>NC_057776.1:16087204-16399679 GCF_014825855.1 Bombus pyrosoma
GCTAATATAGGAAAGTGGGACGATATCTTGTTAATAAATGACCTTTGCCATTTAGCATATTTGTAATTTTTTGCTAATATTTTAGCAATAATATTTATTTTTTGCTAATCTGTCGAACGTTGTGATCTTTATTTTGATAGAACAAAATGGATCATACGCATCAAATGGATTCGATAAAATAATATAAAATGTTGTGCATCCATTATTTCCTTATAAAACGAGAAACTTTTCGGACGACCTAATATATATATATATATATATGAATCAACGGAAGATTCGAATCATGGAGACTCATATTGTTGTGCCTTGGTGTGCCAACGTTGTTTTGGTTTGCTCGGTTCAAGGGTAAACGAACTCCGGACAAAATATTATCGTTGTTATTTGTAATCGTCAACCGGAGTTACATTTGGGCTTTTTCTAATAACAACTGTAGTTATAAATAGACGAACGTGTGCTCTCTAGGAGTCAATACAGCGGATCATTATAGCGAGTCGTACAGTCGAATAGTGAACGTAGAGTTGAACAGTAGCATTGAACGAGGGACAATTACAACCGACATACACTATCTCGGTACGTGTATTTAAAGTAATTTTAATATACACTGACTATTACAATTTTATCACTCGTCTGTTTAATAAACCAACACGTTTAATATCCATCTCATATATATTATTGTCTTTACAAAGAATAAATCTGAAACGTTCTTTAAATTGTAAAATAAATTAATGCACAAATAAGAACGAAATTTCTGATGGATCATAAACGTATTAAGAAAGAATTGCTTTACAAAAATGGAAAATAGAAAACAACTTAAATAAGGCAATTTAGTCAAGAAAGAACTTTAAAACTCTCACAACCCCAAAATTGCCCCGAATCGACTAAAACGGCCATGAAACAGCCATTAAGAAGAATCTCGTCAAATTTGTACGGATTACCTCAAAATAATGCGAGGACAATTTTCGGAGAAACAACCTTCGATCGATGTATTTTTTGCCAAAATTGCCTTGGTATTCCTACGATCGGTACCCGATCGATGAATTACGCTTAACGAAAGGCAATTTCAGAACGCTTAACAGGATGCAACGGCGTTAGTTTTTTTTTTTTTTTTTTTTTTGAACATCACTGGTACGCGAAACCGATGCCAATACGCCACCGGTAATTGGCTTTTAATCGGTTCTAATAACTAGCCATCAAAATAAGTTCGCCAAAATGAAGCGGTAGAATGAGCTGACGTTTATTTGCGATCGACATCTTCGTCACATCACCGACACCATCGACGTTATTACGATCACCATTGCCATCATCATCATCATAATCATCATTATCATCGTGATCGTCGTTCCTATGATATGTACATATCGATTGAATATAGTGAAATTTTTAGATCTAAGAGTTTCTGGGAATTGTGTAACGAATAATCTTCCATTCTTTATAACGAAATAAAATCAAAAGAAAAATTAGATTTGAAAAAGGTATACTACTGTTCAACGGTCCACAAAGGAATCAATCATACGAAGATTAACGTCGACAAAGCAGATAATCCAAGGAAAGAAATCCTATCTACCTTTGCCATCACTATCTCGCTCCTTTGATCTACCAAAAATGATTGACACCTTTTATACGAACAACGAACCCAACATCTAAATGAATTTTAATTTCCCTTTCACAATCGAACGATCTTATAGACATCAATAGCGCCGCCAAGGTATCTATTCCAACGAAATCGAAACATAGATCGATTCTCATCTCGCATCGCTAGATTAACAAGGTCATTAACAGAAAAAAAAAAAGAAAAGAGAAGAGAAGAAAGGAAGACAGCAAGAAGAGATTTGAAATTAGAATTGAAACACGAAAAGTATGTCCTTTTTGGTTGTAATAATTTAACAGAAGCTACCGACATCCAACCAAAATCCCTTCCGAGTTCGCATCGCCAATATTAATAACTTCATTAACAGGGGAAAGAAAAATAAAGGGAAAGAACTTTAAACGAGAACTGAAACACGTATGTATATATATATAGAATGTGTTCCGTTGGCTTTTAATAATCTAACGGAAGCCACCGACATCTCTTAAAGCGGAGAATCGATAAAATCGACAAGCTCTTCAAACACGAAGGCAGTTTCATCCTCACGGGTTGGCGATCGTTTTCATGCGGATTGTAAATCGATTGAACCGTAACACTTCGTCAAATCGACAAGGAACAACGAACAGAGACGAGCAGGTAAGTAGTAATGCTCGAAGAGTAGCCAGCTCTTCGCGATCGTGTTCCGGGAGCGGAGAAACCGAGGATGCTGGCTTCTCTGAACAATCAGAAACCTGTTTCCAGAGTGGTACCTCCGGCTGGATCCTCTTTCTCTCCTCTATACCCTTTCGTTTCGTTACGTTCGTTCGTTCTTTTCAACCATCTCCCTTCCTCTCTCTTCCTCCGTTACTCTTCTGGGGAGGAGGTTAGATGAGGATCGCCGGGCGTTCATCAATCATCCATTGAAACGTAACCCATGGCGTTCCATAATTAACGACCCCGCCACGAACCACGAAGAGGTCCCACGCCCATACGAAACACACTATGTTCTGTCTGCGAGGCTACATTCTCTGGATAACGGCGCTGGGAAAAAGGTCACCGAATTTTCTTCCAACCGACTGGTAGCGTGAGACGTAGCAGAGGAATTTTCAGTGATAACCACGAGAATCGAAGATTATGCTACTCGCTGTGGTTCAGTGTTGCTTAGGACGTGTTATCGGGTGTTTGGTTGGAAATTCGGAATCGTGCGGTGAGTGAGAATTTTGTGATTCTGGTGATCGAACGTAACTTCAGATTTTTCATCTAAATTCTTCGTCCAAGTTAATAATAAATTCGTCGTATAATATCGTTTAGAAGCAGCCAACCATATGATTTACATAAAATTAAATGCCGATTCATGATCTTTCGTTTGATGTATCCTTCGTATTAAATAGCGTTGCAAGTTTTTTTAGTATTTTCTTTATACGTAACAGTGTAATGGAATCACGTTCGATAACTTGAATCATGTCCATCTGCGAGTCGAAGTTCGCTGATTCTGTCACCAAAGTCGTATATAAAGAAGGCGATACTAATAGACGTATCATTCTTTTATTTTAAGTTTCCTGTTAGTGATACTTGTTTTCAAAACCAGAAAATAAACAATGTTATAAAATTTACTATAAGAAGAATTTTGTAAATGTACCATTTAAATTTTAAAACAGAAATAAAATTTGTTTAGCAAGTTTTGATAACCGTTGTACGTGATAAACCTCATTATAATAGTAATAAAACTGTACGATAAAACTATAAAACTATGTATATCAACGTTTAAATATATATTCTTAATATAAAACAGTGATTAAATAGTGTTTAATGCAAAATTGAACGTTATACTAACGAAACAGTGTATAACTAAGCATTATTAAGCTGTCTTATCACGCCTCATTTAGCGAAAAAGAAACACTCCATCCGTATTCTTTCAACATAAAATAGTGTCTAAACGTAGAAGGAATTTTCAATTATTAAATATAAAAATGACACATTTTCATACGCACAAACCCAAATAAAAATCTAAATTAACCGATCACACTGCAGGTAAAAAATGTCGTGACAAGAATCGATAGTAAAAAGCCAAACTTCTCCGCCTGTTAACTAAAACTTCGTGTTTTTGAATATACGTTTCGCAGGACAGTGGCACGAAAAATCGGACTTTCAATTTATCCGCTGAAAAATCGAAGAATGGTCGAAGTACAATGTAATCGAAGTGAATCAGGCAAGAAGAACTAGAATGGCCGGTGGTTAAAAACAGCTAAATGGATTCGAGACGCAGTTTCCTCTTTCGAAGGAAATTGCTGTCACGCAAACAGAAACGTTACAAGAAATCTTTCCCTCTTAATCAGCCGTACGAGCTGTTTACAAGGCACCTTAAGCCGCTCCCATCGTGATTCCGTCGAAAATAAAGCACATCGATAATCCGTGCGATTGCGCGCTCGCGCACGCGGCTATTTAAAGCGGAACACGTAGACAGGAAAACGGAGGTTGTGGAACGGGGGCATGTTGCATTTGCGTCGAAACTAGATTTACAACGATCAAGAAACCAGTTGGAACCCCTTTTGCCAGCTGCAATCACGGTCACGTGATCAATTTAATTATCACCGGGTTCCGATGCATAGCTTTCGGCTGATTGCAGCCGTGAACGACTCGATATCGACTTCCGGTTGCTGGGTGATCGGCGCGAGCCGATGAAACGAAAGCGGTCAAACGGCAGTTTGCAACTCTGTCTTGGTAATTCCGCCGATTGATAATCAGTACAATCCGCACGTTTATGCATATTTATTTTTTATAAACGCGATTGAAAAACGCTTAGTAAATGTTATAATGAGCTCTATACTTGTTTTACTTAGTTTTAATTAAATATTAAGTATTAATATCGAATATTCTTTATATTAAATATTAATAAATAATCTCAAATATTATATTCATAGTATATGTAATAGTAAATGTCGACATATCACAGTCTCCATAAATGCACAGTACAGTGATCAGATTACATGTCTGGTTTAATCGTGACTGTGCTGAAATCTACTTATCATTGTTCGCGGAAACTTTTAAGTAGTATATGCATTTATGGTCAGACAAAAGAGTTAACGTTGATTGCATACAGATGTTACGTGGCAGAACGATCATCTATGGACCTAAATGCATGCATAACCGTTGTTCGAGAAAGCCTTTTCAATGTATTAAAAATTTCAAATAATATTGCAATATCCAAGCACAAATAATATAATAGTATGAATTAAACGCACTTTATATAAATTTGCCTCAAATGGGTTGTAGATTAGATCAAGATACACGTACATGGTAATTGAAAAGGATGTGGTGTATCTCTGTTAACCTTCCAAATATTTTCTCTAAATTTTTGCGATATGACTTTTCGAGACACATGATCGATTAATGATTCCTTGTCTTTAATTTGTTATTACGTTTCGCATGACAGCGGCAGATGATCTAACACATACGTACTGTACTTCATTCGAGAAACGATAGTCTTCAATCGTTGAAAACAACGTTTACTATAGGTAGGAATTGTATAGTAAATTAATCGGTTTAATGAAATGGTAACAGGAAAGCGAGAAAACAAGGTGGAGTTTAGATATTAGAGGGCTGCGAACGATCTAAAGTTGGCTGAGAAACTAGCGTGCGAATGGGGGGACAGCGTGAAGCGATAAAAGCCGGATAAATCGTGTTGTTGAATCGCGATGACGGTGAAATAACGAGGGCAATATCGTGCGCGATAAACGAACCGAAAGACGCAACCACGACGAAATTAAAGAGGCTCTTCCGTTTCGGTGCCCGATTCCGGTGGAATCTCTTAATTAAGCACGATTCGATCGGGACCGAGTAATTAGATCGGCCGATTCGACGTACAAAAAGAATTTTAATGGAATCCACCGGCCGTGTCTTTCGGCACTGGTACAATTAACGCGTGTGACTTGTTGTCTCAGTGATTAATCTTCCTCGGCTGGATGAATTAACAAGCTTCATCAGTGAAAGACGTGTTCGTTAAGTATTGGTACCATTGACGGGGGAATTATTAAAGAGAGCTGAAATGACTGGTCTGTAATCGTTCACACGAATTATCAAACGCAATCTTTTAATCGCTTTGTATGTTTTTAGTGTGCTTACGTTGCTGTTTTTTAAAACTCGCAATGTAAAAGTATATTATTACAGAGAAGGATATATTTTACAGTTACGTAAGAACAATTATATAACGATATTAGTAATGAATTTATTTGCATATTTAGTCGAGTTGAAATAATTAATTTGCGATGATTTTTCTCTCCTTCGACAAAATTAGAATCACATCATGTCACAGTAATTTAAATTTATGTTACTATAGACAGAGATATATTTTGTTGCAGTATGAAACTAATTACATCACGTGGTTAGTTATTAATTCATTCGCATATTTGATTGATTATTAAAAGTAATTGAATTTGATCAATCAATTAGAATGGATGTGATGATTGAGCTAATTGATTTTTTAATATAATGGCGAAGGCACTATGATTAACAAGTAGAAATAGAACGATTTGAGAGTTTGAAGAGTAAGAATAGCTAATAGGATAACAGATCTACTTTAAGTAAACCTGTTGATGAAAATGGAATTGTAGAGATTAGAACGAGTGCACATAGAACAATTACATGTAGGATATATAATTGGTTTCTTTTATAAAATGGTCGCAGATAAGAAACCGAATCGTAAATGACATTATAAAAAAATGAATAATCTAAGAAGAAGTTGTTGCGAATAAAGTGATTAGAAATCGCATAACTATTAATCGATGACCTGAGGTACAATAATTACGAATAAGAATGAATTGGGATTGTCGTGACATGACTATTAACGTGTACAAGTAGAATTGCTGTAAACGGAATAGCCGTAAGTAGAATGGCCGGATATAGAACGACCTGAAACGGAATTATGGTGAATGGAACGACTCTATAAACCATTTAACTATAAACTAATCAACTGTAATTGCAACTATTGAATTGATCTATTAAATGAATTGATCATAAGTAAAATAACCACATTTAGCAATCTTAAAATAGTTTATTATCCATGAATGTCTGTAAGTTGCGTGACAAGTTCTATGTATTAGTCGAACAACTGTACTTAGTTGTATATAAGCATTGTAATATTTCTAAATAAATCTATTATAATTCCAATAATTAAAAATATAGTTGCAGCCAAAGTTCTTACAAATACTGTAGCCCTTAATCCAGTGGCTACAAATGTGATTATATCACGTGAAAGAATTCTAAACGCAATTATCACAGACGATGTGAAACTTTAAACGAAACCTCTGTAAACGACTTCGAATGACTGTGACTGATCAGTCAAGTACGAGAAAACAACAGCCAGAAGATAGTCATCATCGTAAAGCAAAATTATTACAAAGAAAAGTACAGCGAGGAGAGAAATCTCAAATGGAATCTCAGCGAATGGAACTGTAAACGAACGATACTGTAGGAATGGAACCATCGCAAATGGAAACTTCGTTTCAAACGGAGGAAATCTCGAATGAAATATAGCGTACTAAGAATAGTCACAGGATCGAGGGTACCGTATATTCAAATAGATCCCTCTAGTCAAAGTTATCAGTGAAGAGATTGAAGATAGTCCAACGACATCGTGTACTTTCTCCGATGTAAAATGCTCTCTGTCGGCTCTTCCTCTCCTACTCTATTTTTTTCTCTCTTCTGTTCTCTCCTTTCTCTTTTTTTTTTCTCCTTAGCCGTGATCTGTTAAACATTATCATCGTATACGGAACTCAGTGGGAAGGAACGGCATATATTACGAAACCGGTAACAGACTAATGTCATGAAAACTGGCCAAACGGGTTAAAAACCGGCCGGCTGACCGTCCCGGACTAAACCGGCGCCAAACTGGGCCCCGAACTCGTTGTTCTTGGAAAGCGAAGTCTCATCGGTATCGAATTAAAAATTCCTTTAACGCCGGCGAACGATGAACGCCTCTTGCCGATCTTTCTTCGTCTCTCTTCCGTGACCGAAAGAATTCTTCCTGAAGAAGGGTTGTAATAACTGTTCGAGATATTTCGCTCGATTTCACTTAATTAAATAAAAATTAATTTGCAGTATATTTGAGTTCTGTGGACGATCAAGAATTTGAGACATTTTTGGAATTATGAAATCGACAGCTGGCTTGGCACTGTATTTTTAGATTATGGTTCTCCGGTTCAAGATATCTTTGTGATGTTGTGAGACAATGTTATTAAGATTTACTTTTCCACAGATTTTTGACAGTAGAATTACTAATTTATAATTAAATATTACTGCCTATTATCGCTAATACATAAACTGGAGAGCAAACAAAAAACATTTAAGTTGAAAAGCAATTCCGATACTAAAGAGGAAGAATAAAATATAGATTAGAGATTACAAGTACTGCTGAAATAGTTTATTAACAGCAAATGATGCTAAATAATGAATATGAATGTTGTTAAAATTCATATTTTCTCAGATACAGTTAAAGAAATGAAACCTAGATAGAAATTTATTTTACATCCAAAATATTATAATAAATACTTTATGTCTTATACATAGCGTATTTTAGCACATTAAATCGCCCCATAAACGATTTCTTAACTTACTCATAAATCCTCTCGTCTTTAACCACAAAGTAACCACAACAAAATCTCTGAACCATCAAAAAGTCACTCACTTCTTAAACTTCTTTATCCTTCACAGAACAAAGAATTATCGCTACGTGGTACGACATTGACGCGGATGATGCATCTCCAAAAGCTAATCCCTACTCGATTCCATCGACTTCTATCAGGAAACACACGAGGAGGATCGTGTACCTATTGGAATCCTCAAAGCTTCGCCACGTGAATAGGAGCGCGCGTGGAAGTCGCAGTAAAAGGCACTTGTGGCTTGAAGAGGTTGGAAGAAATCGGTCGTTCGGATAAACGGCGTCCATTGTGCACACTCCTGGCCCCCTGTGGAACTGACCGATATCTGGTCCCTCTAATAGGGCGGATTAATGGAGCAGGATGTGGGGCAAAAGGCGAAGCTGGACCGAAATGCAGCGCAGGTGGCCAAAGAGAAATGGATGGAACGAGGGAAAAGAAAAGACGGTTCCACTTGAAGAAAGGATCCTGGATAGCGAAAGGGGGAAGGGCGGGTTGAAGAATGGAGAGGTCCTCGAAAGCTTCGTCCATTCCGACTGACAATGCCGTTGCGACTGATATCGAGAACGGTTTCTCTGTGGCTAGATGTGTCTACGCTAATATACTGGGTGTTCTGGTAAGATTTGTTGGTTCCCGCAGGAAAATAATTAGATTAAGAGCGTTTGCTTTCGTTATCTTCATGTAAAGGAACGTGAGAGAAATTTACATGTTTTAGAGTTTCCATTCGATTTAAATGCGAAGATATTTTTTGGAAAGTATAGAATTGACTTTTAATTTCTCTTGTGTTGTATTGGAAGATTTTATGTCTGCATTGAAATTAAAAATATTTCGTTTGTAACACGAATATGAGAATTACTCTACTTATCAATTGAGGCACAGACGTGAGTATTTTAGCACTTACAAGGTATAGCAATGACAACGTAGTAACGATTTTGTTCAGGTTGATGAACACTGATAGACAGTGCCAATGTAGTAAATAAATTACGCAAGAGTTTCACCAATTTGGCAAATAAATAAATATACATATATTACAAAAGAACAAGAAGCTCCAGTTTTGTGATATGATGATGTATAATGTAACATATCTTTATTTCGATCCGTAGAATTGTAAGTTGTATGACAATGTTAAATATCTATTTTCTCGTATATTCCATTTGTAACTAATTAAGTTTCATGCGCGTAACTACAGGAAGAAAAACAAGCATTACAAGATATAAATAATTTCAAGAATAATTATTTAACTACGGTTGAAAAGTAAAGGAACGATTAAATGATAAGAGTTTCATAATCGAACACCCAGTATTGAATGGAGCGGATACAAGTATCAGAGAAGCCAAAGCCCGGCGGGTATTATTCCGCAAATCGGTTGTAAGATGTTTGAAGAAACGATTGTTTCGAATCGATCCTACGCCGGAGGTTCGAGTGTTGAAATGAAACTCTCGACGTCTGATCGAGACTCCATCGAGAAGCACCACCTCATCGGTACTTTCGAGCCCCTCCACAATAGTATAATAGAGCCCATTCAAGTTAAAAAGGTTCTTCACTATTCTTACGCGATTCCGCTTTAAGTCTTACCTGACTTCGGTTTGAATACTTATACTCGACGTGCCTTTTTTCCCTGTCAATTTCAACGAACGAAAAGAAAAGATACCCCGTCCGCTTTTTGCTTTTCGCTTTCCATTACATCTGACGGTAAAACATTTTTGACGTTTATGCTGAATAAATAAATAAACAACAGAAAGGAAAGTAAATTTTATATGACAGGAAATTTTACATTTTGCGACAGATCAAGAAATTAACGATTTTTAGAATGAACTATGGAATTAATGTTAACTTTCGAAATTAAGTTGATGTATATGAAATATTATTCTGAAAAACGAAGCTTCAACTAATTGTAGTTTCTTTATAAAACATTATATATATTTAATTAAAGTAATTTCCATACGAATTAACATATTTTTCCAATTAGTTTCCAATCAGTTTCATTACCATTTATAATAATAATCGACTGTAGAATTTTTTAGGACGGACCTGTTACAATTCTAAAATTGACAAAAAAATAATTTATGCATTAAAAATTATGTGAATGGAGCGCATGATATCATTAGCCTTACTCTTAAATTTCTACAAATTTAAACTGTCACTAAATAATCAATATTTTGATTTTGCTATTCATGATGCTCAAAATGAAGGTTCTGATGTTTTCATTATGCATCCTTACGAGATTCATAAGAAGTTTCTTCTTTTTTTAGTGTGTTTGACCAATCCCCATTAGAGCAAAGCTTAATGCATGCTATCAAACTTCAAAGGAGCGACATATTATATGCATCACCGCTTAATTGAAATCCATTTTACATGATTTTTGAAAACATAATTGAAACAATAACTGTTCCTTTATTAATTCAGATAGCACATCGCGTACCTCCGAGTATCTCCAAGTAATACTACCAAGTATCACAGTTCCAAGAAGGAAGTATAATATACAACAAACTATCAAGCGCGATATTATGTTAATTAGGAATCATTATCTCACTAACACGAGTCGAAGGGAGCCATTTAATCGTATGTAAAATGCAGCTGAATAACGGTTTGCAAGGCCATCAAATCGGCGGTATAAGCTCGTGTGCAAACTTCGCGAAGGAGAGACCGTCATTTTCTGAAGTTTATGTCTATAACTTTGCCGGTATGACAAAACGACCGTGATTCTGCTCGCGTTAAAGGCGGATGTGCATGTCAACCTGCCAGAATGTGTTACAAAATAGCAAACTAATTTCCCCCTTTCTTTCTCTCCGTCCCTGTTATCGTGCATTATATGTGACATCAATGCAGCGTATCGACTGACGTAATTCACGGTTCGATAGAAGGCACCAGATACGCCTGGTCATTAAGATAATAATACAGAAAGAAAGAAAAAGGAAAGACGGAAGAAAGGATGAATAAGTTAACGAAATGATATTTATTTTCAAACGGAGCAAAGCGTGTTTGCGATAAGGTTACGAGCACCGTACTCGCGATGAAGATAAAATGAAAAAGAAAGAGGAAGTTAGTTGAGACGTTCTCTTTTCTTTCTTCTTTTTTTTTTCCTTTCAAATAACTCCTAGCAGATTACTGAAATGTATCCTACAGGACATTCGGCTGTTTGTTTTGGCTGTTAAATGTAACGTTTAATTGGTTGCTAATGTCATTGGATTATATCGTCATTGGATCTTAGAAGAATGTATTTATATTTGACCTTGCGTCGCTAGGTCCTGCGGCTGCTTCTCTTTCAATCTTCTAACGGATACTGTCGACGTGCAATGAATAGGCTGGTGCGTTTGGACGGTTTATTGTTCTTGTTTTTTATCTATCGAATATTCGCTGGTTTTTCTCATTTACAGCGGGGATTTGACAATTTTTACGTAGCTTTTCATTTCGTACGTATCAAGACGCGTCCACTATGGTACGAAGTATGATTGATCGCATAGATTCTATTTTGACGATGTAACTTTTAACCGCTATACTCCGCAATTGGATGCTATACGTCCATATTGGTTTTATTATGACTTTATAAATTAATAGCCTGTTTCCTACATTTGGTATATATCATTCCTTTTCATTCTTACTTATTGTACTATTTTGTGTACGTGCTGTTTCGAAGTTGGTTTGGAATCTAACGGGTAGCCTCGGGTATTTGACCATTTTTATTTGTGGTATTTCGTTGTTGTGAAGTGTGATTTTTAGAGCGTCTCTTTTACGGAGGATGAAAGAAACAATTACGTTTGTTATAGTTGACCTTCTATTCTATGCTCTACCAACCATCTTCCCAGCGAACTTATGTGGCTTTGTAAAATCTTAACTGCTTCCCGTGGATCTTTATGTATTGCTATTATTCCGGTGTCATCTGCGAATGTGCATGTTGTAGTGTATGGCGTTGCTGCGATGCTACTGTGTATAAAGTGCAAAGTACTGGACTTAGTATACTTTCTTGCAGTATTCCAGCGTTTATTACTTGTATATCCGAGAACGAATCTTTTACTTTTACGTAGAATGTTCTGCTATTTAGGTAAGATTTTAGTAGTTGGCAAATTGCATCTGAGAAATGCTGTTTCATGGTTTTCAGTTAACCTTCGTGCTAAACTTCGTCGAACATGTTTTCTAAGTGTAAAAACAGATGTATGGAGTATTTCTAACTTTCCAGAGTAATCATAATTTTGTCAATTAATCTGTGAGCCTGTTCTGTTGTGGAATACTTTTCTCTAAATCCAAACTGGCGATCTAATATTAATTGCAAAAGGATAAAGATAATATTAGTATGATAGAAACGAGTCAGTACGAGGAGAATTCGCGAATGTTTCTATTTGATTTCGATAGCATTATTATTTTAGGCAGTTTCTATGTGCTCGGGAAGTAACATACTTTGAGTATGGCGTATGAACATTATTGTGATCATTCTGATAGCCTTGTCTGGAAGTTCTCTAATTATTTCCCCGCTGGTTAAGTCAGAGCCCGGGGTTTTATTAGTTTTGATTGTTGAAATTAGTCGTTTTATTTTTCTTTTCGTAGTGCTGCGTATTTTACTGCCCGGTCCCTTGTTGTCGATGATGTCACTTGTTGTTATTATTGCTCCTGTTGTCATAACGTCTGCTTGGAAGATCTGATGTAGATATTCTGCAAAGGTCGAGGCTTGTTCCATAGAAGTCTTTGCTCCAGAACTGGTCTCCTTTTCTTATTGCTGGTGTCAGCACTATTGGCCTTTTTAATCTCTTCGATATCTCGCGTAATGAATAATTTGTGACCTTCCGTCTGGCGTCAAGTTGGAGACAAATTTGCTAAATTCTTTATTGCAATGTTCTTGTATGGTTTTTTTTTTCAACTTCTTTCGTAAGTGCATTTAGCTATATTTCATTCTCTCTTGTTTTATACCGTTGTCATTGTGATATTGCTTTTCTTTTTTCTTTTATTTCTTGTAAAATCTAATCTGGGTATGATAGACCGGTTTGATTTTTAACGATGGCGGAGATGGATGACCAAGCTGATTCTTGGATTATTCGTGTTAGATAGTCCGTTGCGTTTCCAATGTGTTCAGGTTTTCTTTTTTTGATAGGATTTTACAATTTAGTTTTTACTAATCAGTGATTTAAACCTGTCCCCGTCTGTTTTTCTGTGTTATATATATGTCTTTGTTGGTATTATTTGCTTCAAGTTCAATGGCAAAAAGAGGTAACGGTTGCTTGATGTCGCGTTCGACTGTGCCATTTCTTGTCTTGTCAGAGTGATTGCACTGATTTCATTCTTCGGTGATTTTATTTGTGATCGTTTTTGGACAAATTCCTCGGTGTATTACTTTGTAACTTCGATCTGTTTTAAATTAATAGACGTGAAAATTTGTATTTCTACCTTTTGACCGGTTCACTATTTTTCTGTAATGTTCTCACGATTTTAGCTGTATTTTTACTTGGCTGTTTTTTCATTATCTTAGAATTTCATTAATTATTTGTTGCTCCATTAATCCTATCGGTGGTTCAATAATTTGCGCCTGTACGGAGAGAGGAAATGGGTTACTTACGGGTATCTTTTGTTCCTGTTTCTGATTGTATATATGTGCATCTGTGATGGTATCTATTGCTTCTGCGTGTGAGTGAATTTTCCTTCTTTTCTTTATAACTGGGTTTTGCGCAGAGTCCGTTGGCTTATTTCTGGTCATTTCGTCGTTGTCATCGTTTATAGTTTTATAGCGTCCGACAGATTCTGCCAGGTGTAAGTTGTTCCCAGTTTTCAGACGTTTAGCTGTATCGGTGGAATTTCTGGTTCGGTTTCCATGCTGTTGTAGATGCACAAACATGAGACTCGCATCACGACAACTCTAATGGTCGTTTTGTGTATACTTATGTTTGTACGTTTAACTTATGTTTGAAATACACCGGTGATAACTGTATATACGTATATAACTGACTGGTGGTATTAAAGAACGTCTTATCTATTCGGCGACTTGACGAAGACTGGTTGAAACGCGGTTTTAAAATTTGCGTTGGCGGATCGGTTCACGGAGAGTCCATTTTCTTATCGTACCGAGTTTACCGCGGATGCCTTCACGTAATTGCAGATTAAACATAATTTGTGGAGATGCGCGTAGTAAAAAGTAGGAAGCAATTTTCTTTCACACCGGTAAATTAGATGAAATTGGGCCCATATGCCGGACGATGAATCTTTATCCGTTCTTTTCGTAATTTTAAATGAATTGCGATTCGAGCCCAGCTGTGATAGGAAATTGTATACGTGTACCGTTTTTGTAGGTAAGAGGCTATTGTAGCTAGCGTAAAAAAGAATCGTGAATGTTAGTTAAAGAAGTATTGAGGCAAAGGAAAAGGTATTTTAGGTTTTTACTTGAGTAGTTCTTCAACGATTCCTCGGGTTTAATTGAAAGACGAGCGTCTGTGAGAGCTTGATCATAAAGAAGCGATTACAATTCTTTGGTAATTCTTATCTAAAGGTGGAATTCAGAATATTAGTGACGTATGCATTGAATCACACACTCGAGGTCGAAGTAACAAAACTAGGTGAAATAATTTGCAAATGCTGAACGAAAATATTCATCAATGTTGGTAATAATAATGAAACGTTAAAAATGTTTATAACTATCTAGAATGAGCTTCATTTTTTTTGTACATCGTCGCTTTTGCTGGAACGATGACATACATAATATGACTATGTAATTACTTCAAGATCAACCGGCCAGAAATAGAAAGTTATTAATTATACTACCACTTAGCAATGAACAAATTCTCCCTTTCTTTCATAGTTTGGTTAATGGGTTCTGAATTTTGAAACTCTCTTATAAAATACCGATCGTGTATATTGCTTATTATTAACACGAAAAGGATTGAAATATACTCTGGATTATGACATTGTTCTTATTAAATAGCATAATTCTATCTGATCATTTATAAAAGCGAAGATTTTTTAAACACGTCACTCTTTTAGTAAACTGACGACGTATGTTGCAAAGACATGACTGTCATTTCTGCAGACGTCGTCATTATAAATAAAACGCGATTTCAAGAACCTATGTGTATACGTATGAAATATATACAAAATATCGTTTATCTAAAATTACAAGAAGTAACTTACATTAAAAAATATAAAGATATGATGCTTAATACTCGATCCATTTGTTCCATGAAATATATAAACTAAGAGTCTCGGATTAATCTATTTCCATGAAGTTACTTACGCATCGAGCATTAATCATTCGCGGTACATAGGAATTTAATATGCACGTAGCGGAAATCTATTTTTAAATCTGGGTGCATTTAAGAATACATTACGCCGAAGGTAGCGTCGAACGTTTTAATGCCTCTGAAATGTATCAGGCTTCCATGTCCTTCAGCTTTTTATGCTTCTTTTATCGTACTTCATTCCGTAGAGTCTCGCTTAATAGTACATCCGCTCGAGAAGCTTTCGAGCTGACAATAAAGATATTGAACCCTTACGTTTCAAGCAGACGATTGCTACGGTATTAATTCACGATAAAAGCGCTCCTCCTTCGTTTCCCAAACGTTTCGATCGTTCCTATTATTATGACGAATGCGGTGTCCGTGAATCGCGTCGCTCTTCTGCGTTATCGTAAAATAATTCATTTAAGCATTAAGCTGAAGTATTAGTTGGTAAAATTACAAATTTGTACATTTATGAGCGAGCACGAGTTGGGATTAGAAAAATAATAAGGAGTAAGGTCGAAAATAATTCGACGACTGGGATCAACATCGTACGTATATTCTTCAAATTTTATGCAAGTTATTCTCAGACAAAATTAATACGTAATGACATAATTGATGCATTGTCGATGATATTTTCGGTTCTGGCATTATTCCTTCAATCCCTTGAAAAATTTTCAATCCATGTTGACAAATCGATTGAACTGTAAGTTAGATGAGAAAGATCCTTCTAAATATTTGTCATTGTGATTACACGAAAGATCCTACCGTTTATGTGATTGACATGATATTAGAAAACGTTCGAAATTTATCGTGGTTACTGTAGAAATGAAACGTTTTGATAAATCATTTCATAAAACGAAGTAAAAGTGCGTGGACTATTTGCGAACAGTGATATATATATATGTGCATGTAGCAGGTGGGACATCAGCAAAGTTCTAAAGTCAACTGGAATTTTGAAATATTTATATTGTACCATTGATATTATACCATTGATCATTCAAGTACAACATTTAATAAATTCACATATTAAACATATTACACACTAAACAAATTTAGAAAATTATACATACACATAAACGTGTCCTATTGTATTAAACTATAAATCCATCGATATCGAAATACATTGCTATTTTACAAATTAAATTACGAGTATCAATTACAACTTATGAATATTCCTGCCAGCGAAATTACATTTTACTACCCCTAATCACCCATCTTCATACTATTCCACTTTACCCTTATTCCAAACAGTTATCCTTCCAAAATCCAATGAAGGAGACATCGACGCTTCCAACAACCTCCATCAACAACTACGGAGTTCCCTATCGAGTAAGAAACATAGGGTTGAGATTTATATTGCCACTTCGAACAAGAGGAAACACACCAAGAGGGTATGTCGCGTGTTTTCACAGAATAAAGAGGTGTATATTTTTCTGCGCGGGATAGCAAAGCCAATGTATCCCTTGGATACTCATTGACGTCTATTGCATTGATATTAATCGATTAGGAAGGGTTCCATGTATCGATGCCACATCTCTCTCCTCTCTATTCTTCCTCTCTTCTCGACCGAGATGCTACCTGCTCGTACAGCAGGGGATGTTTGCGGGCACTCGTAGTTGTTTGCGCGTGTTCGATGGCGGTATAAACGGGAACGAGCATTGTTTGATACAATGGACCAGCTTTAATGGATGTTTCTCGCAATGGGAAATCGCGTTGCGAGCAGGAAACGCATTTTTTAATGCAGCCAACAAGCGAGACACTTGTACAAGCAGCCGAGTCCGTTTGAAATGTAATCGCGCGCAGGGATGAAATATTCATTCGCGCGTTTCGATGTTGGCAAGGGGGAAAGGGTTGATCGATTCTGACGACGCGCAATCGTTCGAACTGTTTTTATAAATTAAAGTAATTTGGGGGTGAGTCTGTGCACCGTGATTGAATGTTCTTGCGAATATCTCTGTACATCTTGAATGGAAACGGTACACAATGAAATTATGATTAAATTATTGATTATGCGAGTGAATTCTGTTTTTAATAATCTCCTGAAACCGTAACGACGCTGGCGAATAAGCAGAGAAAAACAGAGGTGGCTATTGCGAAAAATGTAACAAAATAACGTAGATTAAATAAAATCATTAAAATAGATGAAGTATGAAATGTAAAGGACAGTGGATGCTTAAGACACAATTATGAAAGCAATAACAATTTATTAATGACAATAATTTTATTCAACTTCATTGTCAAACTGGTTCGTTAAAGTGGAATCACAGATCGTATATTTAAAAGACGAAGTTTCATCTCTGATCCCTATACTTAAACTTCATATTGTTATAAAGAATGATATATCAATTACGTTTTTTAAGTTTCCAAGTAATCTCGATTTAATGTTTTCATACACGATATACATCTTTTGTTAGAATTTCTTATTGTAAAATTAAAATCGAAATTCTTATCAAGCTACACGGTATATGCAAAAATTTACGTTGTAATTTACAAGTGGTCTTTTTTATCGTAATTATCTAAAGATCGCATTTACAAATGTGAAAATAATGCTTCAAAAATAATAGATGTATCAATAGTACATTAATACTAGTACCCGATGTAACATTTGCAGGAAAAATATACAAAGATAAATCGCATTTGCCGATCTTTAGCCTTCCTATCTGCATCCTCGAAACCAACCTTCGTCTAAATTGATTTACCATACCACAAGTAAACACATTAATCGCCGAAATATCGCCATTTATACACCGTCCCCTAAAACCTAATGCCAAAAGCATAGCTGTACGGCATATGAATAAGTGGTTAACAGGCATCGATGTCAGCCCATCCAGTTTCCATTTTCTCGCGGTGGCCCTTTGAGATGCAGACTATAGAGGCACGTAAACGATGCACGAGCACGGGAACGTGAATCGGCGTGCTCCACAGGTATCGATGGCGTATCAATGGGGTCCCATTGTGAATGCCTTTTCCTCTCCCCTCGACGACAATGAGGAGAACGGGCTCGCGTAGAGCAGGTAACACGTCGAGAAACGATTGTGCCACGACAGCGATTGATACGATTCCGAGCGAAATCTCGCGGCGCCATTGTTGCGTTTCGTCGATACGACTTACGCGTGTCTCTCGAGGGCTCGCGAACCCGCTAAAAAAGACCGATTCCCCTCGCAAAGAAGCTGACACAATGCCGCGGCAAAATGATAAAGGTAAGAGCGAGGGAAAACGATGGAAAAGATTCGCGACGAATGGGGAACGGGGAGAAACGTAGGTTCGTTCAGATGCTGAATGTATCTTTGGGGTTTATGCGTTTTGTGTAATCGGACGATGAAAAATATTAGGCTGATCGTGCGTTACACGGAATTAATCGAAAAATTGCTTTAGAATGATTAATTATAGAGGAGTTGGTGATTTTAGTCTACCTTTGGGCTGTGCTTTACGACGTTGTATGACTCGAGCATTAGAAATAGGATTAAAACGAAGGGTTGAAACGTTGTATTAGAATAATTAGGTTTAGATAGTTTGTTGTATTTTTGAAATTTAACTGTATTGTGTAATTCGAATACTCAAAATAGGGTTGATATGGTTGAGAAATGATATTAGAATTAATTATAAAGGAATTAACGATGATAGTTTAGTGCTTTTTAATGCTTTAAAGTTACTGTTTTATTTCCTTCAGGATATAAAATTCAAACTGTGAATTTCAATGTCGTAGAAAACCTTTGGTCCATTGTAACATAATTGAACTCGATGAATTTTGAACAGACGAGAATGTTCGTCGTTAAAATGAACCATAGGTACTGGGCGGTACTGTGCGAGCAAATTGGAACCATGTTTCAATTTTTGTCGTGCTCGTCGATAATTTTATTTCACTCCCGGGAATACTCGCAGGACTTTTATTAACTGACCGTCAATAGATGAGTTCGATCTTTTTGATCGACCGTATCGAATTACGTATTTCGCATATAAACCATTGATCTCGCCCTATTCCTAATCTTACTAGATTTATTCTAGTTACTTTATAGAGTAGACAGCACAAATTACAATTAATATTGTAAAATGAAGTGTCCTAACTTAGATTTAAAGTATTATACATTTCCGTACGAGCCAACGATACTTGTTGAAAACTAACAATATCAAGATGTAAAAAGTCATTCATTTTTCCAATCCTATATTTGTCTTGTATACAGTCGGTTGCAAGTTGTCTACGCAAAAATTTAAGTAAAAACATTAGCTCTACTAATTTTGTTGACACACCAAGACCCGTATTGTGAAAATTTTAATACGATTTGTTCACTTTTATCTTTATCAAAAAAAAAAAAAAAAAAAAAATGTGAAAAGACATAAAATACAATTTTAGAAAAATTCAGTATACACCAGCTATATTTTGCATGAAATCATAAAAATAGTAGACTTAATATTATATTCACATCCTGTAGGCTGCCCCCTGTCCGCTACGTAAGCATCGATAACGTCCTCCTACATCGTCCTGATCTTTGGTGTCGAAAAAATGAAAGATCTTATAATTTGTAACGTAATTTTATCCCAAAATTGCTATAAATTGAATTTTCTTTAATTCTTCTTAGAGGTACATTAATAACAATTGTACCTATAATATGTAAATATAAATAATCTCTAGTTTTTAGCTTTCTTTGGTAAGTTAGATACATAAAATTCGACGAGTACTGTACGTAGACCTTCGTGACTGACTGCAGTTAATCATCATACAGACAATGTTAGATCGTTTCGTATCGAACCGTACTTTCGACGTCGCGTTCGATTCCACCTACAGCCAGGTAAACTAAACATTTTGGAAAATAAATTATTGCAACCTACGCAATACACTATTCGGATTTTACGGTCGGATCGTTATTTACGGCATAAATTTAGCGGTGGCCGGGTCAGTCGTGGCCGTTCAATTAAGATGGGTACACGGGACTGACAGTTTACAGTCCGGCGTAATTGACAAAGTTTGTTAGGGAATTCGACGGAAGCGAACCGCGCTATGTATCGGTGACAGATCACGCCGAACGTTGCTCTCCCTCGTCCCAGTGATTGAAAAAGCTCTGTATTTGCCGGAGGAAATTTTATATTCGATCAAAGCCCGACTGACCAGCGAGACAGGCATCCCAGGAATTCGATTAAAGGGTGATCGAATTAACGTGACAACGTCGATTACAAATCTATACAGTGCTTTAAAATTTTTCGGGGGCTTGCGAAACGAAAGTTGAGTGATTCCGGAAAAATTTTCTGTTTGAACGCTGTGTGATTATATCGCGATGGTTTGGTTTCTTGTTTGGTTGGTTGGTTTCTGTATATTCAAAGGTATAAAGTCGTGGAACGTGGTCGTGTAATCGTTGAAAATGGAAAAACGTATATGGGATTGTTTAACGTATTATTAAAACGTGATTACAACTATCTCAATATGTTTTCCCATTAGAAAAATCTTCATTTTATATGAGCTCGTCAGGAACTGAACCGATCACTTTTATTAATTTCTTCATTTCATTAGAGAAGTAAATTCTAACGTAAGCTTACAAATTCCCGTATTCTGGATTAGTTATGAAATGACACAACGTAAGAAGTCAAGAGCAATAACTAATTTATCTAAAAAGATTTACACAAAAAAAAAAAAAAAAAAGAAAGAAAAGAAACGATAAGTTCCCTTAAAGAAAATTATATCGAAGGATATTAAGTTTTTATAAAAGTCGTACTATATAAAATATATCCACGTGCGAAGAAATATTTAATACAAGATCAAAAAACTTCGTACATTGCATTGAACTAAAAATTTATAATTGTATTAGAATTTCTCCTTTTCTACGATTCACGAATTTATTGAAACATCAATTAATATAACTGCTTCTAAATGAAATATCATTAGCCATAAGGCATAATCTGTTTGATCGTGCAGGATGTCAAAACAGGACGCAATATACCAAGACATCTATCTCATCACCTCTCGATGATTTAATTTATTACGCCACTCAACGCAACATCGAAACGATTTACTAGCCAAGATTCGCTATTAATTCCCCCGTATCCAATCTTCCGAGCCATGTGACAGTTGTTTATCAATTAAAACTCGTTCGCTCGTGAAAATACGATGCTGCGACACGGCTACTTACACGAGCCATCGCTATCGAAGCTACCCCGAAATTTCAATCTCCAACGACGCCGTTCGATCGACGCAATTAATGCGACTGCCTTTAATTATCTTCCTCGTCTCCTTCAAAGGAGAAGAGGAACCACGCTCAGAACAAGGAGGGAAAATATCAAAGGAACACTGAAAGAAACACGAAGATAAATGGAAAGAGAGAGACCAATCTTGGCACAGGCGTGTAAATAAAGAGGTTTATTTATACGCGTGCAATTAACCAGCGAGCAGATCGGCAGTCGCAGATGCAACTCTGCTCGAAGTGCATCAAGTAGCTACTTATCCACAGCGGTAACTGCGCTGGTGATAGCGTTAATAGCGGTGCGTGTGCGCTCGACTAAAGGTCGTTAATGCGACGTTATCCAGAAAATAGGGCGTCCGTTTTATCGGTCCCGTCGTTTCGTCGCATTTTTCGGTGGCCACGCCGTTATCGTCTGGTCGATAAAACTTTTACCGTGATGGAACATCGAGAAATAATGTCGTCGTTGCTCAGTCGATCGGTTTTGCGGCGAGTATTCAAAAGAGGAAGCGTGTTTTCCCATATCGGGCCACTTTTAGTCGACAGATAAGTAACACGATTTTTAGATTATCGAAGAATACGCGTTGACGTATTGCTGGGAAAATGTTAATGATAGAAAGAGATGGGATGACAGGGTTGGTGAAAATACCAGAGGTTTGATAGTTTATTGCAATGGTATCGTTCCATTGGTTTATTTTAGGAGGATGTTTAAGGAGAATGTCGAACCGGTGGTTTTATGAGGATAATTTTGATTTGTGCAGAAGTGGATTGATAAGATCGATGTAAAGTAGTAGAAGTAACATTCCTAAGAGACATTCCTAAATGAAGATATTGGCGTGGTAAACATTAGATCGTGGATATTTAGGTAAATTCAGATTTATAGCTATTGATATAAGCGATAAACATAATTATGAATAATGATAATTAGTCAAGATCCATCCAACTTCTTTCAAACAATTTTTTAATCGTTCAGTTGTATTTACAGTTTTTATAAATATCGATTGCACAAAATCAAACTTCGAATTACTTTTTTGGGGAGTAAATGATTGCGAAATTATGAATTAAACTACACATGTATACGAAAATTCATATTTTTACAAATATAATTAAAGAAGTTGAAGATAAGCAATAAGTTCCATTTAATTAAGTATGTTAACGAGTACTATAGAAGTATTAATTGGATATTTTGTATATTCCTGCATGTTATATTTATTTAACACATTTAAACTTATAATAAATGGATAATCATTCGATATCTGATAATTAGACTAATAATTTTAATCGATATAAATTAATGTGTCTCTTTGTAGAATTCCTCGATCTAAATTTTTCACTGTGATTGTTGAAAACATATATATATATCTTCAAGTCGAAGAGCTACTTAATTCAAAGAAAATGAACGGTATAAAGAATTAATAATTATTTTGTGCAATTTACTTGAAATTGGATAGAAAATCTTGAAAAACGATCATTACGAGAGACAAGAAAAATATATGCGATAAACGGAGAAAGATAGTGAATATAAATTTATAAATACATCCAAAAAATGTCGAGAACGAGGACAAATAGCACGAGAATGCCTCGCTGTTGCGAATAATAATGATTAACACCTGTTCGTTAATTGAAACGTGCCAACAACGCCTGTAAAGCTTTCTGCTTCAATCACTGTAATTATGTATTTATAAACGCTATTTAACATTCGTCGAAGAAGGTCTAAGGCTTTTCCTCGGCTAATGAGTCTTCGTTATACACGCGTTAAACCTGTCGTCTAATCGCATCTGAAATGTTTTCGAAAATGATCAACGCATCCTTGGCAAGTATATTATAAATACGTAGAGGTATTTACATTCATCGTGATTATACAGATGACATGAGAAATTGCTTCTTTGATTTCGAGACTATAGTTTAAAGATAAATTACTTAATTAAACATACTATGAAATAGATAATAATATTAAATTGCTGTACTGTGTTAAACAAAAATAATATAAATAATACCAAATTATCATCGCAAGAATATTCCCGACGATAACATAACTGACGTACCGTACAATTCTATGCAATTATACGCAAGTATGTGCAATTCCGCATACTTCAACAATACGTTCGTGAAAACATAAAATTGCATAAACGCTTGCAGTGCAATTAAAAGAAAAAAAATTCTAAAGTGACTAAAAGGGTGGAAAAATCGAGGAATCTTTAAACGGGCCGACTGGGCCGACTGTCCCGTGACATCGTAGCTTCACGCTTTCATCGGACCGCTGGGTCCGGAGCTTTGATCCGCGAGACAGCTGGTAAAACGGCCGCGTAACAAGAGGAAAATAGTATCCGGTATCGATTAGAGGGGTGCGACGAGATTTTCCGTGGCAGCGAGCGACGCACGATTTCACGGGCGTTAACTCGAATCGAGGCGAACCGTCGATGGCCGGTCGATCGCGACAAGATAAATGACCGTGCGTCCGGCCGACCAGCAAACCGGCACTATTCTCCCAATTATGTGGCCTCTCCATCGACCCCGGTGTCCACCTGTCGCCGGGAACACGCCGTGATTGATGGACCACACGCGAGCAGTACGTGCCTCGCCACCGCCTCGATCTTTCCACCACTCTTCTTCCTTCTCTCCTTTTCTTGCTCCACCTTCGACCGCTCGGCGTCGTTCAAGACTGAAATTTCGCGAACGCGTGACGCTTTAATTGTCCACTTTAATGCCTTTGCGTGGTCTTTGATCACGCGATTCCACGTATTTAAGCGAACCGTGAACCGATTCCGACGAATCGTCAGTTTCAGACGAATTCTTCAAGCTCCAGCCGCGAGCCACTCGGGGCATTCTTTTCACGCGGTATGTAATGATGGTTGTTGACGTTCGTCGCGGCTACTAGGAAGTCTGAGATGCGTCGCGGAACTTTTTAGACGTTACGTAATTTCAGATTTCTGGATATTAGTCGAATTTAATAGGAATTATACAATTAGTGTTTCGGTGATAGCTGGCTGAACAACACTACCATAAGAATAATACGGTGTTCGATGTAAAAAAAATAGAAGTAGATATAAAAATGAACGATATTTGTATTTAATATTTTCTCATGTCATTACAAAGAACGGAAGCATTCAACGTGGATGTAATTATAACCCCAGCTTGTGTCTTATAAAACAGGTGTTGTAACTTATTAAACAATAATAATTCTGAAACCAAAATTCATCGATCTAATAAATATCTAACAGAGACTAAAGTCATTATCACAGGATAGAGAAAGTGCGATCAATAATGGAAAATACAAACGGCTGCAAACAGTAATAAGAGATACAAAATATCTCTGCAAATTTACCAAACTATCCTAATCGGCGCGTTAATTACAAACGCTCGGTCCCGTCTCTGATCTCTCTCACAAAGAATCCCAAATCCCCATAAAATAAATCCGGACAACCTAACTATATATGTGCAAATAGTAGTCCCAAAAATAAACCGTGGCTACCGTTCAATGATCAAATAATGGCCATAAAAATATGAAGAAACCTCGGAGTAACGAGGACCGCGATATATCAAAAGCAGCGGGGTGAAACGTTATCGGTTCCAGATCAAAGAGCTTAACGATCGGATCGAACGCAGCGACGTAGGCTTGGCCAATTATCAGTGCCACGAAGAAACGCGGCAGCAACAACGATGGCGACCTCGGTCGGGGATGTTTAATTAATTAAGCCGGTCGTTAAATATAAGTCGCGTGCTAGCCAGGGTGTCTAATATTTCTTTGACTTTACGATTTTGCGCCGTGTGGACCAGAGGAGTCCCCATAGCCTATTGGACACTCAATGGGCGTCCCATAGGTACCAAAGTGAAAAAGAATACGTCGTCGTAAGGTAGTGAATGGAATTAGCTTATTTTGTATTTGATTAGTATTTTTCGTATTTAAAAATCTGATAATAAGTTATATTTTTCACAGTTATATGTTTCACAGAAAAACGGTCTTAAAATTCAACATACGTTGTTAATGAATTTTACACTCGCAATTTATCATTTTCTATTTGATTTTAGTTTTAAATATATATATATCTTTGTATAATATTATGTCGCTGATTTGTCAAAATTTACGAAACGTTGTAGATTTGTCGGTTATTTCCAGAAGGCTTATATTTTTGGATTTTATAGTCCTCTTAATTAATAAGTATATTAAAATATTCCTTGTTAGTCAGAAAGCGATTTTAATAATAAGAATAAAGCGTTAGTTGCTAGAATTAAAAAACAACAAAAATGTACCGATATTCTGTTCCTGTGATTTTCACTTGTCATGCTTCTTATATTTTCTCAAGCGAATGATAATACGAAACAAGTAGAGCAACAAGAAAATAATATTTCAATTACACTGTAAGATGAAACTCGTTCATTTCTCAGACAACTTTTTAATAATCACAAAGATCGCGTTCTACGAATGTAAATAGACTGGAAATTTTGATTCGTTTACAGGAAATTCGAAAGTGCGAAGTTTCATAGAATGCAGAATGCACATAATATGAAAAAAATACATAAAACATCCAAAGTATAGTGCTTTCCATAACGCTTGATAGATAAAACAATTTTCTACCAAGGTTCTACTTGCTCTTTTACGTTCTCAAAAATATGAATTTGCATAAAAATCCGCAGTCTAAGTATGAATAAGGAAAACTGACTAATTAAACAGGTAAAGACGGGTCTGATAAAACGGAGACATTCTGTTGCAGCTAATGCACGTTCCCTGGGTACCAGTGTGAAAAAAAATACGCGATCGCAAGGTAGCGGAAGGAACCAACGTATTTTTGTGGCTGGAGAGCCCGTACGATGGGACTCAGCATGGGGTTCGTTTCTTTTTGGTCGGTGATACTAGATGCCCCGTCTAGGGGAGGTCTTTGACGAAGACGAAGGCGAACACGACGATGGGTAAAGGAAGATCGAGAAGATGAATAAGAGAAAAGAAGGAAAAAGGATGGATCGAGCGACGAAATAAAGAGAAGGACGTCGTCTGGGTGTTGGATTACTCAAGGCCTACGGGCAGTGGTTCCTTGAAACGTGCAATCGAGGCCCGCGGGTTTCGACAGTCTTCTTCCTGGGAATTTGGTTGCCAATTGCACGACGATGAGTCTTTTTTTAGGGTAAAGACTTGGAGAGCTACGAGGAAGGATACTGGTATGAGTAGATGTTTATACGGTCGATGGCCCGAATTTGTTGTTTTCGTTGCCACGTTATTTCTTATTGCATATATCCATCGCTAAATCATTCTCATCGAATGGAAAATGTAACAATTACGACAGCAGAATTGCTTAACCTCGTTGTGGCTCGATATAACTCAATATAACCCGAAAGCGTAGATATATAATTGAATAAGTATCATTGGAATATAGTTAATGATACTAAAGATAGTGTTTCGATATTCGATTCCAGTATGAAATATATTTATCTGTGTTTTAGTAGCTTTTGTGTATTTTACGCTTTTCATAAATAGAGTATTTTAAAATTTGCGAAGAGGATATCCGGAAGGTATGCAAACGTCGATAAGAAACGTAGAGGAAGATCAGAATTAAATAATTAAATCTGCACAACGTACGTACCACTAGCAATGAATGGAATCGTGAATAGTCTTTCATGAGTTTAAAATATGAATGATGTTCGTAGGTCTCACGACTTGTCTATTCAAAACACTCTGAGAAGACTTACGAGTAAACGGCGTTAAGAGCCTCTGTAACCGCTCGATACCGGTACCGTTTCGAGTCACGAATCGAGAAACGGAGATCGATAGCCGGGATACTCGCCAATATTCCTGGTGCCGATAATCTTCGCGCAATTTCGCGGAGCCGTGAAGCCCGGGGCGGTCGGTTCGCGGCGGCGAAAACAGAAAGAGCGAGCGGATCCGCGGCGCAGGATCACGAAATGGTTAAGAAGCGTTCTCGTAGTCTTGGCTTCGAGATCCAGCCACCCCGTCATTTACATATTCATACCCTATCGGTTGATCTCGATCAACGATGCCTGATAAAACAGTTTAAGCGCTAATGCAGCCGCCGCGGTGCCCAGTTCCTGGCTTTTTCTCGTCGCGATAATCTCCGTTTCGTCGGGATTTTCAATCGACTGCCATCGCTTTCCCCTGGCCTGGAACCACGGCAAATTACCAATGAATGGTGGCAGCTTTGGAGAATGGTGAAAGGAAACGTGGCCAAGTGTCGCAGTGTGTTCTTCGATGCTTCGAGGGATAGGATGTTTACCCACGTGCGCCAACGACTACACCGGGCTGGGAGTTAAGATAATGTTTGCTCGAACCAGGAATCGACTATACGTTACCATCGACTACCGTGCAGGCGCTTTTTTTTAGCTGACGTTACCGTGCAAGGTGAGGATTTGTTTTTATTACACTTTCCTTTGGTACGCGGAACAATTTGTTGGAGATTTTAGAAGTTAAGTTAAAGGGGTTTTAATCGAGACCGAGGACCGAGATTTAGATTGAGGACCGAGGGCGCAATTAGTTACGCATGTGCGTGTTAAGTTAATTTTAGGGACATTTTTCATCGTGCTTTCGTCCAATATTTACGTAGAATCGAGCGAAGGGAATATTTGAAACGTGTCTTTTGAGTTTATATTTGTCTGTCGTGATTTATCGTGGCGCGAAACAGATATTGAAATATAGAAATAATAGAAATCAGGATTTATCTTCACTTCAACGAATTTTTCTATCTACGTGTACTTGAAAATTTTCTAATAAAAGAGTTAGCAGATTTAGAATATTGCAAGCTAGTTATGGCAGGTGAATTTTGCGAAACGAAGAAATAACGTAGTTGCACGTTTCAAATTGACTGAAACATCAATAATACCTCGAGAAATTAGTACCAAATTAATAAACAACTATCGATGGAACCCAACAAATCCATCGCAAAGGAAACTCAAATCTATTTAAATCTCTTGCAAATATCTCAAATAAATCAATCGACGATATTTGATAGGAAAGTTTCTAAACAAATTAAGAAGCTACAGTAAATCTAACAATGCAAAGCACGATATCAAAATCAATCCTATTCAAACAATTTCATACACACAGAGCCCCCGATGAAAACAACGAAACAGACCTAAAATTCCTCGATAAAATTAACAATCAGCCATCGATAAAATCCATCAAAGTCGCATCGCGTATCAAAATGAAACACTTCCGTGAAATCATTAATCTGAAATCTGGAAAACGCTGAAACACTCGTCCAATCCGGAACTCATCGTAAATTCCTTTCACACAGAATCGTTCGAAGCTCTTCGCTGCAGTTCCGCAAAAATCCATCTACCCGTCCATCGATCTGAATATTTCCATCGGCCAGGATTTTACGCAGGATCGTTTCATCGATCGACGATTCCCTTCCCATCTCTACACGTGCTTCCCCGTTTATCGTCCCGATAAGAGTATCCCGAGGAGAGATAGTGTCTACCAGAACAAGAAGCATTCCGTTGGTTCGAGGAGAAGCCTGGAATTCCTGGTCCGTATCCATTTCAAAGGACAATGATCCGGCAGTGCCTTTGTGCGATCCGCAATGGAGTGGTCGGACTGTCGTTGATTACTGGCGAAGGAGCAGCGCTATGGGTGAAAAGCTATGACAAGGGTTGCACGAGTGAAAAGAGAGAAACGAGAGGGGTTGGATGAAAGTTTGGAAGAGAGGGGAGCAGGGGAGGACGGGTGGTTGCTATCAATCACACAGGCTGGATGAAAGCCACGCGGTCGGCTCTGTGTCACGCCATTGTGAAATACCAGCCGAAATTCGAGCGCGAATCGTCCGAAATTTTGGAATTTTAATTCAACGGCTAGAAAATCGCCGGCTATTCGACGGATCGACCGGTATTGTCTGCTGTCCGCGACACGTACGGATGCCTGGAAATGATTATTTGCTGGCTGTATGGTGTTTCGATGAGATATGGCTGAATGGAAATTTCGGGGACGAGCCATAGGTATGGATTGATTGGTGGTAAATATTCGCGGAAAGATTTGTGGTACTATGCGTATTAAAATCTTGTAAGTCGAAAGTGGGAAGTGTTTCGTTTATGGAACAGGCTGTTCTTATGATGCTTGGTAGCCGCGTTAAAGGTTTTTAGTATCGGTAATGTACTAGTATATTTAACAACGTGATTTCCGAGATTTTGTTCTTACTATTATTTGGACAAATTCTTATGTCTGTTCTTTTAGAAAGATCGAAACCCGTATTCTTCTATCTTTTTTAACATTTTTTACGCTGGTTAAAATTTGTTACGACTTCTGTATCTCTTCACATTTGTTACGCTTCTTCAATTTTTTAAACCAATGACAAGACGGGGCAGATGCAGAAGAAGTAAACAAAATACTTCAATCGCGCAATGTTTGCTTCGATGTTCTCTTAAAAGATCCAGTTCGCTCGTTTCTCTTGCAATTTTTCGGCAACTAGAGAGCCACATTCCACAGGTACAAATAGAAGAACTGACTAATTAAATCGGGAAAAAGTATAAAACGAAGGCGCTTCGTGGTACCCGGCGTTTAATTTGCGTTACAATCCGGGATTACTGTCAACAGCTTTTATTATACGTTCTGGTCGTAGCATTTCGCGAATCGCCTGGTATTTTCTGCCCTAAACGACGGCACGTTTCCTCCTCGAACGACATTCCGTCTTTTTATCGTTCCCATTATCGCATTCCCCTTATATCGAATTCATGACCAAGAGATGCATCGGATAGGATGTTCCATGGTGTGTCCAGCTTGATGCCTCCAACGGGCATCATCCGTATTTTTATCAGTGTCTCCCGCAGGATGATGACACGACGTCGCCTCGTGAAATGACAGCAATTAAAATTCCATCGTTCGCGGACCTCGAATATCGTCTTGTAAACGAGTATCGTTCGATCGATGCTTGTCGCCGATGTAATCTTTTCATTAATGTACATTTTTAAGCAAATTGGTCCAATAACGACGAGACGGAACTCGATGATCTATACTCTGTACCTGTTAGGTAGACGACGCTCGAACTAGTAATAGGATCGTTAAAGAACGATCTAGTAATAAGATCTACGGTAGTTTGGTCCTTTGCAAGACGACCATAATACGCTCTACACCTCCTTCTTTATCCCTTCGTTCACGCTGCATATTTCTTCCTTCTTTTGTTAAGTAATTCTTCCTTTTTCGCGGTTCGTTATAACTTTTTTGAAATTTCATCAGCACCTAGTCACGAAGGAATCTAATACCAGGTCCTAGATTTTCATGAAGGCGTCGTGTTCACATAACACGTGCAGCCGAATATTATTTTACCTGGACGTAGGAGGGGAGAAACGAATTAGATGTCCTGGGGCGAGCAGCGGTCGGTTTCTGGTTACACATGGACCTCCTAAGGCTGTCCGGGTTAATAAAACATTGGTACCTACGACAGTAGTCCCTTTATTACGAGCGTGTCGCATGATTTTTCGACGGTTTCGCCGGTCTGCCAAGAAATACACTTCGATCAGCATCGTGCTATGTCAACGGGATATTTTGACTGGTAAAAAAGCAACGTGCTTTCAAAGGGTTAAAAGATTCTTGTTTAACCACCTGGACCAGCGAGGATTCTATTTTCAGATCGGGAATCTTTGATTATTGTATTTCATTTACTTGACGAAGTGAGTTTTTGAGAGTTCGTGCAATTTTGTGTGAATACTGCGCGTATTCTCTTTTATGTAAAATATCAGCGACGACTAAGAACTCGTAGAATTGAAAACAGAAATATATGAATTGTTATTAATTTAGAATATTACGATTTACATTCATGCGTTAAAAAATATACTTTTCGACCTTGTAGGCAGGAGAGAATTCTTCCTAACTTTGGATATTTTCGATTAATTTTGTCAATAGAATTAACTTTTTGTAGTATCAGGAGGACTAAATAAAAGCTGAGTGTAAAAAGGTTTATTACTGGTGGGAACTCCACCAAACTACGATCGCTAATAACAGGGTATAAAACATCCAAGATAAATGGCCCAATCACACCGATTATTTTGGCAAAAAATTTTATCAACAACATCAATTTTGCGCACATCTATGCTGCTGCCCTAAAATTGAGTATAAAAATAATTTATTACAGATTGGAACTTTACCTTTAATTACATTGTGACCACAGTGTAGAGAAAACACAAATGACTTTATAAAACCGATTATTTTCGTAAAAAAATTTCCGAAAACAATATATTTCTCCTCCATTTATATTCATTAATAGCAACAAAATTGATAGGATCGTGATAAAGAAAATGGGATAACGTTGATCGTGGCCACTGTGATATAATATGATGTTATAAATTTAATACACATTTTTGACCTACCTGCTCATTTACATACGAATAGATCGCGATCAGAGATCATTAAGATGAAACAACCGTTCGATGTTGCTCAGAGCGAAAGATAAGGGAGGCAAGATGGTGCGAAGGTTTCGAGCAAAAATCGAGAACGATTTATACCGACTCACGGTAGTCGATCGATCGATAATCCAGCATCGATCGAACCCTTTTCACGAGCCAGACTTGGAATAATTGAGCTGTATGCCCGAATAACCGAATTAACGATATACCTGTCCCTTTATCTGAAATGAATCAACGAAGAGAAGAAAGAGTATTCTCGTCGCGTCATCGAACGCGTCATCAATTATATCGTCAGCAACGCCCTTCGTGATGAGAACGTGCAAACACATATATGAATATTTTCATATATCCTTTAGAATTTCCATTAACTCCTTTATTCTTCTCTGATCTTTATGATTAATTTTATCTTGATTCTACTAAAACGATATTTGTCGTTAGCAATTTCCAATGTTTATTGTAACATTATTTCTCGTAAAAAAAAAGAAAAAACAAAAATTAAATCTACTTCCCGAAGTAGACAAAAGAACGAGAAAATAATTTACCAAGGAGAAGAAGAAAGACAAGACTATCGAATCAAACTTTTCGTACAAATCCGTCATTAACGAACATCCACCATTTAATTTCAATCAAATAAGCAGGTATTTCAGAGAAATAAAAATAAACTGATCTCGACAAGGGAATACGTAATTAATCTCACAGCTTTCAAGAAAAATACTTGCCTCGCAGTTCATTTGGAATGTGTAAACTGAATATAATAATACATCGGGCGATATAAAATTGATACCTGTGGAAGATGGTAGCTTTTCTGTCGAAATAAAAGAACACATAAATACATGTAATCATCGAAACTCGAAAGAAAGATCAATGAAACTGCGATATTTTGCAAGAAATTGCCCGATAAGGAGCGTCGTACAAAACACCCTTGCCGCATTTAAATGGGGACCAGTATCGATTAACGGAGCCGCAAAGTCCACTTAGTTGTTCCGCACGAACGGACCCCGAAATGAGAGGCCCACGAAAGTGTCCACCTCCTTTCTCAAAGATCCATTTACTCTCGTTGCTCGTGGTACAACTTCCACGCATCGTCTCCTTCCCACAATGAGCCACCCTTCGTTCTTTTGCTTCCTTTCGAAAAGGATACTGTCCATTCAACGCGAATGGTACACCTTTCAGCGTATAATGTTAAAAATCGTTCGAGAAAGGCGCTAAGAATAGGATGAAGGATGTTGTAAATAGTATTGTACCGTGTAAGAAAGAAAGTGATATTTGAATGAGTACCGCGGTAAATAACAATGAGATTTCAGGTGTAATAATGTCTGAAATTTCTTTTTCTTTTCAGATTCGTGTTTTCCTTTTTGCGTTGACGAATAGTGATCATTATTATTATTTGTCTTCCGTATATTATAAAGACCATGATCTCTGTATATCAGAGAGTGTATTGCAAATTTAAAAGAGAATTACAGATATTTACAGAATTACAGATGGCACAGAACGAAGAAACTAACTATTTCACATGGAACTAAATCTTCTCGGTCGAATTTTTCTACAAGAGAGAGACTTCCGCAACAGTTTTCACGCCAATAGATAAATAAATAGACACGATGTCGTACAACGTATAGCTGAATATATCAGCTTCTTATCGTGCAAGTACACGTACTCTATCAGGCGTGAAGAACTTCGATCGACGCCGATAAAATCTATACGTGTTCGAGCCTTTCTCTTTGTTCTTTTTCAAACGAAGTTGCGAAGTTAGGTTTTCAAGCCGTACGAATCGGTTCCACGCTTAACAGATATCCGTGACGATCCCTCGACCGCTTTACACGACGCACCTATCCAAAGGTACATAGACGCCTCCAGTAAAATCCATGACGTGCGCGATATTCAACGATGATCTTTAACTCTCCCCCTGTAGCTCACCCGACATTACCGCGCACCTCTGTCAATTCAAATCCAAGGCTATCACGTGCTTATTTCGTTCGATGACGCGTACGATTCTTCAACGCGAAATTCATCGCAGCTAGAACGCGCTCCATCGAAGAATCTTGAAGAATTGTTGGTAAAAGTGGCCCGCTGTTGCCAGAAATTTGTCACGCTTTTAGGTGGTTAGGAATCTTTCGATTGTCCTTTCACATTAATTTTCTGTTATTTTCTAAAGAAGTGTTTGATAGACCGTAGAGTAGAATTGACGAGGGATGGGAAATTGTAATAAATTATTCCTTTTGGTATTTAGGACAGGCAGTACGGTTTAAAATATGACGAAATATTTATCCAAATAAAGAATATCGAAGTCAGAAATTGTCGAAGGCACAATTCGTGTTATTTTCGTCAGAGTTTTTCTATTTGAATTTAATTTTTTTAGTGGAACAGTTACTTTTTTTTAAAACACGTGATAATTCTGTTATTATATGATTCTATGCGTGGTTTCAGATCCATTATTCCGTTATTAGATCGTTTATATAAACCAGATAAACCGTAAGGTTCGACCAAGACACTTGCATCTAGCAAGCTTCTCGTCAGCAGCGATCCCATGATAACGTCAGCAGCAATTGAAAAACAGAATAATTTCCTTCAGGTGGAACACCAACATTAGACCAAGTCGTAAAACCCTCCCTGGACAATTTACGAGGCAGCAACTCTTGCAGCTGGAGTTGTTTACCGCGCCTTTTTCGCGTATACATCGCGGTACAGTTATTTCCATTGGCAGTACCGCGCTGCAACTTCATCTTCAAAGACGAAGACCGTTCGAAGAGGTCGGGGAGAAGTTGTGTAGTTTAATTGTTTACAGACACACGAGAGGCCCATGGTGCCCGCAACGACTACACAGCCTCGTACGATTCCGCGAGGATGCATTTTGGCTGCCCTAGAATTAACCTGGCGTGGGGCCCGCAGAAAAATTGCAGGGTAGCAAAAGCTGGGGAACGCGGCGACCGTAGGAGATGAAGAGAAGAGAAACGAGGATATTAAGTGTGGGAAAGGCGAAGCTGGCCCACATGACGCGAGAAAAGTAGTCCCCGTGATCCTTTCTAAAGTGGGAATCACGTTTCTTTTTATTTCTTTATAATGCACATTGCTTTAGATATTTTGTATACACAGGATCCGGTCGAGTAGCATATACAGACTGCATTCAGACGATTTCTTGCCGAAAAAATAAGGAGAGAATAAGGTATAGAATAAGATTTTTCCGTCTGAGCCTCGGTTTTCGAAAACATCGAGTTTAAAAATTTTGTCCCATATTTTTTTAATAAGGAATTACCTCATTGTTATTCTCTTTATTACTCATTAATACTCATTGTATTATGTGCATTTTTATGTGCACTCGCCTGATCTTCACCAGAAAATATCCCATAAATATATAAATATTCACAGTCTAACTATGATTCGATGAATTCACAAGTTTCATTAGGGAAATTTTTGATATTTTATATCCTGTAACTCATGGTTTTATAACATCGGATCGAATATCCTACTGAATTAATATTCGTGATGCGGATTATGGATCAAATTCAACGAAAGAAAATTGTAACTGTACCTACTCTGAATTTAATTCTAAACTACAAGGTTATCGGATATCAATTATGGATATCAAACTACTGGATATCAATTGCGTATAAAATTTCAATGTTTCGTTGCACATATAGAGGCAAAGATTTAAAGTACTTCGGATATGGGAAATTTTGTTCCTCGTTTTTTAAAAGATTTCATAGACGCACGAACAATGAAACAATATCGTTCGCAGTGATCTAGATCATTTATTTAACGAGTGAATGAGTTTACAAGAGTAAATTTTTTAATTTCTTAGGTGAAATGGTAAAATGCTGAAGATCTATAGTGTTTCAGATTTCTCAGCCGTATTTGGTCGACGTTTGAGTATTTTCCTACAATAAATCCTTCAATACATAGGAAATCATAAAGCATTACAAGAATCGTTTTCAATTATTTCGGAAGTTTCAAGATTTCCCTTACGTACAACATATATTTTATTCTAAAAATAAACGAAGCCAAGGTATTACGATTTTATGCTACTTAAAATCTTAAGAAATAAAATTCGAAAACTTTTTTTTAAATATATTAATGTCGTTAAACGTACGAAACACACCAAACTACCAATATCTCCCCATACCTTCGGTCTTCGGGAGAAATCGATTCAATCTTCGATTTCCTTAAGAAAAAATGTCCCTAAATATAAATTAAAACTTTCGTACACGCTTTCAACGATAAAAAAAAATAACAATCTCATTGCGGAAGTAAAATGAAATATTCAAAGATTCGAGTCGCGTCATTTTTAACGGTTCGCAGGGAGCAAAACGTATTCGTGACCGAGTTACGACGTTTCGATTCGCATAAATCGACACTTGAGTATCGTTCTGGCTTTGTAGCGTGATATACACGCAGCGGTTGACTCTCTTCCCCTCTCTCCCTCTTCCTCTCTGTCGTTTGCATAACGCGAAATTGCCACTGAAAATGGCCACGCACGGTTATTATTGAAATTTCTCGCGGTCACACGGACATGACCCTATTCCGAAGCGCAGTTACGCGCGAGAACGGGAACAGCTTCGGACGGAACACGTTCGTCAATGGATCGTCATCTTCCTCCGAATCGGCGATTTCACCTCGATCGGACCATTACCGCGTGTTATCGAGAGGCTGCGGTGGATTTCGCATGACGACTGCCGTTTGTCGACGTCGTGGTTTCTACGGTTTGATTAATGAAACGCGTGGAGAATCTTTCAATCGTCCGAACCAGCTACCTTTTTTGCCTGCGAAATCATAACCAGTAACCGATTCGGCGTACATTTGGTAAGCGCGTAGTGAAAGATAACGTTCTAGCGACAAATTAATGACAAATTGTTTTTGGATCTTTAGTAGGTTTGTTAATCACTTGGCTTGGGATTTAATCGACGTTTGTTATCGGCGTTTATTTAATTTCGCAATATTTGATTGACAATAATCTTTGACGATATAATACAATAAATGTATATCGCAGTTGTAATAGAATAATATTAAATTTGCATTTATTAACCATTCACTTCAAATTTAATCGACGCTCGTAACTGTGATGACTGTTTAATTTTATAATATTTAGTTGAGAACAATCTTTGATAAATGTATGTTTCGGTTACAGTGAAGTAATATTATATTGCGCAGATTAAAAGGAATTAAAATAAATCGTAATCATTTATTCCATAGCAATGGAAACATTGTTATGTAGTTAAAGAAGTATTTCATTGTTATCAAGGGGTTAGGAAGAAATAACAAATTCATCAAGTTCTTTATTGTAAAATAAATTTTGCTTGGAAGACAATTAATATAATAACATAGTAATAAAGTAAATGTGATATATTTCAAATCTTGAGAATTTAGTAACATATGGCAGACGTTGTTTCAAAACTTAATATAATATGTTAAATAATATAATATGCTCGATATTTTTGTTATATTGGAATGATTTAGAGTACTAGAAATTGATAGTTGAGGAAACATAAAAGTAGCATTAATGGTAAATTTAATGGTCGGTACGTTGATCCTTAATTGAAGAATGTTAGAGATTAAAGTTGGATATGGAAGGTAGAATGACTAATAGTCAGACAGTACGAGATAGTTTACGACAAAGTGACAAATGGCATTTTCAAAGAACAATTAATGATCCGTGAAGAATCTGATCTAAAATGTTGAAAGACTCCTGAAACGATAAAGAATAAACATTCAAGGAAACAGAATATATAATATTCGTGATAAGTTCATAGTAATTTGTCTTGCAACATTGCAACTAATCTAATGCAATCTGTGGAAAACGTTCTTAGATACAAAGTTTATACTGATATTTATAAATATATTATAAATACGAATAAATATATTTATATACGTATAAAGAATCATAATCTCGAGGTATATTTTGTTTTACTTTCTATTTGCTGGGAAGCAAAAAGACAGATAGGTATTTTCAAAGGAACGAAATTACCCATAAAATTCCATTCCACCAGCGACGATTGCCTCGGATGCAATCTAATTTCTAAAGTTCCCGATGAAACCTTCTAGTTTACGAGCGGCCATTCTTTAACTTTTACGTAACGCACACGCATCGTAAGAGAAACATATCTACGTAACTAATGACCGCAACAGTTTTATGATGAATGCACAGAGACGTCGGAGCGCGCGGAGAAAGGAAAACGGTTGCTTCGATGAGACAAATCGCATTTTCTCAACGACACGTTGCCATTAATTGACTCTTCCATCTCATCTATTGCATCCATCGCAATTCGAGCGCTCATAAGTATCGTAGCTCCCGCACAGTAATCGCGAAATTGACGTTTCAATTAATTCAACGATTACGAAATCATGAGTATACAGTTCGAAGGAGGTTTACTAGATGTATAACTTTCGTTTTGCTTCGTTTCTAATTATGAACGCGTCTCTCCACGTCGATCCTGCACGCTCGATGAGAATTCCGGTAGGATATTTATAATTTAACGTTTGATGACCCTACGTCATACGTTTCACAGGGATTTTGATCGATGATTATTGACAAACGAGCGAAGGATAAGCGTTGCGGAAACTAATGTTACTTTCTCTGTGCAGATCTTTACGGGCACCGATCGCAAATGGAGACGTAGATGAGGAAATATAATTGATACGAGCGTAATGAAACACGAAGTCGGTTTTAGTCATTAATTCGTACGCTCATTCGTCTTGTTGCATTCTAATTGCGTGTACGATGGTAATTTTTTACTATTATTTTTTCCTCCTCACGGTTTTTACATCTCGCGAGATAACGTCGATGCACGTAATTTCTTCGAACATGTGTCTTTTTCATGATACATATTAATATAGATCTTTCTTTTCAGCTGCGAAACAATCATAGATAACTGAACTGATTCTCTTCCATACAGTGACGAATATTCGTCACAATTTCATCGCTATACTATACTCTTCACGATCATAGGAGTACAAAATCTGTAAGGTTCTGTAAGGTATCACATCACCAAAATCCTCAACTCTATCCTCAACTACTACCCAATTATAGAGAAAGGAAGAATTTCTTAAACAGCCAATTTGTGGCAAATTCACCTGAACTTTTAGTACTCGTTACATTCATTACTAAAGGTTGTATATTACCGAGTATATTATTGGCTTTCCTAGCAACATAATATATTATTTTACTGCTTTTTTCTATTGAACCAAGAAACGAAATGTTCACAACTATTCAGAAATGTTTGCTTTAAAGGAACTCATTTTAAACTTCGTTATTCCTTCCCCATCAATTTATATTAATTATATATATTGCAAGATTATTCAAACCTACAATTACTCAAAAATTTCATTCCCTGAGAACCAACCATACAGCTTACACTCAATTCACTTTACACGATACTTTCCAAACGATCGAAATCGATGGTCATACACGTACCAGTACCATATGGTTTCGTCACTCAAAGTTTAACAATTCCAAAGCTCGACAATCCAAATCATCGATAGCAAGCAACAATCGCAGGCTGAAAAGCCCGATAGGCGAAGAATCATTTCCATGGACGTTAGCCGGTAATAGTCGATCTACAACGCGATCGTCGATCGCAGTTTTGCGGCCGGCCAAATCGAGCTAGGTCACGGTGACAAATGGCCGCGCGATCAGGATCGCGTGTGATAAATTCCTAGCTCACGGTATCGTTGTACAGCTCCGACGAGTCCAGGAGCAACCGGTTCCAGATCACGATGATATAGGTTTACCCGGTCGCGGAGGATCGATCGATATCGGCCGATAAATCCCATTATTAATGCGGTCTATCGCAAGAAGTTGATAAATTGCCGACGAAGGGTGAACACGCCGTGGCCGCGTCGGTCTCACGTTACAAAACGATCCCCCAAGGCCGCACGGAGAGATTTATCCGGCAACTTCCTCGTGATTTTCGCGATCCTATGCATCGCGAGGTCCGCCTAATGACGCGAACTCTTTTTTTTTTCCTCGTCGTGTGGACGCCGAGACCGGTGTCGCTGGTTCGACGGAAAATTATCGTGCTTGAGAACCTGCACGATTTTTAACCGAGGAGTTTTCTGTTGGCAGGATGAATAGGAAATTGATGGCGAACGATGGACGTACAAGAAGAGGAAGGGCTGGAAATGTGAGACCCAGAGGCGGATGGCTCGTTGAGATTTATGGCGGTTCGGTGGAAAATAAGAATTTAGAATTTTTCTTCCCGGAGTACGGGTGGTGGTCTCGAGTATGATGTAGAGTTGGAATTTCCTACGTGGTGATTGATTCTTGTATATTTGTTAGAATATTTTTGTAACTGCACTTGCAAAATTTCGTTTGGTTTGCTTGTTAAGTTCTAGACCGACGACAAACTAATTTTATTCGATATTTTTCTTCGTGAATTTTAATAAATTAGGGTGTCTTTTTATACGCATAGGTATGTATGCTTTTACATTATCTATCTACGCACGTAACCATGGATGTGAATATTCGATATAAATTGAACCTGTTTATTTTCTAAGAATACAACTTCTTCTTATAAATAATAAATAAAATATCATATCAGAACATAGATATCAAAATCACGCGACATCGCTATTTCAATATTACTCCCCTCCCCTCAGAATCTTAAACGCTGAGAACCAGTCAGCTCCTTGAAAACCTGCTGCAACCGGAAAGGGTTGATCATATCCTTCCATCTGCGGCGATGTAACTCAATGAGCTCATGCTGGAAACAGACTGTCACCAGAACAGTATCACCGTTTCACCGTTATTACTGTTAGTCGAGACCTGTTCCCCTCTGCCTTTCAAAACACCTTTCTCCGTTCTTTCGAAACAGAAACTGACCTGAATCGCGGTGCATCTATCACGAGGAAGAATCGCGACGAGACACGTACCTATACGTCGTTCGATGCACACGCCGCGCCGGTGGTAACGTTGGTGTACACGGCTGCCACATTCTGTGTGTATTCTTTCTCTCTCTCTCTCTCTCTCTCTCTCTCTCTCTCTCCGTTGTTAATATTATTGCATGGCGCAAGCCGAGTTCTGCAGCCGGCTGCAGGTGCGTCGCTTCTCCACGCTCGATCCACCAAGGAGACGTTTCGGTGTGCATTGTGATCGAATGATATAATAAAGGCTGAAGTCCGTGGGAAACGGAGAACAGAACCACCTGACGCATCGTCGGCTACGACGTAGAGAAAGCCGCGCCGCAGGATAGGCCACGTGACCGGGACCGATGCTACGACGCCGTAAATACCGATCCCGTCGGAAACTGTCGAGAAAACGGGAACGAAACGTTCCCTTTTAAGAGACGTCGCTTGACTGGGCGTTTCAATGGATTTAGGATGGCGTGGTTTCTGAGGTGTTCCGATCCTCTTCCATTTCGTCGTGGGACAGTGCCGGTGGTTTGACTCGATGCATATTACATCTTTCGTTGTGTAATTTCTGATATAGGTTGCTTTGTACGACGAATGAGTTTGTGTTGAAAGGTAGTGGGTTTTCCTGAAGGATAACGATTTCTGATATCGTAGAACTTTGATCGAAGATCATACGGCAAAGGTACGATAGGAATCGACCTTTGTCGATTTTTTAACTTTTGTCTTAGTCGGTAGCTAAATAGATGTATTTTGATATGAAATAGTTGGGAATCATAGAATCGAAAATATAAGCTTCTTGAAAATACGTGATAAATGTTTTGTAAGAAACGAATAATATTAGTTTAGTTGCTACGTTACTTTAATTTAATTAACATTAGTCTATATAATTAACGTTATTAATATTCCTTAAATGTCCAAGGAAATGATAAAAACATATATTTAATCTAAAGAACAAAGGGAACAATAATATTGGTGTAAAATTGATTGACAACACGTGGAATTGTAAAATTGCTTTCCTATGAAACATGAGCTATATTACGTATCACGGTTTCCATCTGTGACCTCCAATTAGGATTACTCAGTCTCTCCAGTTTTGGAAATCTTCAATTAAAGAGTGATTATGATATAATGTTTTGCCTTAATTGTATGTATATATCACCCACAATAGTGAACTATTTGGTACTGAATATTCGATACTTTATGTAGGTGTGTACTGTTTTAATAATAAATTGTAAGATAAGGATAATATATACGTGTAATTGATGCATATAAAATGTCGAATAGTCGGTAGTCAATAATTATTTAAATGAAATGCATCGAACTAATCCTCGCGTTAATTTATATCAAATTACGATAAATGATGGCACTTATAATAAATCAATAAACATCTGAAAATCTAGATTGTGCTTTTAAGAACGTCCCGTATAATATAGTGACTGGCAGATTAGTAAAACGGTGACGCAGGTCAACGCCAAACGTGAAAGGGCTAGCGCCAAGGAGGAGCAGTCAAGTCAGCAGATCCCATGTCCAGGAATTGTTCGTGCACGGTATCATGAGTTTACGATACGTCTATCGCTATTAAGTGTGCAGATGCCAGGTCCTAACAGTTCACATGGCCATCAGAGATGCAGACCCTTCTCGCCCATAAAATAACTTTTAGGCTTCTGACTTGAATGGTCGACTACAGCATAAAAATATTAATTAATGCGTTATCAAAAATAACCTTCTCCGAGGCCTGAATCATAAACCCGATCATCTTAACGTTTTTTATGTCGTTGAAAATTAGAAATTATTTGACAAGTATAAGTATCTAACGCGATTGGCGATTTCGTGGGCTAATTTATTTATGTGGATTAAATAAATTTAGAAGCTTTAATTGAACAGTATATTTGCAATTAGTAAGTCCTGAGATTGTCTCAGTGAATGTTAATGTTAATGTTATTTATTACCCATTCTTAACGCTATGAGAGATGGCTAGTTTTGAACTTAATTTTTATGCGAAGAATAACGACACGTATAATTTTTCTTATATTTGTAGGAAAATCCAATAACTCCGAATATTTGAAGAGTAAAAAGGTAGTAAATAATTAAAACAATGCGTAAATAGATAAATAGCTAAACATACATATATATTATACATTAACAGTTAACACTCACATAGCGGTAGTGTAACGTTGCCCCACGGTGTGATATTACATGAAAGAATATTAAAGGCATATTGTAATTAGCATAAATTTTTCCACGCTTTAGATTCGCTACTTTCTATCATTGTATAACTTATAACAGACGGTCAGAGATAATTGCAGGAAAATTTCTAATCCATTTCTCTTTCATTCAATCATTGTACCAACGATTGTATCACATTTGTATATTTATATAAAATGATTTTATTTTCCTTCAAACCACATAATAGAACTCTAATAATTACTAAGGAGTATCTACTTAGCCATCTAACGTCATATTCAAATCTCGTTGAAGTCCATCCTAATAGAAAGGCGAATACCTCGCATATATCTAACGTTGAATTAACTACTACAAAACGAAGAGTGCAAAAGCGTAAGCCTAGCATCAACGCGGAATCATTACGTCGTTGAATCGAACAAAAATCTCTGTAGCATAAATTGCAGACTTGACTGGTTCGTCCATCGAGCCTGTTGCACCAACCGTTCGGAGACTGTCGAAGTAACTTTTATGAAAATATAATTATTTCAATAACTTCCTTGATAACGTTTTCATCATCATCATCATCATCATCATCATCATCATCATCGCCGACGTCATCGTGCACGCACGTATTACTGTAATTACGCTGTCAAACAGCGACAAAAGAAAACAGTTCGAAATGGAGAAAAAAAAGAAAGATGGAAATAAAGAAAGGAAGGAAAAATACACGACAGATGATGGAACGATATTAACAAACAGATGACAGCGGTACCTCGCTGCATCGGCAATTAGGGATATCATTAACGAAGGAAAGCTGATACAAGTGCAGGGAGAGGAATGTGTTACGAGAATGCAAAAGGTGATAGGGGAAAATTATGGTGCGCGATCAAAAATTAAAGTCGCTCTCCTTGTTATTACTCGTGTTCGATGAGCGCGTTCACGGAGTAATTGAACTCGTGGCTGAATGTTACCGCAAGCGTAATAATATGAAAATAGATTGTGAATTGGAAAACAGTACTTACGCACGTCAAGGAACGTTTATATTTCCTTCGATAATTGCTCCATATTGCTGTATTTGTGAATAAAAATACAGTTGGCTATTTGATGTCATACGTGGACAATGAAAGAGGGAAAAATAAATGAAAATTTAATATTGTACACAATTCTGTACTAATTTAAAATATAACAGAAATAACTTGCGTTAAACTCCTGGAAATTAGTCGAAGAACTTTGGAAAATTGATAATTGCGATACATGTATATATAGATAAATTCATAAGAATGATTTGTTTGAAATACTTAGGAATTAATCGAGAAACTGCAGAATATTAATAACTGCAATAAGTAGATCAATAAGATGCGTGAAGAATTAATGATCTTGTATAAGCAAATATGTTGTACAAGTACGTGTCACGTGTGCGTGTCATGAATAGATTTTACGAAAATCTTATTAACAAGCTGTCCACGATACGTGCAATTATACGCGATAAAATATTTTCTGGTATTTTTATATACGTGTACAATCACCATATTCGCGAATATCTTTCATATAATAAGATACAATGACATATATGTATACATATGAAATGAAGAAAAAATGGAAAGAATAAAAAATGAAGAAAATAACGTCGCAACTTTATCAAGCATAAGAAAAAATAAACTGAAACAAAATAAATTTAATATAACATAGCATAATACGATGTAAAAATATAATCTAACAAAAGAACCTACGCTTCCTAACAATATCATCCATTAACTAACAATTCGTTAGATTAAAATAACTCTAAAAAGACCTATCTCAAAACTTTCATAATCGGCAAAGCGATCACTCGAAATCACTATAATAAAAAAAATTCACCACTATTTCCCTGTGCGGAACATATTCTTTACCCAACCATATAAGAAAGCACAGTTAACCATGACAATAATCATTAGAAACACACACGAATAAAACGACTTCGCGAAACATGTTTCGCAGGAGTATCCATTCTTATACGAATAGACAAAGGAAAAAGAAGAAACGTCGAAAGTTAGTGTATTTTCCAGCGACTCCCACGAGATGGAAAGAATCGACCTAAGTGAAGGAAAGGTGTCAGTACGCCCCCGCTCGAGAACAAGAGTCGAAAAAGCCTACGAATTATTCCAACCGTTTGCTCGCAACGGGATATCGAGGTGGTATCCTGCGGGGCACGGCGTGGTGCCGTGCCGCTATCATCCGAAGCTTTCACCATCGTCATCATCATCGTCATCTGGCAGCTCCCTATTCCGATGGTCGCTGCCCTTAATGGATCGATTCGTCATAACTCGTTTCAACACCTTTACCAACTTCGACTATCGATCCCGATGATCTTCTGCGATCACCATTTTCGTCGAACTGACGCAATCGAGATGTTAGATTGGGGTTAGGTTGTCTTTAATTGCGTGGCGAATTATTCTGAAGTTTGAGAAGTGTGAGACGATCTCATTTGTGTCTCATTGTTCAGTGAACTCGATAGATTCGAAGAATTCAAGCTTGAATTCTGAGAAAATGTCTTTTTGACACGTCGAGGAGATGGATTCTAGTTCTCGAGATTGGTAGGTGGATTGGGTTATGCATTTATAGGAAATTTAAAGATGAGAAATGCGCGGAGTATACGCAATATGGAAAAGTGTATAAAATTATCGAGAATTAATATTAAAAATTCGTAGTTATTAAGATCTAACGGAAGAATCATCTTGAAATAATATAGAAAATATAAGGAAGACTAAAAAAAAAAAAAAGGAGAAGCCAACAGCACATGGAATTCCCAAGCGGTCACCCATCCAAGTACTATCCATGCCCAACACAACTTAACTTTGGTGATCAGACGAGAACCAGTGGATCTTGTGTGGTATGGCCGTTGGCTGTGATATTAAGAGTACTACCTCTATTTCTCAATAATTATTTACGTATTTTTAAATAAGAGATATAGAAAATCATAATAATCCTTTTCACAATCTTTATTAGAAATAAAAAGTGAAGAATAAAATATTTCTCACCTACTATGTACCTAAAATCAATATTCAAACACTAAAAGTATACTTTTTGCTTACACCAATTCCTCCTAATTTAAATAACATTCACCCTCGTTTCAGCCATCTTATATATCAAAGAAAGAAGAATAATATCAGTGTCGGTTTATTTCAATAATTTTATGATTTCTTCACAATCGACCTATTTCTTTCCTTATGAGCTCCAAGACAGCTGAATAAACATTTTCTTAAATTAAACGTCGCGAAACCCAGATTAAGATCAGCAGTTAGAGTCGATACCTCTCCCTTTGCCGATTCTAAGCAGTGGAAATTAGTTCACATCTTTTCCCAAATAAAAACGTACTTATAGGTCCATCTTCCTTTATACAATCACGAAAATAGAATATACAAATTGTCATTATTGGTTGAAAATCTCACATTTAGGAATTGCACCATATCACCGAATGACGAAAAGAAACAACGAAATAAGTATCTAGAATTGATCGATCCATATGAAGGATAGCAAAGAATCATCATTCACATATCAACCGTAGATAATAATCTTTATTATAGCTGAACGTTAACAGTTATAGATTATATTGTAAGGGGGAGAAACTTTCGATAAGGCGCCTGAGTTCCAACTGAGCGCACGTCGAAGAGAAAACAGTCAGGACCTACTTGAGGATACGTGATCCTGTTAGGGTGGCCTAATTGGACACGCTACATATTTACACTCTGATCTTGCGAAAGGTTACCACTGGACTTTGAATTATCTGTAAACACCCATTGAGACGCGCCCAGTAATTTAGTCGAGTAATTTAGTAACCGATCGTGTGTCAACACGAAAATTTAGTCGAATAGTTCAGTAAAACGATCTAGCGAAGAAGATCCGAGAAGAAGCCAATCGAATAGATCATAAATTAATAATCCAGGTATACAAATTTGATCGTCGTGACTACAATTAGAATTCCGTTTCTGCTGAAACAAATCTTTACCGTTTCCATGTAAGCTCGATCAGGAGAAACATAACACGCGTGCGTGTGAAACGCGGGCTTCCTAACCTAAAAAAATATCCACGCGCGCCTCGGCTGACACCTGGTACAATGGTCGGCAATTTCTACGAGTAAACCGCGTTTACATATGCATACAAAGCGATGGTTCCAGCTCGACAATGTGCGACACAGGCGGTCATTGCGTCAATTCGAGAAAAATAAAAACTCCGGTGGCAAAGACGACTATGACGCGGTATGGTTTACCGCACGTCCATAGAAACGTCGTTGGATAGAACGTCGGCCATTTATGTAGCCGCCTGGAGGATCGGATTAATAGCCCTTGTACCTAGCCTGCGGGAGCGGATATCATTCCTTGCACCTTGTTTCCCGTTCCTACGCGAACGCTGACAATTTGCAAGGCCAAATAGGGTGGCTCATTTAACCGGTAGATTTATTCGCCGATTTCTTGCGAACCTGACGATCGAATACTATACGATAGCGAGACAAGAAAGGAATTATTGGGATTTTCGTCGAGCGCACATGTTAATGGTGTTAAATCTGCGTGCGTTTGGAGAAATAGCGGTTTAGCCGATGATTTCTGTAAGGATAATGCGAAATTGGTGAATATATATTAATATATATTGGTGAAATATAAATTGATGTAATTTTCGAGCGACGATAATAACTCCTTTTTTATTCAGAAATGAATAGAGTTCAGTAGCAGAGTATTCAGAGTATTCAGAAATGGAGAGTGACAGCATTGGACGTAGATGAGTACACAATGATTAGAAACAGTAATACAAATAGAAATCAAAATAGAATTTATCTTTTCAATGGAATACTTATATCTAGTGCATATTTTTAATATCACACCCTGATAGCAACTACGAGATTATACTTTCAAATGTCATTGTATATGTCCACGAAACTAGGCATCTCGCTGTACGTTATCCAATATTTAACTTTCTTATCAAATATCAACTTCGATAAAAACGAATCAGTTATACGTATTGTATAGTGAAAAATGTATTTTAGGAGCGTATGTAACAAGCTTCACATCGCGAACACGCCATCGACCCTATCCTTCCATCACTCTGGTTCAGCTTCAACTAAATCTTCGTACACGTTCGAAAGTCACGGAAAGCAGCTCACAATCACGGATTTAAGCACGCCAATCGTGGATCCCTTTCGGAGTCCGGGAACGTTCGTTATTCCTAGTATGCGCGAGGCGGTGTAACCTTACGTAGCGTTCCTAACTTGGCAGCAACAATTCGCTACGCCAAATAGGGCCGGTTATTTAATGCTCGTTGGACTTGTTTATTCGATCCGTGCCGCACAATTGAATTGCGCCCATTAAATGCCGTCGGAGAGACAGCGAGGAGAGCTTTCCGCGGCGTGCACACGCGGATCGTCGCTTATTCGCGCGTATATTCCACGTGAAAATTCAATATTTTACAGAAGCAGATAATCTAGACGGTTACGCGGGGCTCTGTATTTTCTTCGAAGCGGAATGCTGTTCGTTCTCCGCGTGTACCATTACCCCATTACCCGGGCTATGAAGACGTATGGCTCTATTTTCCAGGCTGAAACTGAAGGTACAATTTGCCCTGTCAAAGAAAGTTATTATACCGACGGTGCAGAAGAACGCGTTGCTGCGCCGTGATTTACTGGAAGCAAGGATTATATTATTGGAAGTGTGTAACAATTTGCCAAAATAAATGGTCATTGGTAACAAATAGGTGATGTGTAGGTTAAACAAATTTTTCGGGTCAGCATGGTTTTATAGATAAATAGAAACTCTTCTATTAACATATAACTGAAACATGATCAGATTGTTATTAATAGTTATACTAATATATTATGTGATATACGGAGTATCTGAAGCTTCTAATAAATTTTATCGGGGTCAGTGTTACAGGTAATAACAAGAGTAAAATGTTATTTAAGGAAAAGTGCACAAGTATTTTATTAACACGTTTAATCAAACGTTTATTCAATTTTTTATTAGATAATATTAAAAAAATGGGGAATTATACGATAACAATGTCTTTCGTACTGTATCATAACGAATTAATTATAAAAATCAACATTGCCTGGAATTTTAAAATAGAATAAAGAAAACTCTCATGGTATTGTCCTCAATTTATATACGTTTCTTATTATAAATTACGATAATCAAGCCCCATTGCAATTTATAAATTGTTAATATTACTGGTTAATTTGTCAAAGTGTAATAAAAGAGGGTTATATGTATGAGTATATATGTACAAATATGTTTTTCGAATATACGTTAATAAAGCATTCATGAATGAATAAAGTGAATGAATAATATATTTTTCTTCTGAAATTAGCATATAACATAATGAAAACGATAAATACTAATCAAAATTCATATTTAATATGGATTAAATTTTCAACATTTTACGTGGAAACAAAGAGGGAATAATTTTTGACAAAAATAGGATGGATATTGATGGAAAGAAGAACGCATAAACGTTTCCCGTCTTATGGGATATCAATTACATCCTGCTATCGCCCTTGGCGCGAAAATATCATTAGAATCAATAACACCGACTAACCTTCCCCCAGGGTCATCCCTCTTAGCTTGTGTATTCGCGATTCTGCACCCTAATATTTCCCTTCGTGGAATTTCCACGATGGTACTATCACTCAGTGGCATTGTGTCTTGTATTTGGCCATGCTACAAAACTTTCCTTTATCCTCTTTCGATCATTCATTTCTTTGCAGCAACGTGACAAAGATATGCCGGAAGATTAACAACACTTCGATGATTTAAAAATGTTTTCTAAAATAGAATTGATTAAGAAACAAATCATATTTAGTGGATTTTTCCTACTATTTACTCCTATTTTAGAATCAAATATTTTGAATTAAGTATTTCTAAATATTTTAATATTGCGATTAAATATGTTTCGATTCTTTGTATCGGAAAATTTTCTTAAAAAATTTGAAACATGCAAAAATATTATGAAATAATTGAATGAATATTGATATTAAAATGAGTGTGCTAAAAACGAAACAAAAGACAAGAATTATTCTAGAAGGAGCATTAATCGGAATACATTTTCCATTAGCAGAATACAAAACTCATAGCAAAAGATTATACCGTTTTCATCTCTTAAAATACTCCATTGTTCTTGTTTCTCCAAAGCATCAGAAACCAGGAGCTCGCTCTCTCCATATCTTTCGTCGGTTTAGTGGTAATATTTTTTCGGTATGACCCTCAGGAGCTGGCGGTCTTGTCAAGTTGTTGGAAGGACACGCGAAATCCGGCGTCGTCGCAACAAGGAAGGGTGGAACGAGAAATTGGAGACGCGTACACGGGGAAAAATATATACGTGGCCCGAAGGTCCAAGGGGCCGCGACGTTGTCTTCTGCAAGGAGGATTTGCCTTCGAGGAGGTTGCGGTCGCTACGAGGGAAGAAACCACCCCGCTAAGCCACCATGATTCCACGAGATAAACCCCCATATTATGTCGCCTGGGATAATACGAAAAACCCACCGCGAGATGCGGTCCACTCGTGTGTATAGAAGTATCTGTGTACACAGGGTGGCGCCAAACGAAAGAACACTGGATGTAGTTTATGGAGTCTTTATTAGACTGAAAACATGATTCTTCGTGGAAGAATTGTAATTGAAAATATGTGTTGTTCATTGGGAATTATTATATGGCAAATGTAATTTCCGAAATACAAATGACACATCGTATTGTATGTTCCTGTTTTTTTGTTAATTTTATAATTGCTCGCTACGAACAAGTGATATTATTAAGGAGAATAATTTCAATGAAATTACTGATATAAACATTCGATGAAATAAAATAAAATAACATATTGTAAATTAAATACGAATTCATTTTACTACCTGGTAGTGGTTTACATTGTACTACAATTAATACTGTTATATCGTAATATATATGTAAGACAAAATAAAGAGGGATGATAGCTAATTCTTGTCTCATTTACAATTGAAAAGTCGCTTTTATTTAACTTTTATTGAAAAAGTTATAGCAAAATTATAGAAACATTTAGACAACGCTTCACATCTTGTAAAACACATCGTCCGATGTAATCAGAAGTAACATATACCTATCACTATCAATAATTCAGACAAGTAACTTCAACATTAAAAGAGATGAGGTATATTTACTATATTTAGTCGATTACATAAAACTTCATATCCAAACATGCGTACCGTTTCACCACGCAGTGAAATCGCTTTAGTAAACAAGACTCCAATTACCTGAAGAATGTATTCGAATCTCATTTCACCAAAAGTCCGGTATTTTAGTGTCTGAAATCAATTGGTTTCTTTCGTGACACCCTGTGTGCACACATATCCGTGCATAAAGATTTTACGGGCGGCGTGGTCAGGACGAGGCTTACCGGAAAGAAAAGGGCCTTCTGCAGTATCCCAAGGAACGAAAATAACGAACGAGCGTAATCGTACACCGCGCGTGTTTCCTTAAATTGATTTTAAAAAAACGAGCAAAGGAAGGACGGGGGAGCATACGGAGCTGAAGTAGCAGAATAAAAAAATCAGGACGAGAACGAAAATAAAGAAGAGGAAAGAATAATACGAGAAAAAAAGGACGGAAATCCCATATTCCCGGATTCGGAGACAAAAACGTGATCGTACGGGCCCGGGATAGAATTTATGGCGCGACATTAATCAGCCAGAGGTACGAACGATTCGCGCGAGCTGCGTTAATCGGAGAATAATTTCGCGTGCAATTTCGCCGAATTAGTAATTTATTTTACAGCCGTTCGGGGAGATACGCAGAGGCCTCGTAAAGCGGCTGCAATAAAAATCGAACGCGAGCCCGCACGAAAACAAGCGCAGCCCCGCGAAAGAAGCCCAACAGAGATGCCCACCTAATCGTTGTTCCCTCGTAACGTTCGATCGTTTAAACGACCAATCGTTGCACCTTCAACGATCCACGTTCAATGTTCATCAATATTTCGACTAGATCATTTCAAATTTGCAATAATTTTTTTTTTAATACTGTTTTTAAGTGTCGTTGGAATTTTAAAAGATTCTTCTTTGTTATCTGTTGCCACTTTTATGTGATGACACGATTTAAAAAAATTAAAGTAAAGCTAAGGTATTTGGATGAACATTGTTTTCTTTTTCGATTTTGCCATATTGTTGATTCTTATATTTTTATGTTGTTGATGTAAAGTAGAAAACAACATAATATTAAAATAATAAAGTAGAAATACAAGCTGATGAAATTCTTATTGGCTGTGTACATCTTCGACAATGGTACGGATTGTGAAACATAGCTTTTGCCCAAAATGTATTCTGAAGTAATTCGCCATTGTTCTTGACGCTTGTACTTCGGAAACCTCTCTGTACTTCGGAAGTCAAATTGACTCCTGAAGATTCCATTTTCTACAAATTTCCAAACTTTAGCATTATCATATTATTTCGAAAATCAAGTATGATTTATTCCGATGTATGTAATCAGCCGTGCCTCTATATGATCCTATTAGCAACGGAATCGATATTTTGCACTATTATTTAACGTTTCAATATGACTCGAAATATCCAAATCCGCCTAATAAAACCTGAAATAAATCCATTAGAAAGAAAAGAAAAAGAAAGATAAAACAACGATAAAATACGGTATGGAAACAGAGGAGAAAAATTTCTTCCGCGATCTAAAGCGAACTCAAACCGAAAGGGCAGTTTATCGGCGGTGAAGAATAGAAAAAGAAAGCGACGAATAACCGCGCGGCCATAAACGCGTCCGTGGTCTGGCAACGGGTGGCTCGTATTTAAGGAACTTTAAGGAAGCAGCAACGTTTCGACGATTTTTCGTTGCTGTCTCGGGGACTTGGTGCGTTTAATTAAGCCGTAAATCGATGCGGCCCAGGTCCCACGTTTATTGCGGCCCTAAACTATATCAGCTACGCTGAAAAAGATAAAAAGCACGGCCTGAAATTTCGAAGCCTCTCTCCACAGCTCGATTCCGTTCCCATTCGCGAACTCGTTCCTCGTTACGATTTTTGCTTTACTCCCCACTAGTCCATCTATCTCTCTCTATCGTCCTCCGTTTTGACCTTCTTTATCCTTTTCTTTTCCCTTCCTTTCCTTTCCAGTGAAACGACCCGTTTTTATCTCGACAGCCACCCTCGCGATCCTCCTTCAGCCCTCTTCTCCCTCCTCTGTAACGTCGCCACGCTTGTTAATGACCGAAGAAGCTCGTAAACAGGGTCGTGATCACGGTGGTCCTCAGAGATCACTCGTTCGTGGTCCTTCTTTCCGCTTGGCCCGGTGTCAGCCGTGTTTAAACTTTAACGTCCCCCGTTTCATTGGCCTTTATCCTCACGTGAGGCCGTCGTTAATGTGACGATCAAAAGCGCGCTTTGTATCGCGGGCCTTCGCCTTGTTTTTCGGCTTATCGACGGAACACACGCGCAAATAGTAGCTTTTAGCTGGTAGAGTTTATCGGTTCGAAGCTCCGTGTTAATTACGTGTCGTACGTGAACGGTGAGATTTAACGTTTCTCGACTGTTAGCATTTTTGAGATTAAAAGAATTCTTGGTAAACAGATGGAGATAGTTCTTACGAATATGGAAGAAATATAAGTGGTTAGGTAGTTTGTGCGATTATTTAAAAGCTAACGTTTCTGTTCATCTATTGCTATGCATATCTGCCAGATAATGAGAAACTGTAAATTAATGTAGGGAATGTACGTGCACGATTTTACAATTGGTCAGCGATTGTTTCTGTTTGATTGTTATAGATATATTCGAATGAGTCTTCCATAACGAAAAGATTTAATTCCCGCGTTAGTGTAAAGTGAATGAGGAAATAGGTTTATTTAGTAAAACTGGGATAAACTTGAAAAGAACAAGAAATACGTCATGATTCTGTGGCAAAGAATGTTTCTAGTATCTCACTTTCTATATACTAATAATTTAAATCTTTCGGTAACAATGCTTGCTCTATCCCAATAAACGACAATCATTAAACGAACGTCTCCTATCCTGAACTAATCTAAAATCAATTATTCGGTTATTCGGAAGATTTGCGGCATTTTTGATAATTGATAAGTTCTATCAAAAACCTTTGTAAAGTTCCTTAAGAATATGTATTAACGAATTCTCAACCTTTAAGTTAAGTTTGAATAAATTCTGCTTCCACTTAAAAGAAACGATACGTAATTTACTTTAAAAAATATAAATTCTACAAAAATATGCTTTCCTCAAGTCCTACTGAAATTTCTCTATAAACTTTCCAAACGTAATATTTCCATGCAACGCCTAATGAACGTCCGTAAAAAACACCACATTCGATTTCTCTCCGCAAGCAGAAGCACTTCTTCCACTTTGAAAACGCTTTTCCCATCTCTGCGGCACGAGAAAGAGGAAGGCGAACAGAAGCAACTGAAAACAGAGAAAAGATAGTAGGTGGGGATAGAAGCAGAAAAAGCGAGTCGGAGATGCAGGTCGCATCCGGCGCAGCTCGTCGCCTTCCACTCCCATTTGAATAAAAGCAACGATAAGCACATCCTTAGAGTCACTCGCAGTTCTGAATTGTTTCCGCTTCTTAAATCCCCGACAAATTTATTATAATAACTACCCTTAGCCGGCGGATTCCGTTTTTCCGTCTCTGTCCTCTCCGCCGCCTTCGTCCCTCGTTTCGTTCCTCTTTGTTCCGTTTCCACGCCAGAGATACGCTTCCCTCCTCGTTCGACCAATAGCATCGCCTACATCACCGTAATCCTCTCTTGGCCGTTTTTCCTCGCGTCGCGTCTTCTTCTAGCTGGTTTTTCGCCGCGAGAGAACTCGGCCCTTTTCTTCGTGGCCGCGAGGCGAAAGGAAGGATCGTTTCCGCGAATAATGCGTTCGTTCTCCGCCACGCGGTACAGAAACTCGGGATAAGGTATGGATACGGGGGTGGCCGGGGGCATCGGCTGCAATATTCCCGATGAAAACATTACGGCAACGAGTTTCAGACTTCTTACACGTGGCCATTTTTACGCACGCCTTGATCCTTCTTCTTTATGGATTACGTAAGATTACGTATGAAATTGCATTTTATCGTGGTTGTACGCACGTTGATGGTTGGACAGCTTTGTATAATAATAATAGAAACTGGGGTTTCACACTTAAGAAGAACGATAGAATTGTAATATCATTTTTAAAAGTATTTCGAAATTTTCAATAGCGCTATTCGTACTCGACATTATTCTTCCGTTTAGGCAATAAATAAATAAAATAAAGATACAATTCCAAAATTTGATTAACCTATCTATTCGCTTTAAATCTTAAACAGAGGATGAAATTTGGATGTTAATTTCAATGATCACGCGATCATGATATCGGTGGCAGTTCTTGAAAATTACTTGTATTTCTGTATTATTTCATTTTTGTTCAAACTTGTTGTTCTTACTATTCCATTTTGTATTTGTTTGTCCATTTTCGTCTGAAAATCTCGATCGGACAATTAACGGCTGGTGTATTACCTCTTACACATTTATCGTGGTCGTTTTATTTCGTGTAAATACTATGCCACGGAAATAATTCAGTTATATCTATGCGATGAATCGAAGAATCGAATTTTTGTAAAGGTCCAAGAATAGATGAAAGTAATTGATCTGAGTAAGTATGCAGCTGCGTTTATGGGCAGATAGAAAACAAAGCGTAAATCTCAAAGCAATCAAGGTCTTGGCGAATGAAATATGCTTCGTGGAAACGTTAACTGTTATTACGAATAGCTTATGCAGTTGTTTAGATTGCAATTGTTCACAGTTTACCGTAGAGTAATAGCTTCTCCTGGTACTACTTGCAGTGGCATGATGCAACACACATATGGTACGCATTTACAGAAATAAACGTTTCTCCTAGAAATTCTGACATCGTTGCACGATTTGGAATAATAACCCTAATATTATTTTTATATACAATTGTAAAATCATAACTGTGGAAAAACTGATACATCCGATAAATTGTTTAAATCGTATCATTAAGTCATATGATTAAAATATGACTTGAAATTTCACACTATTTACATATAACCGAGGCTTAAGAAAGATATGAAAACACTGTCAACACTATTAAATAATTCAATCCTATCCTAAATTTATCCTAAAATTAACTATTCCTGTGAAAGAATTTGTTCCAAGCTTCAGAAACTCTCTAACCTTGTTTTCTTATCCGTAAATGAATATCAATAAATCGTCGTAAAAATTTGTCTACATAGTTTACAAATATTTCTGATAGGATAATAAAAATGTATATTGTAAATCTGTGTTTTATATTAAAAGTTATTTTCAAATTTATGTTTTAACATTTTCGTTTGACGTACGATATAGTAACTTTTTTCTTACTTCGACTACAGTGTATCATCTCATTAATTGCTTCGGTAACACACTTTCACAAAATCATTTTACGTCACGCGAGCGTTAAGAGTTTTTGTAAAAGCGACGCGAGAGACAGCAGGGAAATGATAAAAAGCGTTAAAACGGTCATAACGATGAGCAACTACGAGAAACTGGCGCAACGAAAGGGTTCTTTATTGTTTGTTTCTCCAGCCGGATCCTCGTTTTAAACGACACGGCGGCAAAACACGAGAACACAACATCTCAGCTGTTAAAATACCTTTCTTCTTCGGCCATGCAACACGCAGCATCGTTAAATGATATTGGACTTTTTTGCTGAAGAGCAGAATTTTCCAAGTTTTACGTCGGTTTTTAACCAGAGAGACTTTTACAGGATAATCAACCTTGGTAATATACAGATTTCACAGCACTTTTAGCTGACGACCGATATCTTTTTTCAATTATGTTTACGAATCGTTTTGCTTTAATGAAAGAGCAAAATTTTATAATCTTTAACTACGTATACTTCTGAAGTAAAACATTCTTTTACGATTAGGCGGTTGTCTATTGAAAGAATATTGTCGATCTTTGAAATTTGCAGCCATAGAATTTTTAATTTGCAAGAAATTATAAAAACTTTTTCCTGTTTGACTATAATTTGAAAAATCACATAATATATCAAAATGCTTCCATGTTAAAATTATGTTAGATTTATTAGAAATAAGAAATTCTTCATACAATTCTTATATTCCTTGCTAAATAAATGCAATGTTGATAAGGATACCCATAGCGACAAATAAATTCTTCCAATATCCGAACTTCGATCTAACTACAATGTTCGTAATCTAATTTTTCGTAAACGAATTTTAAAGTTCGATTCGTAGAAATTAAAAAATTCTACGCTATTAAAGTAAATCGAATTGAAATTACGTGAAATTACAGTCTGAAATATTGTCCTGCAAAACTGTTAATGTGATTAAAAAATTGAAGATTTACAGATTGAATCGATGAAAGCCAAATTTTACGAATAATTAAATGAAATCTAAATTAAATTAAATTGGGATTACGAGGAATTATACTCTCAAAAATTAGTATTTGAGAACTTCTTTCACTAAAATGGTTTTCATGGACAAAACGCCGAGCGAAACCACATTCTTTTTATTTGTACACGATATCTCGAATATACACAAAACCTCGAGACCGCAAGTAAAATTATTCGGTGGTCGAGTTTCGAAACGTTTAATTCACTTTCCCCGGACTGTTAAAAAGATAACATCCTCTCACTTGGGCGCGGTTCGACGACGTTACGACAAACAAGGGGATCTCAATTTTTTCCACGGTATATGTCCGCGTGCATGCCGTTTCCGTAAACGAAACCGGAAACAGTCTGTATACTCATTTCAGCCAAATAATGGGCGTTTCAACTTGGCCGCCTTTGCTCTTTTGAAACGGCCCCTTTCACTCGGCTAAATGCATGCACGTAGGAATCTCTTTCGCTTCCTTTTTACAGGAATTTTTGGAGAACCTTGAGAAAAAAACGGGGGTTGCGAAACATTGCCAACAATACTCGAATAACGACCACATACAAAATTCTTAGAAACGATGCTTTCAATAACTGACTGTTCTTCTTCTTATCTTTCCTTTAACGATGATTCTAACGAAAATGAAATTTCTAATGAAAGTTGCAATGCTTTCTCTAAGGATAATAAATTGTCAGGATTTCTTAAAATTATTAAATTTGTCGATTACTATTACTGACGCTTTATCTTAATATTGCTGCAAATATTATTTATCTAATTTGGTCAATTTTCTGCAAAAGTAACAGTTTCAAGATTCATATTCCTTCTATAGGAGTCATTAATTAATTATACATAGAGGAATAATTAATTATTGAACAATATAGTTAAATAATAAGTTTATATAATATCCCTCTTTATATATTAAAAAAAGAACAAAATACAGAAACAAATCTAATAATTTCTAAAGTAAAGAGTTTTCAAATACAAAATTAAATCTAATAATTATAACTTTCTGCAGATTCATAAAATCATACTTCAACCGCAATCGTTCCCTTATGTCAAATTTTTCCGTTGGAACCACCTGCTACACCTGTCACATACACTCCTATTTCTACCTCAATCATACTAGAGGAACCTGTCAATTTTACGCAACACTCGTAGCAATTATCCTGACATGAAATCATACCTCAGTACTTCGTGCATACTTCACGTACTACACAGTTCGCACGAGATGTTGTAATTCTACCCTGTTGGTTTCGTTCTACCCACTTCCATCAAAAACGCGTTTTATACGGCGAAAATGTTTTCTGAAACGCAGTTACGAAAGGCGTGCCTGTTTCAGTTGGATATGACGACGTTTTCGTGACAAATACGGAAGTCAGCCCTTTCTCGTTTCGTCGCGCAGTTTGAAAAATCGGACGAAACGCAAACAGAAAGCTAAATAGAAACGAGAAATAGTCAAAGATAGAACAAGATAAGGAGAAAGGAAAGTTGTTCGACGTAGTGCACGACGTCACGTAGTCTATTTTTAATATGTTATGTAATATTATTATATCTGTCGTCTTCTTCCTTCCCTTTTGTCTTTTTCAATGTATGACAACATGTCTAACAGGTTAATAGCCATCGCGCGGGTAAAGTGTTTCGTACCACGGAGAACGCAAAGAAGCTTTAGAAAGACCGATATTTGGAATTTCTAGTGAAAGCGGTAAAAAATCGATTGTCTGATCAGTGTACAAGATATTATTCCAAAAGAAACCGAGCAATTCGATGTCAGAAGCCTTTATACCATCGCATCAACTCAAACTTATAAAAACCTCTTTATCGTTAAAACTCTGTTTCCCGTCTATTACTTCGAAACTCCTCGTGATAAACATCGAAATCACCAAGTCCCTAATTCCGGTAGCCGAAAAAATGAAGCGTCAAACAGGCGAAACGCGTTCAGTTGGTTAGTCGGAGTAAAAAATATCCTTAGAAAGAAGTAACGTATCGAATCAATTGTAGAGCGGATCGCGTAGGGAGGAAGGAAGGTTAGACTGAGGCGCGAAGAAAACAAAAGGGGAACGGGATTACGCGAGAAGAAGCGCAAGAAGGTGGCGCCTGGTAGAAGGGGAGGTCGGCGAGTAGAGGCCAGAGGGTTCGGGGACCTCCGACGTGGTATTTACGACGTCATTTCCTCGCTGACTGTCAATAATTTCCCTGGGGGATGTGGAAGATACCGTGGCGGCTCTCGTGTGCGGTTTGCCTTCTTTCTTGCCCGCCTTCTCTCTTGGCCCATCTCCTTTCCAACCGGAGGACGCTTCCTTGTTCGCGTTTCGCGGCCTCCTTTTTTCTCCACAGGAGCAAATTGAAAAGCCAGCGACGCGACGCCCAGACGTCCTCGAGATACTGTTTCGCGGCGACCGAAAAGTAATATCGCGCAGATAGAATGAGATTGCGTCGGACCCGGCCGCGCCGAGTATACATTTTTGATAATTTACTCGTATCGTTTGGCGGAGGAATGACATTGAACAACTGTAGCATCGGTAATCAGCCATGAGTGTATGGAAATATGTGTGCGACGTATTCTTGGGAATGTTACCGCGTTATCTTCTGCAATACCAAGGTAAATGTAAAAATGCACCTGTCAACGTGTTAGTCTGAGAAGACGAATTAAATCGTTACTGGTGAACTTCCAGCGATGCTTATAATTAGACGAAAGCTAATCTACAGCTTCTTTCAATCTAATTTTCCCAACATTACCCATTTTTTAATCTCATTTAGAATCTTTATGACCCGTTAATCGGAAAAAATCAATTTACTGGTCATTGTCAAACTTAATTATTGCTCTTGTCCGATACGTAAAGTAGTAAAAAAATGAGTCTAAAAAAAGTATTAAGAAGAATGATCGAATAAATCTGAAAATGTCACAAGCTTTTGTATATGAACCTTTTGTTCGTGTAATTTTCATTTAATAATCATCGGTCTAAAATACTGAGACTGCGTTTAAACTAACCTCTATTGCAAATACCACCTTCTTTCACCGAAAATCCAAACTATAATTTTTATCACAAGGGCGACTCAAAAAATCTCGTAAGAAAGAGGAAGATGCGTAAGAATTAAAAACGATATATACACAGGCTCGTTAATCTTCAGCCTCAGCCAAAACCTCAGAAGGAAATAAATCGTACGAAACCAAGTACGTAATTCTCGATCAATTCATCATCCCCACGATACTTTCAGAATATTCCATTCTGTTGCCGGTTAAAATCTAAGAATCAGCTGATTCTAATGAAGCATCTCCTTTAACTAATTTACAATCAGCGCCCTCGTGGTGGTTCTCGCGAGGGGCGAAGCAATAGAGAAAGCCAGGACCAGAGTGGAGGAGGGGCGTGAGTACCTAAGTTTCCGCACTTTCTCTCTGTCCCGGGGGTTGTCGCCTTCATGACCCAGAACTCTTTAATTCCTCCAACCCCGATACCATGGTATCCCCTTTAACTCATTAGACTCAATCAATTATACGGGCGTACGGTTACAGTCTCTTTTCCCTTTCTCTTGGCTACTACCCTGCCTTTATCTCGCTTTCACTCTCAGTCTCTCGCGTTCTAGCTTGTTCGCGCCGATTCCACCGGCCCTCTGTCGTCTCGCCGAACAACCCTGTCTTAATCCCTCGACCGAGATCCCGAGTGGTATGCCGAGATATCAGGGTTTACCAAGGTAAACCTCTTAGCTGGCAAGCCAAGGTCACAAGGCTGACAAGGATCAGACGAGCCAAGGGAACTTTGTGAGATCGACGAACTCAATGGATGGCCTGGTTCTGGTCAATCGAAGAGTCTTACCTGGAACAGAGAAAATTCAAGCTTTCCTTTAGTAGGAGAATTTAATATATTTGACGTTCTAAGATTGGAAAGGTACGTGTAGAGTTGATAATGAAAAGAGTGACTATTTGACATGGTGTGATAGGCGAGGTATAATGGATAGAATGACGATAGGGAAGGTCTCTCGTGATATACGTGTTTGTTCGGTTATTTCATAGCTTGGAACGATATAGATAAGCTGATAGTGATTATTTGGGAATAAAGTATGTGTATATTTCGTAGAATTTAAATATGTGGTAAGACCAGCGAAGTATAGAAAATATCTTAATTTTGTTAGGAAAATTCGTTCGATGAATCTCTCTATCAATAAATGTTCCTATTATTTTGTAATTCTGTTAATCGCCGTCAAATTAAAATCTGATACGGTGTCGCGATCACTTCGTTATACGATAAATCGAAATAAATCAATCTTAGATAGACTGTTCAGAAGCCATATTAATCAGTTCCATGAATTAATAAGTGCGGAAAAGTGATCCGTTTGCCTTAAATAATCCTATAGAAATAAATCAATTATTTTTTAAGAAATTGAGCTTGAAACTCGATCGAGTAACAACCGGAGAAAAATCTGTTCCCCGATGTTAATCCATCGAATCACATATCTAGACAGTAAAATTAAAGATTATGTAAAACTGAAACTGATTAATTTCCAAATGAAGTAACAAACTCGATCCAAAACGAAACTCTATTCTCTAATATCACCAGTCCATCCAACTAAATCACAAGGTGACCAAAACACACAAAGAACGAACTACGCTATTTGGGGGGGTTGAAGAACCTGTGACGACCTGCTGGAACCTCGCAACGTTGCCTTCGTTATCCTAATCTACAACAGGTACTCACACAGATACACACGTGTACGTACATCCACACAACCTGAAAGGAACGCATTATGGCAGGGTGGGCCATTCGTTTTCTCCACGTCCAGGTCCGTAATGTCGACCGATAAGGCCCCGATAATCCACGGTCGCGTAGTGTGTTAGTCGGCAGTTAAAACGTTATCGTCCCGAATCTCTTGTTATTCGTCAGGCCGTGACGAGTGGGTGGAATTTTACGCCCGGACGTCTCCTCGTCCGCTACGTCCCCCGTCTACCACGTCCATGTTGGAAATAAGCTCGATAATACGAGCATAATGTTGGATATCCGTCTGTCGTCGATCACCATTACGATCGACTTAATGAATCGAACGCGAGTCCCGCTTTCGCGGCCATCTAATTATACGTCCGACGCGGACAAATTAATTTGCCCAGCTTGCTGATTATGATTCGCGATAGTGGAGAACGCGATACCACGGTATAAGAGTATCACTATTATGTAGGCTTGTGTTTGCGATGAAAAATGTACGGATGCATAAACGGAATGTGTTTATTCAGTCTGAGCAGCCGAGTTCATCGAATTTGACCGTTTTACGGATGGTTGTAAAAAGATATCGTATGGCATGAAAGTTAAAGGTTATAAAGGCCTTTTTGTGTGAAATATCTCCTCTTTGAAATCTTGTTTAGTATTCGTGTCGTTCACCGTGTTTTATTAAGTTTTATGTTGCAAGATACGTACGCAAACTGGAAATCTGTTAATCGCGGTTGTAATAAGATGCTGGAGAAGCTTTTACTGCAGAAATATTGTAATCATCATTAGTATTGATATATTTAATAAATAATAGGAGAAATCTGAGAAACTATTTAAGAAATTGAAAATCGAAAATTTCGCGAGTGTCAAAAATTGTGTATTCGGTTGTTGAACTGGTTGAATAATTGGAGATAGGCGAGTTATCCAGGTCATCGCTTTCGATTCTTATTTTAGAATACTCTTCCGATACTACTTCTTATATCATTTAACAAGTTTCATACGCGAAGTGCGTGGTGTATGTAACTGTTCTGACTATTTACTTATACTATTTTTACTTTGATACTTTATACTATTTTTATCGGTTAATACATGAAGATAATGTATCTGTACCAGATATAGCACTGTCCGTGATATATTGTACATATGATTCCAATGCTTCTTCAACCTCTTTTCAACACAAACATATATTCCCCTATAGGGGGAGAACACGATAAATCACATTTTCCATTTTTTATAAGGCAGCAGATTTGAAGTTCTGTATCTTGTTGTTAATTAATTGTCAATTAATCTTACGTTACTAAAATTATCTCTCTATTTGATTAAAGAGACATTGCTCGCTATGATAATAAAATATGGAAGATATTAAAATATATTAATCGCGTTAACGATTTATATCCGTAGCTAACTTTAACAAGATTTTTCTATTTTTAGCTATTTTATGTAAGAACATTCAGTTTCAGTTAGAAAGCGTCGTTAAAAGCAAATAATCATTGAAAATGTAATTATGCTCTTTCCAGTGAGCTTATTTCGCCGTCAAATTTCTAGTATTTCTCTCAACATCGTTTCACCGATATAAAGTAATTAGCTTGTCACCATCTTATCCAACATATAATGTTAACTTGTTATTATGTTACATCCTTTAGCCAGCTTGTTACTTCTCAAACAGAACGTACACACGAAATAGTAAGTTCCCTTTCGAAATAAGAACGACGGTATTCAAACGGCTAGAAACTATTCAATTTCACCGCGGAATATCTTAATCTCGGAACGCAGCGACTGCACGAAATCGTATTTCTTTCCCGTAGTAAAAAATTACGGGGCCGCGTTATCGGCTTGTTAATTCCGATAAGCGTTTCTCTTCTTTATCGTCCGCCATTATGGCGAACGATAGCGGAGCGGGGAGGGTTCGGTGGCGGGAAACGGAGCGCCGGGGGTGAGAGATTAACGAAATAAATATGACATCGTCTTGAGTCGGCCGTGCAGCACGCGGCAGTGCGCGCGTTGTTTCACGCTCGACGCGATAACAAAGCGTTTGCCATTAATTACCGCGCTCTGAAATTATTTAACGACCTTCCTTCAGCCAACGTCGGCACGCAAACCACCGACACCACCGCCAACTGATCGAGTTAATTCCCCGACGATGTATCAGTTTATGAAATTTCCGTGTGTTTTAACAGCCTCAAATAAATATTCCTCTGGATGTTTCCCTTTGCACGAAAATTCCAACAGTTCCAGGCATGTTGAAATATTTTTGTTCAACTGATAGCTAGCAGGCGTATAACTCACTGAAATATAATTGTAAACATGTTCCAATAATCTTGCATCTTCAATTTTATTTAGAGAAGGAAGTTGGTCGTTATAAAGCGTAGATTTTCAAGTGTAAGATAATTATTTCGTTAACCATACTGTCCGCTAACTCGTTCTTTTCAGTACGGACATGGGCGGAATATTTTGTTTATAAACTTTAGCCGAGAGCTGTGTGGATCGCAATTAGTTTTGGATGATTGTTAATATTTCGTTGTCGTAGAAAACAATGTGTTTCAGAAACTGTTACAGTATTATCTGTTAGTTTCTTAAAAAAAATATAAACACTTCTTTTGATATTTCCACTACTACGAGCGTATTATATGATTATTTTGTTATCGTACGATAGCTCAAAAATATAATATTGACTCGTTAAGATATCAGCGACTAAAACTCGTCCAACTACATCTATCATCGTATTATGCACACAATAATAATATATTGCGATATACTAATCTTATGTAAGCTCTATAATGTCATAATCTATTAACAATATCGTTAGTATTCTAACGTTATTTCGGTACACAATTTCGTTATTCTGTTCAAAAGAATTGCAGAAACTATTTTCCACAAAATAACCCTAAAATAAGCTTCCATAAACTACAAAAATCAAAATATTTATATTTCCATTTCATACTGTTAAAAATAAAGAATACGTGCATTTAGAAGAACCAGGATTCCGAAACAGTAATTTGTGCGGAAGAAAGCGTAAGAAGGAGGACTGTAGAAGAAGTCAGAGGGACTGTCAAGACTGCAGGGACGCAGCTGGTGATATTATGCAGGATACGAAGGCAGGAAACGGTGTAACGTTGCCTGTAGAGCCTGTATACGAGGGTGGAATATGCTTAACGTTAATTTGTACGATAAAGGAATTATTGATTTTTACTTAGGCGGCTCAGTGAAGGGTGAGAGAGGTCGGAGGGGTGATGAAACGTCGCTTTAAAGTGGAGGTACTAATGAGATGCCCTCAACACGACGTTCAGTTCCTTCATTTATCCACCTTGCTGCCAGTAATTCTTTAAAGCGTTAGGGTCATTTACGCTGAAAGTTCGATTTCATGACTATCACGACGAGCAAACATTTTATTTCGCCAAAGTAATAATTGACATTTTTTACATCGTTTTAGAATTATTACTTTTAGTGATGACATTTTCTTATACACGTAAGTTGAGCCTATAAATTTTTGAATAAAGTTGTAGGATATCCAGCAATTAGTAAAGAATACTGAAAACTATATTGGTTTAGTGGAATCTAGAAATCTAGAAATCGATTTTAGACAGTAAATTTAATGAAGTTTTTTAATTGATACTCTTGTTTGTAGTTGTAAATTGATTTGCAAGTTCGTAAATAGAGGTGTAAGGCACTAAAATTTGTACAATATTACTTTAGAGAAATTAAAAAGAAAACTTAATTTTAGTTGCTTTAAGTTTTGCACGAGTGAAACTAGTACAGGTTAAACAAGAGACTGACTGCGCACAAAGGTTTCTTCAACCTGGTAATATGTTTCAGGAAGTTTTTACCTAACTCTTTCGAAGTTTAAATTGATTCAAGTTTGATAAGCCTCGCTGGCATTTCTTTTAATAAAGAATTCCGCATGAAATGTACCAATGAATAGTTTCAATCGAAGGCTATATAACTTTCCTCGTGCTAGAAACAATAAGGTTCAACGTTTTCTCGAACAAAAATTTGTATCTGCCATTTCAGAATCAAATACAATTTCGTGAATACTTTGCACAATTTCCAAAGTGTGACTCGAAAGAAATGTTAACTCGAGTCCTAAAACACTCACACAACAGAAACAAAAATATTACCGCGCAACTATAATCAAATAAAATTGTAAACTAAGAACTTTTTAATACGATAGTGTATAATTTCAAAGACAAATATGGACGTGAAAAAGACAAATCTGAAAATTATGAAATCTTTCATTAATATAAAAATACACAAAAATATTCAATTACATCCAATAAACAATTATAGAACAAAAATTCTCACACGAAAGCCAAAGAGACAAAATTGAAAACTACGAAATTTCCCTTTCCTCTCAACATACGTGATGATTTCTACAAAAACGAGCAATTACTTCCAACAAGCACCGAACGAACTATGCGATAAAAGTTCTAAATAAAAGTTTCTAACATACGCGTAAAAATCAAAGATACGGGATAAAAAATTCCCAAATTTTTCGTTCATTAAAAAAAGATATTTTCGATTATCCTATGCACCTACCTTGGAATACTTAAATATCCTGAAAAAAAAAACAAAGCCCAACGTTCGGTTGCTGAAGCAACGAAAAACCAATCCCACGACGATACACCAATTAGGCATTTTCCAAACAGATCGATCGTTTCCCCGCGAAGAATTTTGCAGTCTGACTGCGGTACGTTCCCGCGGCCGCATATTTCTAATAAATTCAATCTCTTCGCCATCGGCGTAGGCGTTCGTCGATGAAAAGAAATTTCCTTCGCGATACGACCGGCTGGCAGCTCGGTAAACCACTCTCGTAACACGGCCTGGCGAACTTTTAGCCACACGCACAGAGCCAACTCGCGTTTCACAACAGTCTACGTGTATATATGAGTGTACGTGTGTGTATGTGGTACGCGCGTTCGCCAAGCTTTGCCGCGGCTGGAAATTCGGAGTAATAGGAAAACTCCTGAGCGGAAAAGAAGTTCAATCTAGCCGGTCGAGGGAGAAGCCTGGAAAAGCTCTTTTGACTCCTTTGATTCCGACTCAGCCATCCCCAACCCATTCCTCCTCTACGGCACCTCACCACCACCTTCTAAATCTTTTCCAACCCTCTTCGTCGGCGTCGCCAGCGACATCGAGTCCCGTTTTACTCCGGAGAACGTTTCTCAACCCAACGATGCCAAGAGGATTCCAAAAGTTGCTTCGCCAATCTACCCCGCAGCCCTGTTTCAGACTACTTGGGCCAGTCCCGAAAAATTTTACCACCCTTGAAAGACCGACTCTGTTTTAACCACCGCAGAGGGTTCGTCAGCGGAGGCAACGTCTTCCGCGTGCGGTTTTAGACAGGGTCGAAAATCGTGGAGGATCTTTGCTGAGGTTTTAGGGGTGAAGTAATGGTAAAAGGGGAACGGAGTTTTGATTTGGTGGAGTGAATTTGCTTGAGAAAAAGGGTAGCGTTGCGATCTTGATGATAGTATCGCGATTATTTCCTAAAGCGAGTCCGGTACGTTGAAATAGCGTCGAAAGGGAAATATGAATTTATTTCTCTTGTATATTTCAATTTCGATGGGAAATTGTTTGCATTGTAAAGGAGGATTACGTTTTAAGTGACCATGGAACGACGATACTTGGAGCTATTCTAAAATTTGTAGATCTGTGAACTACATGACTATGCAATTTATTTCAGAACATTGAGATGCAAGATCGAAGATATAAAGTTGGTTATTTTCTATCGGTATCTCTCAACGATTATATATTCGAACATTAATTGCATCAAGTAATTGCGATTTATTTCACATCCACTTATACAAACATAAATATCAAAGAGGTAAATTTGCAAATCACTCTTCCTTCTCTTTCCTTCCAACTTCAACTACTAAACGACAAAGTTTCACAAATTTCCTTCACAAAGCTGTACTACATTCCCATCGACAGCAACCAACAAGTCAGCCTCGAGTCCAAATAAAAATACTCTCTTCCATAAAGAACAACCAATATACCGATCATCGAGCTCGATGCAAGAACAACAAAGCTTCAGCTCTCAAAACTGTACCCTTTATCGAGCCTGTTTCCTTTCAAGTGTCTCTCAATCTGCATCAAAGAGAAAACACAACATCCCCACGTTTTCTTCGCCCAACCTCGATCCCAGCAATCATTTCATAAAAGCGCATCTATCCTCGTTCTCGAATACAGAGTAGCATTTGCCTCGTTATTCTCTTCCTGCTCGCCTAATACGGCCCGTTGCCAGTAGGTCAACGAAATACTAACCAACTTGCCCGTTGTTCTCGAAAGGTCAGAAAGGGATAGGAAAAGGGGATGGGCGCGATCGCCACGAGGAAAGAGTGGAACGACGAATAGGAGGCGGAGATGGAAGTCGTGGCGCGAGCAAAGAAATAATGAAACTCCGTGCCAGGAAAGTGCTCGCTTTATTGACAAGAGGGCCCAGGAGAACGGCCAGGAGGTGCGACGAGGGAAAATATAGTGCTTCCATATCCGTGCGCGGCTGTCTATCGATTCTCGACGAGTATAAAGTACTGCGATTCCGCCCGACGCCGTCGCCTACTCGACGGAATAAATTTGCGATCGCCCGGGTAAAACGGGGTGAGAGTCGCGAGCGAGACCGCGGAAAGGGAAAAAGGAGAGGAACGAACCGGAGGAAATGGAAGAGGCGACGCGGAAGACGTCGACGATGGAATTTTTGAAATTCATTCGCCTCCTTCTTCGCTGTTTCCGCTCTTGTATAATTTTGTTGTTTAAGTACGTACTGTAAGCAGCTTTCAACGACGTAATAGGATTTTTCTTTCAGAATTATTGGTTTGTTAATTCGACGGAGTATAAGTGGAGTATGTATTATTGCTAATTGAGCACCATTTCTATCGCACTATCGTATAGTTTTGTATAAGAATTTTGGATTTGTTAGTTTCGCTGGAGTGAAATTCGGAGAATGACTCTTCTATCTGTTGGAAAATGTGAAACTTAAAATGCGTTTTATAGAAACGCAGGATGTCTCCAATCATCAGAATTTCGCCATTTAGTTAATGTATTTTATTGTTCGTTAAAGTACAAAGTGTCTAATGCTAAGTTATGAACTGAATCCTGTTACGTTGTACGGGACCTTTTCCGATTTTCTCTGTAAAAAAAAATCTTCGAGTTTGAAGAAAATATCAAAGAACCCTTAGCCCATTTTTCGAAACAGCTTCTCGTGTCAAGTTTTTGTCAAAATACATTAAAAGTCGTTTTGTTCATTGAAACAAGAACTATATTAGGATATAAAAATAGCAGAATAACAGTCTATGACAAGCATAATGTTTTGAAGACTTTCCTATCCTAAAACAACGATTACATGCCACTAAAAAGAAGTGGAAATTCTAGAAATTCCAGAATCAAGTATCCTTCGATAAAACCGATTCCTGGAGCTCGATCGAAATTAACGTACGAAACGATCATCGAGAGCAAAAATTTCAGGAATACGTTCGACGTAAAATCTTTTCTTGATGAAAGAAAAAAAGAGCGGTAAAACTCAAACGTCGCTAGCCGAGGAACGTGATTTTCTACGCGCGGAACGAAAAGACGGCGAAAAAACCCTTTCCCTCCGTTTTATTCCCTGTAGATCGTTCCGAGGCGAGCAGGGAAAAGGATCTCTTCTTTGACGGTCGAGGATCATTACGGCGGCTGATTGGCGGGAATCTTGTTAGAGGTTTCGTTTGAATAATCGCCGCTCGAACCGGCGATTTTCATGACTCGATCATCGCGTAATGTCGCGTGGAAATTCGGCTCTCCGCCCTCCACTTTCTTTCCATTCCGCGAACAATAATTTCGAGGGTCGATTTCTCCTAAGCACCGCAGCCCTCGTGTTCTTCTTCTCCTCCTCGTTACAAACGAATTCAATTCCGCGTTAAATATCCCGAACGCGGATCGTCGTTGCCCTTCGACTCGATTAACGATCCCTTCTGGTTCGTAAAATATTAGGTAACTCATTCTGACCTTACATATTCTGCGAATCAATGTAATATAAATATTACAATTTTATGGATAGAGAAAAATTATGTATACGAAATTTGACGTAAGATGGGTCTACCTATTTCTAGTGTCAGTTTAGTTGACATAATGCAGCGGTTTGTTTAAGCAGTTCTCCAAATGAGGTACATTTTTGACAAAGTATAGAATGTATATATTCATAGCGTGATATAGTCGAAGGCACATTAAAGATTTGAGAAACAAAATTATCTAAGAAGTACTTGTAGATTATTCATTATAAGAAATTGTAGTTCATTAAAAAAAGTCACTCCACCAAACAATAGCTTACTATCTATATGTTTCAGCATTTATATTTATCCATATTTCGCGTATCACTTTTAAACGTTTCACGGAGTACTCGTTCGAAAGACATCGACATAACCAATATCTAACAGTTATAGGTAAATAAAAACGCTTTTCGAAAATGGGAATAATATAATTAAGTTTCATTATCAAGTTCCCCCTACTTTATTATTCTTTCCAACCATCCATTACCAAAGAAAATACCAGCCACGCAAACCTCAAAAACCGTCGAAAAAGGAGGCCGAAAAATACATGTTTCCATTTGAAACAACCCACAGGTGTAGCGCTTTACACGATTATCCAGCGCCCTTTTTCCAAGAAGCGTCTACCCTTCATCCGTTTTCCCCGCTCCGTGGAAAACGGAGCGTAGCTTCGCAGGGAAAGGTGTAGGCGGTGGAGGGGAAAATAGCAGGAGGAACGAATAAAACGCGTATCGGCGAGGTACGCGGCCAGGCAGATCAATCTTCGCTTCTTTCCCCGTTGCGTTCCTCCGTTGTGTGCGTGCGTTCGCGCGGCCAGCTCCACCCCCGCCGCCCCGTTCCAACCATCCAGCTTCTTCTTCTAGCCACGTAAACGCGTCCTGGCACACGTACGAAACACGCACGCGTGCACGTCGTCCGTAGGAAAATATATCCGGCCGAGGTCCCTCCTACGGGACGCTCGCGAGTAGCAGCCACGTTTCCGGATTTATCGAGCGTGGCCCGTGCCATTATTTCAGGGATTACCGGCGGTGGGGCAACGGCGAATTTTTCACCGGCTCGTACATCGTTCTTCGACGCTGTTGTTAGCAAGGAAAAATGCGCGAAGGAATGATAGAGGATTCCGGGAGAAAGGCCGAGGGCGAGGCGAAATTTCGAGTTCGCCATAGGATCATAATCGGCTTTACTTTTCCGAGTCAGTCCCTTTTTTACTTCGTTCTAGATTCTTCCTCGTCTTCATCGTCTTCTTCGTTTTTCATTAGGGTTCGGTTAAGAAGGGACTTTTTTACCGGATGGCCTCTCGAGCGTGAGCATACGAAATTCTAGAGAGACTTCTTAACGAGCCGCGTGGACCGTGTCGATAAGATTGTTTGCTGAACGGACGTTTATTCCGGCGCGCGAACACCGGATTTCCTAATTATTCGCTGCAGGCGAACTCTTATCGCCGCCCACGCGCCGCTACGTGCCCGATACGCAGGGTAAACGTAATAGTTCTCGCGCTGGGTCTGGGTCAGGACATTGGCTTCCAGAAGGATGGAAAGGGGTGAGGTCGATGGCTACTCTTCCTGTTACTCAGAGAAGATTTTTCAATTACATTTTGTAGAATTCGTGTTAATTGGAGTCTCCAAAACGACGTTTTATACTAAAAAAAGATCGTTCTTTTAAAATACCTGTATTCATAGGTAGAAGAGAATAGAACTACTGAATGTAATTTTTAGATGAGTAGTAGAGAACTGTAAAACTAAGACGGATACAGAAACGTATTCGGTTATAATGCAGCGCGTTATTCTCAAACGATATTCTGTACGAAACAGTGACAAATGAAATAAAATTTACTCGAATAATTATTTTTAGAAATTGATATATACTATAATCAAATATTATCGATTTGTAAATTTTGGTGACTTTAAACTAACTTCCATTCAACGAGCGTAACATTCCATACTTTTATGTCGCAATTTCTACACGATCGCCAGCTTCGTACACAATATCTTCTCGATAAAAATTCTTGCCAACCCATCCAACCAACGGCCCTCATCAACAAATTCTAAAACTCTTCTCTCAAATTTCATTGAAATCGCACCTCTGCTTATCTCGCCTTTCTGCACGCAAAATCATCTCACGAAAAGGCAACGGCAGGCGTGGTCGCGAAATCTGGAATATTTCAGGGGCGCCGAATGGAGGCAGAGAAAAGAGCAGGAACAGGAAAAAAAGAGGCTGCCGCAGAAAACGAAGGAACCTGGGCAAAGCAAGCAAGCAAGCCGGCAGGCGAGGCAGGCGAACGAAGGAAGCAAGAAAGAAAGAAAGAAAGAAAGAAAACACGTGAAATCGAGGGACAGAGAGCGATAGACAGGAGCGTAGAAGGGGTGGTTCGGTGTTCCCGGGGGCGAAAGTGGCGCGGCGTCCTAATGCGATTCCGATATCGGCCCGGACATCTCGTGAGCCGACTACAGCTCCTGTTTCCCCGCCTCTCGCCCCGTTACCCCGTCGTCCCATGGAACGAGTGGAACTCACCCCATCGCGCGGCTCGATGGACGAGAGAGAGCGGATCGGTCCGTGGGTGGCGGAAAGGGGGTGGGCCGTGAAAGCGAACAGGGCTCCCCCGTAAGGGCGGGGTGGCTGCTAGAATGGGCCGATATGTATGCCGTGGGCGCACCGCTGCCACTCCGCCGCCATCTTGGAATCGATGTCGATCAAGCGGAAGGAAGGAACTTCTGCGCAGCTCGGGGGCGCCCGGGGTGCACCCGACCCACCCCCTTTCTACGTGTGTGCGCGTCTCCACGCATATATTCCACCTCCTCGTCGGCGTCCTACGAGCGAGACCTCCTCCTTCGTCTCGCCACCCTCGCAGCTACCACCCCATCGCCACGTAAGCAGCAGCCGCGTGCGTGAGAGCACGTACGCCGCTTCTGCGTACGGATTTCTTCTTCTTTCACCTCGAAAAAATGGCGTCTTCGCGGAGACGGTTCGATGCTCTATCAGATCGGCTCTCTGTTTCGGTTGGCGGATGATTGTAATAGGAAAGGTGGGAACAAGGTGGATAGATTTGGAAGCTTCGTGGAAGCTTCTGAAGGAGCTTGGTTTGATGTGATCGAGGAATTTGATATTTTGGATCTAGGTGTAATACGGATATTGTATTTTGTATGAGATTGTGTCTGACGTGAGTGTAATCGTCTTAGAGGTATGTAGAAAAATATACAGGGTACTGATGTATGATTTTGTGTTGCTGATATTATTAATATTGATAGTCACAAGATGCATATTAATTAGGCTAGACAGAAACTGGATCTCTTTTTTATCGGTTAAATAATTCGATTAAATATTTCCTAGCTCTAAGCTTCGTATAGCTCTATCTAATGAATCATAGAGAATAACTAATCATTAACCGCTTCAATTGAATATTTTCCAAACTTTCCACTTTTCGATTAATTGGTCCAGTGAGGTATCTTCTCCGAATAAATTCTCCCTTACTAATCCGCATCCGTATCAACGTTTAAAACCCAGAATCCTGTAATCTACACTAACCCTCCGCTAAGAACAGCAAGTTGAAGAACCTGCAAAGAGAGCGAAGAGGAGAGAGCCTTCTCCTTTAACAAGAATATCCAGCGAAATCGGATCGTCTTAAATAGATCCAGCGGCGAAAACAATACCGACGAATAAATTACCCTCTCGGGTGGCGTGTTCGTTTCGAGCTTTCCCTAAAAAGGTTCCCGGCGCTCTCGAACCTAAGAAATATCGCTGTCTACGGCGTTATTTCTGTAAAACGGCACGAGAACGAACGCAAAAAGGGGCGGAGGGAGAAAGAGAGATAGGAAAAAGAAAAAGGAAAGGAGGAGGAACACCAGGATAACTGGCGGTAGATATAGACTGGCCGGATCGTACGCGAAGAATCGACAGGGTTACGAAGGCGGATGGGAGAAGGAGAAAGAGGGCGACTGATTTATGGGATTGCAGGTTGCCGGTATAAGCGAAAATGGCGTCTCTGCAAATCGATCGTAAAAAGGATGTCGCGCGGCCGTACAATGGCTAGCATCTCGTTCGTTAGCTCGACTAGCGAATAAATAAAAACTTGGGGAACGCGAGAGACGTTCACGGGGTTGCGCTGGTTATCGGTTCGCCAGACGAGGCAAGGGGAAAAGCGTTTCTCCTCTATAACCTATAAAGGATCGAGGCCTACGGTGATTTATAGATTATGACGGCTGTGCACGCGATCCTTCGTCACAATGGCGAAAAAGAGACGAATGATATACGAGAAACGTCTTTTCGTCGTTGCAGTCGTTTCCAATTTTATTAGAGGAGCAAGTTACGTATGAAACTCGTTCCAGGCTATTCGATCGATCGGTCGATGTTGCTTTTTGTTTGGGTTAGCGTAGGATGAAGAAGGTGAAAGGCGGTCGGAAAGGGAAGACAATTTCATGAATGAGTGGAAAGTGAAACATATGAGGTTTCTGCCGGGATTTATTGAACGATAATTGGAAAACGCGTGTGAATCGAAATTGGCCGTGTTTCTGGAATCATGAGCTGCGAGAAAGGCATTCTAGGAAGAGAGCAGCGTTGAATTTTGGCACGATGTCTAGATAGTTTCCATAAATGAAGCGAAAGGGAAGTTATCAATTGAAAGGAATGAACATGGATTAGGTGTGTGTTTGTTGAACATGGTTCGTTCATTAATAGTTGCAAAAATCTTGTACGCATAATAAATTAGTATGCAGTTAAATTGAGAACTATACATATAATCAGATTAGGTTTTTTAGGAATATTAAACGAGGATGAAAAACATGATTTTTTAAATTGCACTTGGATTCATCTAGGTAGAAGACTCTGATAAGAATGAAAAATCAAGAAATCATATAATAAAAGAATTAAACGTTTAAAATAAAAAGACTTAAAAATTATTTGCACCATTTAACAAAAAATATTTCATAAGTAACAATTTAAAGAAAAAAGCAAGCATAAAATTCCACGAAATAGTTAAATGATTTTTCATAAAAAATTTTACGTGATTAGAAACGAAAAAGAACAAAATGATAAAACAAATGATATCTAAAAATGATATCACATTACTACTGTTTACAAAGGCACGTTCTATAGAATGAAGCGGAGCGTTACAGAAACAGGGTCGTGTTACGAAGGAGCGCGATAATAAACCAGCGAGAAATAATCGAAACTCGGAAGCGGGGCTTAAGGGTAAATTCGGTCAGTGTGCCCCGTGGGCTGAGGAATACGGAGAGTTGAATGGCTCGTGACCTTGGCCCCGAGGCTGCTAGCCTGGGGTTGGCAAGGTAATTAAATGCCATGGATGGGGTTGGTCGCTATAACCGGCAGGATAGAACGAAGGGTATCCAGGGGGATGAGGCTAATTGCCGATGCAAGGAAAACCATCCCCCTCCGTGCCACGGCAGGATCTTTCAAGGTGCTCATCCTTCGGATTATACCGTCACCTTATTAACGATCCTCTTGCAACGCTATTCCTGTCGACAAGAAACAGTTCTCTCCCTCGTCAAGAAGTAATTTCCGTCGCGTAAAATCGCGTTGACGACATTCTACTAAATCTTTAGCTTGATATTAGTTTCCAAGTTCGAAAGATTGCATTGTTCGAAAAAAAAAGAAAAAAAAAAAAAATATTGAACGTGTAAATGTAAGGCGTGAAAAATATGTAATTGGATATTATAAAGGTGTTTGCTTCTTTCTTTAGGCGACGGTGTATATTTTTTGTAGAATTTTTGTGAATAAAAAGTGGGAGACGTAATGAAGAAATTGTGATTAAAACGCTGGGAAAAAAGCTGATGGAATAACATGGCGATATTTTTAAATAAAGAAACATTCTATACTGTTCAATATTTAATATATAATTTTATATTAATATTCAATATATAAAACACTCCTCACTATTTGAAACAAATGTATGTAGCTATAGCTCTTTTAATTCATAGGGATTGAAGAGAGGCAAACTACGACTATTGTACGATTACAATATTACATTTTTACGACAACCTTTCAGATATCTTATGCAAACCGTTATTTTCTCTAAAGTCGATCGAGCTTGCTTAAACGTTCAATACAAAAACTTTCAAAAGAGAACGATTACCACCAAAACAAAAACTTTGCCAATTCTTCGTCGAAACAAGTATCATCAGTGGAAAGCCGAAGTTGAAATCCAAGTCCAAGTGCAAGTCCAAGTGGTTGGTAGTTTCCGAGCGACGGCCAGATAAAGTTTCGCGTGACGGGGAACCACTGTCCCGGAAGTAGCCCAGTTACAAATTAGCATCCAAGGATTGCCCTTGGCGTTGCTCTCTACCTTCTCTCTCTCTCTTTCTCTCAAACCATTCAACGCCCTTCCCCTCTCACTCTCTCGTACCGCCAGATCTTCTTGTTTCTATCCTTCCTCGTCGCTCGGAACGGACCCGGAGAGTTCGTTCTCTTTCCTTCTGGGTTATTAAAGAAAGCCGCCTTCGGGGTCAGGTCGGGTTAGGTCAGGGCGGTAGGGAATAATGAGCGGGGAAAAGTTAAACGAGAGTATTTTTTACCGAGAGGAAAATTACGTCCCTTCTACCCCCTCGGACCGCTTGGGCGCGTAGTAAAAGCGGCAAGACGAAGGAGCCCGGATCGCGACCACGTGGTCACGACGAAGACGGAAACGGGGAAAGGGAAGCGGAAGAGCAACGAAGAACCTCCGATGGAGATACGTTGAGTTGAAACGAGAGAAGAAGAAAGAGAAACTGACGGAGAAATCCAGGGGTTGGTGGTCTCCGAGGTGGCATAAGGGGGAGGCGGTGTCCTCCATTCATTACCGCCGGTTACCCCTTAATGGAATCTTCGTGTCCTCATCTTTCCACTGTCCTTCCTTGCCGCCATTTCTGTTTCGCCGAACAACAAGAAGTCGTTTGTACCCCCGGTCGTCATTCAGCTACACCGCCGGCGACTTGTACCCGCCTTGTCCTTAATTTGCCCTATTTCCCTCCTTCTCGGTAATTTCTCTCTTTAACCTGATACTTGATAGTTCGAGTGAGAGTGGACTACGGAGAGGATTTTTTCTTTGTTGCATGGGTTGAAAGTTTTTCTAAAGTAGATAAGTTTATGGAAGAGGTATACGAAGGATACGAAGGTTGTGTCGTATATGTAGGTCGTGAGTGTTCCTGGAATTTTATATTTCCGTGAATGTAAGTTAGGGGATGATAACTAAATTGGAGATTTATGTCATCTATTAAACGTTGCAGTAGAGCTTGAATATTTTAGATGTCTCTGCATATTTGTGCACTGTGTGGCTTTTCGCGCATTCCAGCATTTCCCGCAAATGCATAAATGTTAATGATTCAAGTATAATACTGCGATTTATCAGTCAGATAAACAAGATCTTTATTAGTTTTCGCAGAAACTGGATGAAGAAGGATGATTCAAATATTAAAGTTAATACGAAAGTCTGCCGCGTTTGTTATGTCACGAAATTTTTACCAATAAATCGTATATGAATATAGTTAACAAAACAAATAACAGTCGAAACGAGTAAAAAGCAGATTGTAATAATCAATCCCCTGAGACATAATCTAGTAAGAATGTTAAAGCTAAAAATGAACGATCTTGTACTTCTTAACCGACGCAAATAGAAATTACTATTCTCTTTAGAAGAAAAAAGTAGAATTCGACATATGACGGATATAGTAACTGCGTCAACCTATAACAAGTACATCCATCACTAAATTTACTCTCAACCTACTTATTATAATAAATCACCAAGACGATGCTATTCGAAACTATAAAAGCCAATAATAATTACCAAAAAATTATAATGGTAACATAATCATATAGCAATCTAGGAAGAAATAACTGTCATTTTGTCGCGCGGTCAATTTCAAAACGGAAGGAACAGGAAAGATATTCAACGGTGGTAGGACAAAAACGAAAGAACAAAACATGGGTGGAGAAGCGGCGTTATACCTACTCTTTGAAGCACAGGATATCAAATTATTCTGCATAAAGGATGACACAGGTCGATGGTAATAAACTGACTCGGGAAATAATGGCATAACGAGCATAAAGTGGGGTCCGCTCGTGCAGCCGGCAGAGCAAAGAGGCGGAAAAGGGGTTGAAGAGGACCAGGTAGGCCCATTATCCTCGATGTGTGTCCGTGTACACAACAGGGTGTCTATAAATGTTTCAGGGACTCTTGATTCTCGGCAGCGGTAATTTATTCGGAAAGTCACTCGCCACCTGAGTAACGTGAGAACGATCGAGATGCATCTGCATGCAGATGTCGCGCCCAGTTGGCACGCTACTACCGTCGATTTTATTCTAAATTTTTTGTCGTATGTTTCTCTGCTTTTCTTTTCTTTTTTTGTGTCTTTTTTTCCACCGATGAACGTACGACCGTTGAATTTATACTGTGACTGGGTTATATGGTCTTGGAGACGTTTGGTTTCTGATGGATGATAGCGTCGATGACGGAAAAGAGTAGAGTTGGCACATTGTAGAAGGTTCTAAGTTAACTATGTATCGATCTTTTGATAAGTGTTAAGAGGTAGATTAAAAGTTTATCTCTGACAAAAGAATTTTTTGAAAAGCTATTTATTTACGATTTTGTAAATACTATGTTTTCATAGCTCGTTTAAGTCGCCGATTATAATTCTTATTATTGGATCGATACGAAATGTAAAACCATAAATACACATCACGGTCAGTTCGAAAATGAACAAATGCGTTTGCTACATGTAAGAATTCTGTGAACAGAAGGCATGACAAAATTCGCGTGAGATTAAGAATTCCCAAGGTATAATATTTAATTAGAGATCAACCCCTAATCAGCCCTACAACTTTCCTACGTATATTCATTCTAAAAGTCGCGGTTTTACCTTGTCCTTCATTTTCCTTCCTGAATTCAACTATTTGAAATCAAGATTTAATAGCACGAAATAGCGACGAACGATATCGTAAGCTAAAATTCCGACAGAATGTCAACGTGTCGCGTGTAACTTTCGAATGTAAACCATGAAGGATTTGAATATCGCGTGACTAACGTTCTCCTCTGGAATTTCCCGTGTACAGGGTGAAGAGATTAGGTTTCTTCGGATGGATAGGCCGCCTGGTGTCCGCGAGATAGGGACATGGGAAAGCACTCCTCCTTTTCGTATGTAGATTTTATGGAATGCCCGAGGGACGCGAGGGATCTCCAAAGCAAAGGGAGCGAAAGGGTTGAGCCAGAGAGGTTCGATACGGATAAGGGTTAAGATATACGCGTGGGAAGACAGTCGTCTAGAATTTTCGAGTCATGCCACGTGTACCGTTCCTTTGATACACCGGATTAATCTAAAATGACTCTTTCTTTCTTTTCGTCGTCTCTCTATTTTCATCTACGTTCGTGTCTTTTATTATTTTAGCTTTGGAAATTAAATTTATACTTTGAGATATATATATGTACGTATGTGTCAAAATTTTGTATAAGAATGCGTATTGCAATGCTCGATACTAAAACAAATTATAACAGAAAAATGAAAGTACAGAGTGATAAATTCTGTGATAGACTCGTAGAAAATATTGCTTTTATCTAAAATTAAATTTAGAATTCTAAATTATTAAATAACTGTTTATTGCTTAAGTATGATTGAAGTGTTTAAATAACGTTTGCAAAATTTAAGAAATTATTCTTTTAACAAAATATCAGTTTGTTTGTAGATATAATTTCAAGATTCTTGTTCCTGTGATTACCACACGCGTATACGATAAATATATTAAACATTCTTCAGGGAATGTTTATAATTATTATCAGAAGGAAATTACTTGTACTTGACGTGCCTTCTGATGATCCGAAACTCCATAAAATTTATAATTCGATAGCAGCCGAAACGTAAAAGAACAAACACAGTGTTTGGCCATCGTACAACAATTTCGTGCCTGGCTGCGACTGTTTGACGGTCGTGTTTGCTAAAGGTCCGTTTACACGCGAGCTAACGTCGTTAGAAAATGTGACAAGGTATATACACACGTGCCCGATGCGAGTCCTTCCTCTTCCAGGGCAAATTTACACGGGTACTTAAAACTTCGGGCCAAACACGAAATAAAATCGAGGAAAGCACCAGGCTATGATATAGCTGCGGCTCGTGTCTTTCCAGGTGTCAAGCATTCCGGTTCTCTAAATATTCTCGTATCTTTGCTCAAAATTCGATGGTTAAAGCGCCATTTAAGAGAAATTATTAATGTATACTAATTACATAGATTTGAAGTATAATTTTTATTACTTCGTCGTATTTCCACCGTCTCCAATCTGTTGAATGTTTTATTCAACATCTGAATATCATTTTTTCTTATAATTTTCATTATCCCTGCATGTGAAATACATTTGCAAATAATACCACTGAAATTCCCTTTCTCCTAGATTTATTTCAGATTCCTCAATTGTACATTTCGATATTTTTTCATTTCTCAGAAACATTTGCTTCTAATCGATTTCACACTTAAATAAAATTTTAATTTCCATCGTGAAATAATATCGCCAGCCTATGTCCACTCAACTTTAAATGAATTTTAACTTCTCTTAATCAAATTTCATGAAAGATATCGATAACGCGATTGGTCCTTGACCTTGAAGAATGGTCGTCGAAACAGTTTGCCAGAGTAGAACACGATCTCGGCCGGTATAGGCAGGATACGCGGGAATTAAACTTGATGACTCAATATAGTTCAAATGGGAATTAACCCACTCGTGTTCTCGGTCGGTGGAAATTAGGCTTAACCCTTCGCGGTCAAAGGTCGGGACATTCACAGCTGAGTACTTTTACCGTTCAGACCGTATGCCAGGAAATATTCAGCTCGGTCAATTTGTTTAATTCAGATACCGACATGCATGCTACCCTTTATTTACTCGTATCGTTCTCCATTATCTCGCGCCTTCATGAAATGAAATTTATTTCTTTCCAGGCACAATTTCTAATTTAATAATCCATTGATCAACTTCTTCATTGGAAAATCAAGCTGTTCCACGTTTAATATTTTTCGTTAGATGAAAACAATTAAAAAATAACTCTATAGATATGGAATTATTGTTAAGCTTAATACATAGAATTATTCGTAGTCCATTTCCAAATAAAACTGCATCGAGTTTTACGTTAAATATTTCTACAAGATATCAGTACAATAATATACGTAGAAACTTTCTATCCAAATCGGATTTTTATCCAATTCGAAGTTCTTCGAGTCCTCGATTCACATGATCAAAATTTATAAGTATACGATCAGTTACAATAATATCCGATATTTTCTACTTTGATTCCAAACTAATCTAAAATAATAAATATTTGCCAAAAATATATAAATAATCTTTTAAACTTTCTATTGGTTCGTAATTTTACACAAATGATCAAATACTTTTATGATCCCCTGCAATTCTAAAAATACGGCTGAGGAACAAATACTATCCAAATCCCCGATTCTGAATTAGTAAAATCCGATAATCCTTTCTTCGTAAATCCGCCATATATACAATATGTCCACCGTTTGGGAATTATTAAAATATTCATAACGCGCCCCCAGCCCCCAAACGTTGTTTCTTCGACAAAGCTCAAAGGAACGAAAACAACGCGGTGTATCATAAAGATCGACAAATCTTTCCTCCCTTTACCATTTAACCTTGTACGAAAGAATGTTTGAAAATAGTCGCGAATCGTAAAACGATCCTTCGAGGAGAGATGTTTCGCCGGCAGTTTGCAAATTGCGAGCAGCCACCGCGCGATCATTGGATTTCCTATGGGGAATAGCTTCCCATAAGCACGGCCGCTTCCTGGTCACAGTTTGCGGTAGCTTCAGCGCGCCCGTGCCAGAGTTCGAGCGACGAACAAATTGCCACGAGTAGAGGCCAGCCATTACGAACAAGTATTGTCGGCAATTATAGGATTTAGGATCGGATTCCAATAATACACGCACTCGAAGGCACTCGAGAACACTCGTCCACTCGGGGACAGACGATTTGATACGATTGTGTTTCGAGATACATATATACCATACACTCTATACCTAATTTTCTCGTCGTACAATAGTTCGTTTAAGAAACTTTAATGGTTCTAGTGTAATTAGAAGACTGGATGTTTATGAATATGACCGAGGAAGGCGAAAATTGTATAGGGATATATAATAGGGTAGAATTGAACATTTACTTTGAAGATTTTATATATTTTTATATATTATACTTGTATATAATTGTACATATATAATACATAATATATAATATACAATATACGAGTATAATTATACGTTACGTGTATTTTGCGCGTTTTTACATCCTCGAACTTGTCGAAAGTATACATACGTATGGACATTGGTAGTCTAATAACTAGTCTATACATTTTTCAAATCTTTTGATTATTAGTATGATATTGCTTGATTTTGAAAATGCAACCCATGTTAAGGTATTTGGGGAAACATTATGCATCTCAAAAATTTGGTTTATTGACAGGAAAGAAATGATACGACAAACAGAAAACATGAGATTGTAATTAGCGTGGAATATTTAATTTATATTCGATAGCTGGTTTAAAGATAGCAGAAGTTATATTTTATATATTTAATGCGATCGTATAATACGATTGAGAAGATAGCTGGAAACAAAGATCGTATAAAAACGATATTTACGTATCTGTGTAAAAAGGAAATCTTTTTAGCAGCTTATATCGTACAATGTGATCGTATTGAATTTAATGGTATTCATACGAGGACTAAAATACCAAAAGAAAAAAAAAAGAGAATAGGAATACCATCATTTTCGAATTACCAAACATAATAAAAAGCCTTTGGAATACTCGATGTTCAGGAGCGTAGATCATGTTGACTAATTATTACAATAAAAATTATACATTTTAGCATACAATTCTTATCATTATACGATCGTAATATGCATTTATTTATAGATCAATATAATCACAGAACGTCGATTTATTTTCGAAATAACTATATCTAGTCTGAAAATAACTTGCAGTTTGATATATGCCATGCAACATTGTAGAAACGTTACACCGCTGTTGATGAGATTTACTATAATCGTTTACATCGACATTCCATGTAATAGATAAACGGGAAGCAATTTCTTGTACAAGCTACCTAAAGAAACGTAAGATTCCTCACGAACGCCTATTTATTACTACAACCTTATAATACTTATCCTCGAGAGCTATCTATGTATTACGTTAGACGAATACGATATTTAACGTCTCATTTTTTTGAAATTCCACAGATTTTTCTCTAACGTTCTCAATTTCCCAAGAGTTGGAGCATCGTTACTTCGAAATTTTGCAAACTTTTTCAATTTTTATCTCACGTGCGATAACGTAGCAAGAAATAAAGAGAAGAAAATAGAACGAAAGATAGGTTCGCAAAATATAAAATAAAAGAAGAGAAACAGATATCGACGATAGGGAAAAAAGCAATATATAAATATCTCCAATTTCCATTTCAACTACAATATGAAGAAAGAATAAAACAAAAAAGAAAGAAATATTTTCAATTGTCACCTGACGCACAATGCCACGTCGAAAGAAACTAAAATAGAAAATATTCCCGAAGCTCATCCCATTCGTAACATCGAACAAAAAAATATGTTTATTCAAATGTACATTTTAAGTTTACATTTGCAAGAACACTAACAACAAGGTCACTTTTATTTTTTTCGCAATATTGCACCAAGAAAAGTAAAGAAGTAAACAGAAAACACGTCGGATACAATAAAAATTTTCTTTACAATATAAAAGCAAGAAAAGTAAGAAAGGAGAGAAAAAATATATTGTCAAGTACAATAAGAAATATCGACGTGATTCGCACGTGCGTGAAACGTCCAGACGACGTGGGTGGAAAGCTGAAAACTGGTTCTCCTATCGTCAACAGGAAACGAACATTAAAAAACCATCAGGCATTGTATCCTCAACGAACTGGACTGGCCGCGAACGGAAAGATCAGACGGTAGATTTCGATCTGATAAATTTTCAGCCCCTTTCTTGTCTCGAGGCGGGATCGAGATAAGCCATTATCCCTTAAGGAGCTTGCTCCTGACCCTGTCTTCATTCAAGTTCGATAAATCCGTGATGTAAGGTAATAGCGAGAGATTACTGAACTGCTCCTCATCCCATTCTCAACCCCCTCTGGTTCGCGTCACGGAGGTCAGTCTTTAGCAATCGCTATTTCTCTCGGTCACTTGACCCCTGAATATTGAAGTTGTTGCAATCTTCCGTCTACAAAGCCTTATTGAGGCTCTGTGTGCAGCCCTTGGGAACGACTGAATGGAGGATGGCCGCGTAAACAGAGAACAGAGCGCAAAGCAGGGGAGAAGGAGAATCGTTGTTTGCGAAGATTAAAGTGGAATGGCGCGAACGAGAGAGGCAAGTTTCGTGGAAAATTAATGAGTTGGAGTTTCGGGTTTTCGAAGAAAATACGCGTTGACGGTAACTCGGAGCAAATGCTTTCGTTTATACGCGCACTGTATGTGTTTAAAGCGCAGTTTTGGCAGTAATATAGAAATTTGTTCTTTTTACAGTACAAGTAGTAGTTCTAGTATTTCTAGATTTTTAGCTATGTATATGTGTTTTAAGATAAAGTTTCGAATAATGTAAAAATTGACCTTTTTTATTCGGATATTTATTTGAACATTAAAAATTAATACGACCATTTTTTTTTTTTTTAATCGCAAACGTGTCTTATTTCCTTTATATTCTCAACGAGTTTTGAAACACTGCGATTTACATTCCAAGTGTATCTTTTTGCATTCTCCACATATCTTTGATAGATCGACATTCTTTTCTAATTAGCTTATTATTCTTTCTCGCTTCTCGGCGATTCATTTCTTTCGATCACAAGCTCCAATATCCCTCTGACTCACAGAAAAGTACAACGTAACTTCCAATAAACTTCTCCATTTCATATGCCAAAGTCGTCCAACACTTCTCCACTAACCGTAATACATTTCACTCGATCGATCTATCTCTTCATTGCGCTCCGTCTCCTGCGAATAACCGCAGGAACACGCAACGCTAAAGCTCGGATGGAAATCGGCGCAGATCAAAATCGACGCAACAAAGAGACATTCAGCAGGCAAGTCCACTGAAACGTGCGAAAGAGATAGGTTTCGTCGTTTGATCGGCGAATACGAATTATAGAGCCCCGCCGAAAACGGCGTATTTCAGCGTTATCACGATCTTGCGAACCTGACTTCTCGGCATCAACGATATCACGAAGATGTACGAAGACACCTGAAACTTACGACGAGAGACAACGCACGTTAATGAGCACCGTCGAACGGTTTATCGTCAGTTTGATGCTCGTTAGCCTTATCGCCAAGGCCTAATCGTAGAACGAGGAGAAAAGTCCCCAAGGAATCCGCGCGGGCCTGTCTCGATCGTCCAACTTCGATACGGAAATGTTACCGAACCATAGACGATTCTGACGTGACACCGTGTCGTAGGTCAAGCAACAATGTCAGTGGAAGCTGCGTTGGTTAAGTTTCACGACCAAATAAGTAGTCTTTTGTATTGATTGCTAGTTAGAGGATAGCTTAGTTAGCTAGTTAGGGAACTTTCGTGTATGTTGGTTATATTTATGTTGAAAAGTTAGATCGAGCTGATTTATCGTATGCAATTGAAGCGAAACGAGTGTTTGGTGTATTGGTGTATTGGTGTATAGCTAAGAATTTCTTTTCCGAGCACTTTTCCGCGAAGTAAGTTAATTAAGATTACGACGATTTTGAGGATTCTGTTGATCAAAAAGATAACGATGTTAAGTGGTAGTTTGATCTACGTGAAATACATCCGAGACATACGTGAAAAGTTGAAAAGTATTTTACGTTTATAGTGAAAGTTTGATATCCAAAAGGGTTGTAAAATCTAGCTACATTCCATTAGAAACAATATATGTATGTGTTTGTGGGTGTGAACGTTGAATTACATCGTATTCAAATTAATCTGTTCCTTAAAATTTTGCTCTGAAATATTGAAACTATTGCGATGATATATTTTCCTCGCATTTCATGATGTGACTGACCAGGCAGCTAGTAGTAATATTCCTTAATCACTTCCAAAGGAAAGAGAGTAAGTTTTTGTAAATTAAAAATAAATATAAATAAACCAAAGGGTAGTACTTATAAAAATTCAAGACACTCTCGACGATTACTTTGAAGCGATAAAATAAATTGGTCGTAATAAACTAAGCTACTTATTATTTTCCCAAATTTTAAAATAGACACGTGAACAAAACGGTCGCACGAAACATCCACGTTTAGGAACGAGCTGAAAAAGTTATAAAGGCGATGTGTATAAGCCTTTGACAATGCTCTTTCAGAAAGAGACGGAAGAAGAATGAGATAGAAAGAGAAGGGACGATCCACCTACACCTGTAGCAACGCTGGGTATTAAAGCGAAACTTCAGACACTGGTTTTCAAGTTCAGTGATCAATTTCAGACAGGCTAACGGAGCAGTCTGAGCGGGAGAAATTATGGCCACGGGCTGATAAAGGATCGTTAAGTTAATTCCGAAACGCTGTTCGAGCCTCGAGTTCCGCGAGGGAAAGCTAGAAAGAGAGATTCAAAGCATCCGAGGACTCTTCATCCCTCTTCAACTTCTTCTTCCGAGATACTTCTATCTAACCCCTAGTACCCTTGCAATTAGCATGTCGAATATAAACCGAACTATCAAGTCCATTCGTCCATCGCAAGAAAGATACTCTCTAATTATACGTCACTATGTTGAAAAGCAAATCGTGGCTCGTCAGTACCTTTCGCAATCAACTTCTCGATGAAAGAACAAAAACTAGGTTTTCTTGGAGGCAAGAACGAGACAGCTCTTCGTGATTCCTGTTCAAATGCAACCGAAGAGCGAGAACAGGATCAAGAAGAAGAAGACGAAGGATAAGACAGCAAGATAGCAAGATAGCAGGAAGAAACAAAACAAAGCAGTGACAAGGACAAAAATAACGTAGATTCATAAAGAAGAGACAAAGACGGATAGGGAGGCGCCCTTGAGAGGAGTCTCGGGGTCGGTTCTGTATGCGGGCCAAGCGTGAAAGAAGAAAGAAGCCAGTGTAGAGAAGAGGGCATGATGAAAAGAGCGATGGGAGATTGTAGTGGAGAGAAGCTGGTGGCTGGCTGGCTGGCTCCGGTTGGCTTGGCTGGCTCAGTTCTACTCTCTCTCTCTCTCTCTCTCTTTCTCTCTCTCTCTCTCTCTCTCTTTATCTATCTCTATCTCTGGGTTGTACGTGGAGCTCCGAAGGTAGTTGTATAACGCGACATTGGTGGTAGTAGCTTACAGAGGGAAAAAGAAGAGGGAAAAGAAGTGGAGGTTATGGAAGCAAGGGTGGTGGTGAAGGAGAAGGGGGTGGCGGAGGAGAGACTGTACTAAGAAAAGCCGACACACGGGGCGGCTGGGAGCAGTGCAGATCAATGCCAGCCAGCCAGCCAGCCAGCCAACCAACCGACCCAACCCTTCCGAGTCTACTGCTCTTCAGTTCCCTAACCCTTTACCCCCTTTTTTCCACCCCGACTTCGGCAGACTCACCCGGAGATAAAACACGAACGGCTCCACGAGCCACCCCCGCCTATCCTTTCCTCTTGCAGGCCCCTCTCAGCCTCCCTACGCCTCGTTCGTCTTGCCTCTCTTTCTCTCGTTGTTCTTTCCTCTTCCCTATATCAGCCTCCTTCCCTTCGTTTCGTCCCCTTTGCTCGCCCGGTACTTTTTCTCGTTCGTCCTTCCTCTTCCTCTTTCGTTCGTTTCGTCGTATCTACGTTAATATACGTACAGACGGGACCAGGTACCAACACCGATGAAAAATAATAGCTGCGGCTGTTGTAGCCAAGGCGAAGAGAAAGAGAGAGAAAACGAAACCGAGGGAGATAGGACGCATCGGCGTAAACGCACTCGAGACGGAATTGCTGTGCACCAGCCTCTGCCTTCCCTTTGACGCTTCGAATGCCGTGCATTTCAACGAGTTGCCTTCCTCCCGATTTGTTCCAACGAAACGATTTTTTTCGGGGCAACGACGCCCCGCTTGTATACACGCCGTCCTATCGGCACACGATCCTTTGACTTGGATGATACTCTTCGAAATCGAGGTAGAAGCCTTTCTACCTTCGGACGGTAGAAATGGAAAATGCAAAAGCTGATTTCTGCTTAAAGTTGGTGCTTTGCATTTGTGGGACGAGGTGTCTGAATGAATTAAGCTTGGTACTACTGATTTCAGTTATTATTATTTCCACGTAAGTACTGCGAAGGTAACGGTATCTTGTAGTAGTTCCAAGAATTCTATCAGAATTCTTCGTGGAAAATAAATGCTAATGCTTCTTATGACTATTCTACTTGGACACTGAATATTTTCATTCGTTTAACGAAGATTTTCTCTCCCTCGACTCTTTGCCTTATAATACGAAGTTACGCTCACGAAGCAGATTATTTACAATGACAGGCAGTATGTCGAACTCCATTTTTGACAAATTACGATACCCTAAATTCATGAATATAAATTATATATAATATCTCCGTGTTATTCGATATTATTATTCTTTGGAATATTTTATATAATTTTACGCATTATATATACTCTGTATATTTCTGTAACTTATAAATTATTAAAGAAAAATCCAGCAATCTATCTGGTTCATGCAACTTCGTCTTCAAAAGCATCCAAAAGTTCAGCAACAATGGTAGTGGCGAAGCGGACAGTAGAACGCGTGAATTTCAGAGTTCTACGTCCCGAGATGCGGTGATCTTTCCGTAGAAAGGATGAACACCGTGACGAAGAGGGGCAGCAAAAGCTGACGAGGGGTAAGGGATGGAACGGCGGGATGAAACGCCTCTCGCAATCTGCCAGGAGTCACTTTCATGTTTCTACAGAGTGGCGGTGGCGCGGTCGCATATAAAACAAATTAATCTTGTTAGGGGGAGCGTCTACCTTCGACCTCCTGCCTTTCAGAAGCTTCCCTATCCCGTTCCACCAGACGACGAACCCGTCGACTATTTGACGGCGAATCCTCCGACTTTGCTCCTCTTTTATCTTAATTCGTCGTCTAAATGAGAACGAAGTCGCGGTTATCGCGGTTCCAGAGGGAAACGGGCCAACTCCTTGAATCGGGACGACTCGAGAAATCCTGTTCACTGGCCAACTCGCCAGTCTCGTTTCACTTTTCTCCGTCACCCCTACCACCTTCCTTTCTTCTTCTTCTTCTTCTTCTTCAGGCTGCAAGATCTTTTCGTTTAAGTCGCGTGTCTTTTAGGCGAAGTGGGCGCACGTGAAATGTTTAAGATGAAATTGTATAGTGATAGATAAGCACGAGTTGAGAGGGAAGGATATTTTTCTGTTTTAAAAGCTAAAATAGATAGCAAGGATTTCGAAGGCTTTGATATAAATTAGAAGAGTGATCATGTTATTATTTTCGTGATTTATGTACAGGATTCTCGTTGGTTTAACTTATTGTTAGTCAAGATCGATAATGCTAAGTACGTATGTGTTCCATGTTATTTATACTGCTAATATTTAACCGCTTGCTTCATAATTTTTTAACAGTTCCTCGAACAACGATTCGCTATTGTAATTTATAACACTTTGCTCGATATAAAATATTTAAGTATTGTGTGTACCATAAGTGTCATTATACAAAGAAATGAAGAAATAAAGAAGCATGTAAAATTCACATATGAAATTGTTTTAACTTAAGGTGAAAACCTAAGTAGTCCACAAACAACACCTCGGGATTTCAAAATGTGTCGACTCTCGAGGATCAATTAATTAACAAATTTCGAATAAAAAGGAAATAAAATTCGTCTTCCATTCCCATTCCATTAAACGTCAAAGATGCCAAACTACGCTGAAAAGAAGAGAACACAACGGTTATTACGATACCAAGACATTTGAAAAAATGTATGCAGAATCGCCATCGTGGCAACGTAAACCAAAGCGAAGAACGAAAATTTCCTTGCGCGAAACCTCGTTGTCAGCTTCAGCCAGGCTGACAGAACGGAAAGCGGCGGGCATGAAATGAAAAACTTGGAAAAGCATCGGTGGGCGGGGTGATGTCCGCGCCGCGGAAAGAAAACTGCGAGGAACAGAGAGCACACGCGACGAGGTAGCTCGCGTGTGCGAGCGGATCGTGTGTGTGGGTTCGCGAGGGTGCTCGTAAGGGTGGCTGAGGGGCGCATGCGCGTATGTGGGCGTCAATACGAGCCGCACACGCTACCCTTTCTCTGTCCTTTGTCACACGCACAGGCGCGATCACGAGCGTTTCCTATCTGCTACCAGGTCCACGTGCACGCATACACAGATAGAATTTTAAAAGGTGTGTGGGTGCGCGCACGTGTTCACCGACGAAAAGAAAATACGTGCCGGGCTTTTACGGGCGCAACGAGCAAGGCGAGCGGTTTTACTGCTCGAATAAATAGCGGTTCGATGCTCGCGCGAGGCAACAGCATGGAAATTCGTAAGCGGGCCGCGCCGACCGTACCTCGAAGCCGGTTGATAATTAATTAAACGTTACTCAGCTAGCAGAGAGCACGGCGCGTGTTACAACTACGTGTCTCGCGGTGATTTTCTAATTAAATTGTTTGATCGCGACCGTTTGCTTGGGTCGGAGAGGAACACCACGGCCACGCAATTAAGATGAATATCGCGACGTGCACTCGTTAATGCGCGCCGCGATCGTTTCTCGTGATAATTAATGACACTCCGTTTTAATATTATGTTTCACGGAGGTATGCCGCGGTAACACGGACCCGCGCAGGTGAGAATACTCGCGTTACGGTGACGCGTTAGAGTTCACCTTTGAGTAATGGCCGTATTGTAGAATGTCCCGACGCTCGGCAGAACGCAAGAATTTTGTTGCATCGATTGGTACGGTCGCGGAACGGTAAGAATCGATTAAGAAGAATTATTAAAAGCGCGATATGAGAGGAGTTTGTGATCGTTCGAAATTCGATAATTATTAGTATCTTGAAAATTTTCTTTTGTACATAGTGGTAATACGTTGAAGTACTAGTCAATTAATTTTAACGAATAGAGAATCGTTTTAATTAAGCTTTAAGCGGCATCCAAATGACTATGAATGACATTTATATAACTTTAAAATAAATAGAACATAAAAACGAATTATTTGTTAATGAATTTGGTTGTTTGGGTAGCAATTTGAATTGAATTACGATCCACATTCTCCAACACATCATTTAGGCGAACAAAGTAATGCACCGTCATTTATAATTCATCTATATCCGTACGATGCGTACTTAGTAGTATCGTTCGAATAGGTCCGATGCTGATCGGATTTTCATCGTCTATGGTATATATTAAGAAATAATTTCCATACAAAATCTGTCTCTATGTGATAAAATTTTACGTATATATATGCTCGACGTGAATTATCATCGAAGTCTTCCGAAATTTCGGAATTTTCAATTTACGTCCCACATACGAACTGGTACGATTAGGTACATGCAGGTATATGTCGCGACATGTCGATTCAAACCCGAGATGTACGCAGTGAACATGTTAAACTGTACGCTTTCAACAGAGTTGTAAATCAAGTTCGTCAAGTGTCGTACTTTCATGAATACCTGCCAAAATTTGAAATTTTATAACTTTATACTTCGAAAGAGAATAATTCTTTAACACTGTCGCTGTTGCTAGAATTTGATTTTCTCTCTCCGGAATTACGAAATTATGAAATGGATATCGCATGGGCATAATAACGAGAATTATAAAATACATAGAATTCTTTCGCCAGAAATACATTTACACCAAGCTTCGTTATTAATCATTACTTAAATAAATAAATGTCAAAACTCGATGAATGACAACGTATAATTACAGCTACGATACAATATCCCTTTTTTAAGCGCATATAAATCACACGATGAAACAACAGCAATTCGATGAAAACAAAGTCGCGATGGTCGCAGCAAAAATATCACTAAGTATAAAATATTCAATAAAATATTAACAACAAAATTTGAGGGTATCTTAAACGTTTCCTTACTCCAAACAATTCAACACCCTAATATATTCAAATCAATCCTAAATCCGCCCTAGTTCCTTAACTTAACCAATACCAAATAACTGGAACATTCCCTATCGCATCGAATCACCTTAAACCACGATCGTTCCTTAATCAAACGCAACTGAGGCTTGTCCTGCGGGAACGCGTGCCATAACCATGCAATCTAGCGGTCGTAGCCGCGCCTTAAATATAAATGGACGACGCACATCCACGAGTCGGCCCACTTTCGTATTCATGCGAAAGTTTGCCTCGTTAACTTTACACGAGGACCGCGGATTCGGCTCCGCTGTCACCAACGCTCTCTCGGGGGCTCGAGTTGTTCAACCAGCTAAGGTCATTTACCAGCGGTCCAACTTGCCAGGTAATTCGAGCCATTCCGTGGAACGGAGTAACGAGTCTTTGGCTCGGTGAATTGGTCGGCTCCGGGTTCATTCTTCATGGCCAAGGTCGAGTGGATCGAAGAAATTTGGCCCCGAATAACGTACGAGAGACGCTGCGGCTCTTGCTTCGTACCTGTTTGCTTCGATGGCATATTTCATCTGGCATGAGACTCGTTGAACAGATTTTTAACCGCCCTGTAACCATGGCCAAGATATATCCTCGCCACGATATCGTTACGATGGCACGGACGAGATACGTCGCGCGTTTGTTTATTAGCGCGAGAGTTGTAATTACGGAGAAACAGACTCGCAACTACTCGCGGGATACGTTGCCTGTAGCTTCGTACGAACGATATTGCGCGATTTCATCAAGTAAGAAAAGTTCGTGTACACGAACTTGTTAGTAACTTCATCAGCTTAAATATTAATTCTTGAATTAAGTCCCGTAATTCGTAGCCCCCCGTTTCCTCGGTTGAAAGTATAAACTCGAAATATCGATATTAAAAAATAAATCCACAATGTGCCACCATTGGAAGATGAAATAATATCGAAAAGTAACTGAACGATGAGTAATAATATCGTGTTAATTGAATCATCCTTTAATCAAAAACTTCTATAAGGAATTAAAAGTTAAAGAAGAGAAATCAGATCCTATAAACTCAATTTTAGTTCTTTTAGTAAATTTAGTAAAATTTACGCATAAAAACGTAGTAGATCCAAAGAAAAAGAGAGAGAGAGAAATCATTATGTGCAATAGATTGCTAACGCAAATGATTATATAAAAATTCCTGGACAAAAGAGAGCACGCTCCCATATAACACCCTTTAAACGACTACCATTTCCGCCATGCAGTTGACAGAAAATGAATTCATGAACTAAACCATACAGAAGAAGCTCTGAAAGCGTAAAAGAAACGAATATTCCGAAGAATTAATTGGTAGGCCGTACTAATTGTTTTCTGGAGCAATTATCGCGCTCGACCGTTCGAAACGCGTCTTTTTCTTGTTGTCGCCTCGTTAAAGGGTCGCCGTGCGTCCGGTTCTGCTCGCACGCGCGCACGCGGACCTGTTTTCACGCTCGCCGAGCATATGTCACGCGGATCCAACGAGAAAGGTTCCGATTCATCGAGCACCAGAGAGCGGTTTCCTCATGCTGATCGCTTAACCGTTTAGGGTCGGACACAAATCGTCCGGAGGGGGTTGAGGTTAAGCGATGAAGCGTGCATTTAAAATGGCCACGAAATGAAAGGCTGCGCACCCGGACGAAGAACGTAACCGCTCGTCCTGATGCGACGCGACATCATTACTATTTAACGATACGTTAATTCATGACTTATCGCGCAATGCCGTTTCGTACAATCGCGATGCCTCGCGTTTAATGACACTGAAAATGCGTATTAAATTATGGCCACGCCGGCGTTTCGCCGGAGAATAGTAGCCACATACCGCTGTAATTATGTTTCTGCTCTTTTCGTCTTCCGTCATTTCTTCTTTCTTCGGCTTATGCACTTAATATCGACCGGGTTGAACGTGGAATTAACAGAGGATTCCAACAACGAATTCTCAGAGATTTCTTTTGTGAACTGTGAATGGTAGCGTTTGAGCTTCTTTTTGCTGGATATGAGCTCCTGGCGGGATTTCCCGAATTGTTTCATGCGGAGTATAACAATCGTGTTTTGTGAAATACGTTGTTCTGTGGCGAATATAGCGAGCATGAAGTTGGTCGATTTGATGACAAGAAACGGCCAGTTTTTACAATGCTGAGTGAAAATGTTGTTATTTTAAGTATGGTGAAATATGAAAAGGCATACGTATGTTAATAACCAAACTTGCATCAATATCATGTTTGATACTTATTTTCATTGACTGAAGATCGAGCAAATTGAATTCATGTTAATTGTAATTAGATTAAATTTATTTATTCCTTTTGTTTTCCAATCACGATCGACCAAATTCTAGGACAAAACAAAGGGAGTTACCTAGCTGTTATTAAGGTAGCAAAGAGTTGTGCGTTAAAATAATTTTTATTTCGTATAATAACAATATTCAATGCGATTTATATTTTTATTGCTTCGTTATAATAACAAAAATACACGCTTATGGACTGATTTAATACTTTTATATAACAACTTCGAGAAGTATCACAGCCCACTTTTAGTCTGTTTTTCTATATTAAAAGAAATAAAACGGTTTATACAATAAAATCATATTACCTCGTGCATATTCTTATTACCTTCGCGCACTGAGATTAGAATTGAAAGAAGAACAGTGAGCGAGAGAAACTCGTTAAGTGTTAATTTCTCTAAGAATTCATATACCCCTCTTTATTATCTTGATACACTAATCGGAAAAAGAATCAAGATAAATGAATTATATTAGAAACTTGAACGATACATGTTAATGGATTAAGAACGAATGACTTAATTAATTTAAAACGGTGTCGAACAATTTCACCGTAATAGAAACGAAAGGAACCGGCGGCGACTTTCACTCTCTTCCTTATTCTTTGGTTTACCTTTGTGCTTAGCACGCGCGAATAAATCCCAGCAAGCATGGAACAATGGCTGGGTAGGTGTATTTTTACTCGAGTATTACCATAAGTCGATCGCGTCCTTCCTTCTCAATGGAAAACACGTGGTACGATGAAAAAGGAGAAAGAGGAAGAAGGCGATGATCAGAAATTGCCCACTCATTATCAGAAACGAGATATAAGACTTCTGTGCCTGTTATTCGAAATTAAAACGTGGGTTTCAGAGAGAAAAATTTCTCTCTGTATAAACTTCACCGTTATGAAATAACTTTATGAAAATTTACTATTAACTTACAAATTCTTTTTTAAGAACTGAATTTTTTTAATGATTTTTTAAGAAATTGAGAATTTTTTAAAAGATCCTTAAACCAACGCTCTTCGTATAGAATCAGATGTTCCTACAAACAAATTTTAAGGAATAGTTAACTGAGTGGTAAAGAATGTTGAAGTTTGTACTAAATATTAGATACCAGTTGTTCCACGTTTTTGACAAAATTAACAATTTATAAAATATTTTTGTACGATTAGTAATTTTGAAATCGATACGAATTATTTAAAAGACGATATACGTTTATTTTAAAAACTTACTGAAAATGAACATCATGGTCACCAAGGCTGAAATTTCGTACGCTTTAATTTCGACGAGATAAAATTTCACTCTGGCGGATTAAAAACTTAATGGGAATTGTAATTAATCAAATTGCACAAATTTAATTGTGCAAATTTAGAAGTTATGGGAAACTTTTCATTGTTCGATATATTTTACACTGACAACTATTATAATGCGAAGCATGAAATAATATTTTTCTCTTATCTCAAACTGCGATTTCATCCAAAAGAGAAAAAAATATGAAATCGTGAAGAGAAAGTGAAAGGAGGGAACGATAGGATAGAAAAAAAAGTAGGAGAAAGAGAGACAAGAGAACGAGTGAAAGAGTAAGACGAAGAACGGCGGTAGGCCAGGAACTTTTTAAGCAAATTAATCAATATCAACGAGAACGAAAGTTTACGCAGGCTATGGCGGAAAAAAATTCCACCGAGGGAACATCCGAGCGGACCTCGCTAATTTCTTTAAAGTAGTTTGGCAATTTATTATTTTCCAATTTTCCGCGAACTTCCGACCCGTGCACGCTGTCTTCGTGCCCGGCGTCCTTATTCTATTTCGCTCTTCTATTTTCTTGTCCGACGACGATAGAAAATCTGTTCTGAATTTTCGAACAAACGAAATCCTCGAATCTATTTTCCAATCCTGTTAAGAAGGTAATAAATGTCGGTTTTCACATTACTTATGGCATAACTACCTTTATTTTTTTATTTTTTATCTTTTTTTTCACAACACTGAAACGAGTTTATATCTCTTGATAGCTTCACTTTAAAAGAACCGTTATGTTTTTAAAATATGTTAATTGTTTAAACCAATTACTTTTTTCTTACGATAGTTATTTAATCATTAGAATGCTGTTTCTGGCATAATATGTATCTAACATGCATTTTGTAAATTTTAATTTTCTGCGTGATTATCGAGCATGAACCCTTTCATGCTTGCGTAGATGTCTCAAAAAAATTATTAATTCGTGAGATTTATCCTTCGGTCTTATACTCTTTATATCCAACAACATTTATTCAATAGAAATATGTATAACAATGCGGATTATCCATATACAAGAATGTACAACAGTTTTTCTTTACACGCAAAGTGACATTCAACTAATTCGCCAAGCCACCCCTTCATTCCTATCGACACAAAATCTTCAGAAACTTCCACACACCCCTATCATATCTCAACCAATATTTATGAATATATTCATACAGCCTGTTGTGCCACTCCAATACTTTAACCAAGCTACTTAAAGAATTCTTAAATATATACTCAAAAGCTGAAACCCTTCAAACCTTCAAAACACAGATTGCAGATTGCAGATTGTGTGTCACGTACTATAAATTAATCTCTTAAGAACGAATCCCAAGATAACTCAATTTCGAACGTATAGAAAAATCGGTTTTCGGAGAGCCAAGGAAAGTACATAAATCAATGAACAAAAAATGTGCAATCGAAGCTAAACTAATCTCGATCGAAGTTGCCACGAGAGAAAAGGAAGCATTCCATAACAAAATCCGCCAAAATTTCAACCCGTCTCATTCGGACACGGACTGCTCGAGGAACTTCCATTCCCGGCGAGTTTTTCCCTGCTAACGACCGGCGATGTTTGAGCGCGGTAAAAGCCAGGAGCGCGGGATCGCGCAGACGAGGCAAGTTTCGGCTAACAAGGGGCTCCCTGAAAGAGTAGGCAGCACCACGCCTAGGTATGTAAATCTCGTTTCACCGAGGTCGCGCCGCCTCAACCTCTTCCGACTCTTTTCGTTTCTCTCTTTTCGTCCCTTTTCTCTCTCATTCTCCCTCTTTAAACTGCCTCCAGCCGAGCCAGTCCACCCCTGAGTCAGGTTCTTTCGCGGCAGGGGTGGATTTTAACCCTTTTTCCAGCTATCGATTTTCAGCTCGAGACGGATGAGAGGAGGGCCAGGGCCTGTGTGCCTTCGGCCACTCCGCTTCTACACTCGACGCCACTCGACCGCTTCAACGGCGAGACTCTACCTGGCCACTTGTACCCTCGCTTTCTTCTTTTCTTTTTTCTTTATTTTCTTTTTTTTTCTTTACCCTCCTTCTCGCCTCCATCTCGCTGGAGCCGTGGCTCGAGTGGTTCGCCCCCAGGTGAGACGGCGACTTTGTGCCCCCTGCGAAAACGACCATCTTTGATTGGCCCACTCGAGGAAACGCTTGCTCAAGCGGATCTCGCGAGCCTAAATTCTGTTGCGTCCGAAGGATGCCTCGGATGAGATTTCATAAAGGATCGAGGATCTTGGCACTCGGTTATAATTCTTCTCGGTTTCGACTGAATTATTCTTCTGAGACGGCGGTTCAATGGGGAAACGAAATCTGTTTAATTCCGGAATATTGATGTAGTTGGTTTAGTAGAAGAGTGATTCAACTGGGAAAAGTAAATCTTTTAAGAAATTCGACTTGAGACGGAGGATTATTAATAACTCGACCATTTAGCATCGAGCAATTTTTGTTTGTTTTAAAACTTAGGCAATGGTCTCTGGGTTTTTACGGATTAAATATCACTTATATCTATTACTTACTATGGAAGAAGATTTTTGAAATAACGACATTGCTGTATAACCTTATCAGTTAGAATAACGACACTCTCATAATGTACCTCTGGCCATTGGATACACAATCTAAAACATACTGTCATTATAATGACCGGGAAATCACATGGTAGAAAGAATGTCAATAAACTTCTGTTATATAAATTATTATTCATCGCCCAAGGGAACGTACATTATAATATTAATATTTGACTATTCTCCAATCAGCCATCCCCCAAACTACTAGAAATCAAAATCCTAACAACTATCCTCAACCAATCTACCGTACTTCTCATACCTAAAAGTTCTCCGAAAGAAAAAGAAGAAGGAAATCCAGCAAGATCCGCAGAACTCGCAAGATCGGATAATCAATCAGATTCGAATTTCTTTCTTCCATCATAGTGCCACCCACCAGAGTTTCCTCCGTGGAGGGTTTATCTTTCGGCGATGGAACGTCGCCTCGGTTGGCTGTGCCGTAGACGGTGCGCGGGGCACAGGGTGTATTTGATTGATTGCCAGGGTGGAGTCTAACACACTAGGGTGGCTGACTTGCGCAGATTACACACGTACGACTTCCCTTGGCCACGTACGAAGATTCCGCGAAGAAAAGGAGGTCGTAGTTGGCCGGCTTCGCGGAATGGTTTTCCTCGTCACGAGAGAAGAAACAACCGCGAAGAAGAGGCAAAGACATCGTTTGCCGCACGTTATTTGGAAATGCATCTGCATATATATGTTCACGTAGCTATATGTATATACGTTGGTAGCTTAGCTACCGGGAATTCCGTGCAAAAGCAAGCCACGGAGAGAAATCGTACAAGTTTTATGGCACACACGTATCGCTTGACGGGGGTAAGATCGTGCATGTGTATGTGTGTGCAGCCACACGCGTGCACACAGTGTATCGGGGGGTGTTTGAGGGGGTGGGTGGGCAGAGACCAATCGGAAGCAAGCATTCTTTATCCGAGCTAGTATCTTGAACGCATGCCTCACGTACGAGGCGTGGTTTGGGGGCTACCCTTACTCGAACGGTCGCCGTTTTCTTTTTTCACGGGCGTTGCATTCTGCGTCCCCACCGCCATACTAATCTGCCTCGAATTCGCGTTCCACGTCGCGACGTGCCTCCTCATCGACGTGGGTACGTGTTGCCGAAAGGTGTCGAGCAGGTTCCCTTTTTACCTTTCTATCGCAACTTGAGATGGAAATCTCAGAAGCAAGAATACTTTCTTGCATGCCTTTCTTGACGCCATTCTGCATCGGTTTTTGGGTAAATTGATTTTTTTAAATTTCTCTTTTTTACTTAACTTAAGTTCGTGCGTCTTTTTCTCCTAAGATATTTTTATGTTACTTCTTCGGTAGAGTTATTTGATCTTTTTTTTTTTTAGTTGTAGTAAGAAAGTTGCAATAGTTGATGATTTTATAAGTACGAAGTGGTACAGGAAGCAAGATTTTCACGTATCAGCCTGTTCGCGGTTATGACACTTCACCGCGCACTTCACACTATTACGCGCTGTTTGCACAGGTGTTCGAGCGGTGCAACAAGCGCTCTTTCTAGCAGGCTCTTGCCTTCGGATGGTTTACGAGCCTTAGAATGTGTGCTATTAATTATACACTACGTTTCGAACGCTTTAAAATTGCTTCAAGTTTTTTAAACACGTTTATAGTTGCATATATGACAAGTAACAGAACTACATATTTTATTCGAATAGTATTAAACTTTCCATAATACAAAAAACATACGTATATTTCCTCTCGATTAATAATTATGTGTCAAATGCAGGCAATTATCTTCTTCGTTTTAATAATAATTAATTTTAGTAATAAGAAATTCTTTAATCCTTTATGCCTTGTATTACTTCACCCCTTTTTTCTCTACTAGCTTTATTTTAGATATTCCAAAATCCTTTACACAGCACAATATGCTATTATACATATATGTGATATATACTACAAATAGATAAATATTTTGTACTGAAGGTGATATTTTAAAGTATTTCCAGGACGCTAAAATTTGAAAAGTGATTGAACAATTAATTCGAAAAGAAGATATAGACCTCAAATCTATACTTATCTAAAAACCATTATTTAAAAGAATCGTAATAATATCCCTAAATTTCTAAAAGAATCTTACAAGTATCAACCAACCAAACAGTCTTTAGTATCCTGCGCCCTGTCTCACCGTTTATTCCTAATCTATTCATTCATCCAAACACAAAACTTCATAAATAACCTACACTTCCTACATCTTTCTCCTCTTTTCTCGTTTTACTAATCTTAAAACGTCTTATTTCACAGCAACGCAGCGAGTAGAATAATAAACTTGATCGCTTTCTGAAAATCTCATGGCGGCAGCTCGAACATCTTTCCATCTACCAAGTGAAGATCCAAGGATCCGTGGATGGTTGGTGGTTCGTTAGCTCACGTGCAAAAGCTAACGACGATTTTCTCGGAGTTTTAATTGCGACCGGTAGGAAGGAAACGCGATCGTAACGCGAACGGTTGAATTACTGTTAGAGCCATATACGGTGATGCGTGTGCACATGCTGCGGCCAAATTGCCGGCCGTTCCTTTTTGCCCGGCTGGAAAAATTGGCAAAGGCAGTCGGTACGCCTCCTCCTGCAATATGTAAAATAATGACGGCCGCCTGAAAGGAATGCATAATGAGAGATATCTCTCGACTCGTGCACCGGCTCCGAGGCGCCTCCACCCATCGCCCCTCCAACCCACCCACGTGTCTATCAGCATACGAGCATGCATTATCGTTATGCCGCGCCGTGAACACGCGCCCGCGCGCGCGTCAGCTACCGTCGAGAAATTCCATGGAAATTTCGTAATCGGCCTCGCCTCGTCCATCTTACAACCACCTTCTTCTTTATTCACCCGAAATCATTTCTTTTCGTTGCCTTCACTTTTATGCCACGTATTCTTTATTGGCGTGGCAGTGAGTTAATACAGGTAATTTGCATTTCTTCTTTTTTTGGTTTCGTTTAGCGTACGTTTGCGTACGTAGCATATGCTTGATTACTTTAAGATGATTATGAAGCAGAGGAATGATTTTATACATTTTTGAAATGTTTTGTCTTATGTTTATGAGCCTCTGCGAGATTAGACTGATTCACTTCACTCTTCGCGAATTGTTGTATTTCATTATACAAGTGTGTAATTATTATCCAATATCTCAGAAAACAAATAAAGTATTTTCATTTTCTTTATGGCAGGAAGATAGTGGGTATAAATAATCAGAAATTCCAAGATAAATTGAAAATAATAATAATAAATGTAAAAGCCACTTAGAAACGGAATAGTTCAACTCAATTTTCTTCTCTTGATCTTAATACGATTAATACTTAATTTTTCAATCACTAATCTTGCTGCAGTCGATCAGTATAATTGGCTTCTGCAAGAAATATATAGTTACGTTCTTGGTCATTGGCTCGAAAGGATATTTTCAACAATTTTATATTCATTTCTATGTTAACATATTCGCTGGACTTATCCATTTAATTTTTTTTTTAATGCATATTTAATGCTAGACGATATTATACAACTGTTAATTTACATACGAAACATTCACTAAGGTGTAATTGCTTTTTAAGTGGGCATAGCAATCTACATATACATACCCAATTATTATATTGTAATAATACCAGACTTCGTTTCGATGTTCTTTAAATTATCGAGCCTAACTGAAGCTTTGCTTTCCAAAGCATCCAACAAAGGGATCTACCCATAAATCACGAATGAACCCTCCAACTGAAGTAATTAACCTTTATCTTTAAAAATTACCATTAATAATAAATAATATATATATGTCAACGAGTGTTCTAGAAAATCCTTCTACAGATTCTCACAAAAGCAATTCAATTACACCAAAATCATACTAAAGTTTTTGTCATTTATTTCATCTCCAGCATCCCTTTACACAACGATTTGCCAATTGGCAATATTAGTAACTCGATCAGTTGCAGTTTACAGTACTTTCTACTCCCTTTACGACGTTATAATTTCTCATCGAATAAAAGAACCACACAATTTACAATTTGTAAAATTCAGCTGGAAAATTCAATTCATTTTATTATATCGAAATGGTTACTGTTGTGTAGAGATAAATATTGATACTGTATTTAAAATATATTTATATTTATAATATTTACATTAATACGTATTAATATTTGCATAGCTTGTAAAATATCATTAATAATATTAATTTAATTGTAGAGGAGATTCTCGTTTCCAATTTCATCGAATTCTCTCGGCATTATTTTTTCCTTTTTTAATTTTTACTCTATCTCCTACAACATATTTTATTTGCGATTACATATTCCATTAATGTAGATCCTGATGAATTCGCAAACTTTTGATCTATCGTTACGAAAATAAAAGGCGTAGCTTTGTTTCCATCATGACAGCGCGATTTCGTACAGGCCATGCGACAACGCTTCCGTGGAGAACGCTCCGTGACCGACACCTTGATTGATAATTAACCGGCAGACGAGGCAAATGATAGGATGTCGAAGAAACGACAAGATCGTTAAGTTGTCCGAATATCGGACGGCAAACGACCCGAGAATTATGGTCGCGTCGTTGTTGCAGTTTGTGCTGCGCCACGTGTAATTATTTCCATCGTTTGCTTGGCTTGTTTTCATTGTTTTTAATTACCTCGAAACGAGAAGGTGATCCGCGCAGATAGGCGTGCACCTTGTTAGACGGTAGCCGTTCCATTTTCCTCTTTTCTTCGAGTTCTTCAAGCGTAGGCCTTCGTTCACGTTCGTACATTGGCGATCGCGTATTTTTCCCCCTCGATTCTTTTCCTTGTCTTTTTGATATCACAGAGATTAAAAACTAATACCTCTGTTAATATTGAATCCACAATTTGATCTTTTCATTCCTTTAATATTTGAATTCACTTTTATCCGTTGCTTCTTGTCGTATATTTTATCCACAATATACTCGAATGTTGTTATTACTCCTGTACTTCATACTCATTCGCACGGGGTGTTTAAAAATTCCTAGACGTTTGAGTAAAATAAAAAATCTACTATTCGTAATATAGAATCCATTGAATATTTTATATCGTAAATGAATGAAGAATTTCTTTAAATATCTCAGGAAAAGATCTACATCATCGAAACTCACAAAGACAAAAGAGATAACTGTTTCACAACCCCAAAGGAGGAAGCTTCCAGCGAAACTTATTATCCGTGCTAATAATTTCAGTAAGCAGAGCCCACTCCCAAACTTTTCAACCCTTTCCCTGCCTCGGAACGAGCACTCAACAAGCTCCAAACAAAACCTTTACTACCGAATAATCTCAAAAACTTGTGCTCGTAAAATCAGCTTAAAATTCCGTGCATATCCTACGTTTAGATTCTGCTTGCGGCAGAACAAGATGCGCCGCAAAAAACAGTTGAAAGAAGAAGAAGAGAAAGAAGAAGAAGAAGAGGAAGCAGAAGAAGAAGAAAAGTGTCGCGAATAGGTCGCGCTCGTAACGCAATCGCGGCCACGAAAGCTTTCCAGTATCGTCTGGTAACGATTTGCCGATAGCTGGTCCGCTGGAGGCTTCCTCGGAACGCGCATCGATTATTCCAAAAGGGCGAGCTTCTGTTCTTCCTTCCTTCTTTCAGGAATCGTTGGAAGAACGAAGCCACCTGTACGTGCACGTAAGCCAGATAAATCTCGGGGCGAATCTCGATGCAGGAAGAAGGGAGGGTTGTAACAGAGGCCGTCCTATATGTATGGTAATATCGACAGGGAGGTCCCGGCGATCCAATAGCTCGCTATCGCGCGCGTATTATGCGGTGGTGCCGAAAAAAACGAGCGGCGGAACGGAAGCGGAGGAAGAAGGGTGGTTCTGGTTGCGTCGCAGACGATGGAACTGGAAGACACGGTAGGTAGGAAGAGAGAGAGGAGGGGGACGTAGAGGAACAGGGAGAAGGAGAAGAAGAAGAGGACGAAGAAGAAGAAGAGGAAGAAGAATAAGAGGGAATGCAGAAGCAAGAGACACGAGTATAAAGTACGTAAAGGAAAGAAAGAGAGCACAGTATCACGTAAGTTCTATGCTGCGATTCGTTTCTTTTCTAGTTCCGATCTTCTCCGACGTGGTTGAACTCGACGGCAGGTTATGGCACGACACAGAGAGGTCCTCGACGCAGAAGGAAGACGAACAATCGAGAGGAAGAACGGACTAGAAGAAGCGGGACCGGTGGTAGTAAGAGGAGCAGCGGCTGCAGTAGAAATGGAAACGAAGAGTATAAAGAGAGCGAAGGAGAAACAGATAGGAGGACGAGAAAAGAGAGAGAGAGAGAGAGAGAGAGAGTCGTGCGAACGGCGTGGTCGAAGGAAAAAGAAAGAGGGTAAAGAGTAGAACGACGACTAAGGGGAATGGGGAGGGAAAGAACATCTCTCGGTTCTCTCTGGAAAGCATAGAGGAGAGTAGTGAGTCGGCGTCGCCCGGGCAACGGCTCTGCCACCTTATTGGATATGTTGAGCAATTTATTTTATTTTTCCCCACTACCCACCCCTCCCCCTTCGCGGTGGTAGCGGAGGGTGGAAAAGAGAACGGGACGCCGAGTCGCGGATAGCAGAAAGAGAGAAAGAACGGGAAGAACGTCAGGGAGGAGGGGGTGAAACCACCCTCCACCTGCTCTCTCTCTTTACCGCGTACCCTCCGCGCGCACACATCGACGCCATTTTCCAATATCGCGTCAAGCGTTCGCCTGCTCGCTCGACTCGACTCAACTCCACTCGCTTCTCCTTCTCTACGCGGCTTGTGCCTCCGCTTTTTCCTCTCGCTCCTTCGCTCTTTTCTCCCAGGGAGAAAGAGGGAATGTGCACGGCACGGAGGCACGAAACGAGAAAAAGGGGGTGCAAAAGGAGAGAAGAGGACTGGGGGGTGATGCTGGCTGGGATCTGCGATGGGACTAGAGGAGAAAACGAGAGAGAAAGAGAGAGAACATAGCGAGCATAGTAGCGGAGGAACGGAGGAACGGAGCGAGGTTAGGTGAGAACCGTACGTTCCTCCACCCGTAAATTGGCAATATTCATGCCGGGCCGCGTACACGGCTTCGGGGGGTGGGCTGACTCGGAGGAGGGGGTGGTTGGGCTGCACAACCGATTCCCATAGCCCCGGGCCGCACCCGCGAAAGCGCTCACCTAGACAGTTCGTTCGTTATTTTTACGCCCCTGCCGGAATGAGGATAAAGCCACGGTAACCGCGCTTCCTCCCTCCACCATGCCGCCCACCCCGTTCACCATCTCGATGGTACCTTCTTCATCTAAACGCGGCTGTTGCTCGGGCACTGCCGATGGAAATTCTTTTCTTCTGTTTTTCTTTTCCCTCTGTCTTTTCCCCCGCTTCTTGTTTCTCTTTTTACTCGCGACGACGATTGTTTTTTTTCGTTCTTTTTTTTTTCTTCGTTGGTCGCGGTGTCGGTCTGGCTTCTTTCAGACACTCTCGAGGCTGCTGGTACGCCTTTGTTGTGCAGTTAGCTGAGCGTTTGTCTCACTGAGAGGTGATGATGGAGAACAGCGGTATTTGTTGGGTTGGTGCCTGAGAAGGGGCAGGGGGTGAAAACGAAGGCTGGATAATTTGAGTGTCTTTAGCGGTGGAGTTTGCTCGGTGCGAAGTTCCTGGGAGATTTCAAGATTATGGGGTAAGTTTTGTTGTGGATGATTGTGCGATGAATCTGGATTTTAATTTCAAACAATTTAACTATCGAACAAGTATTTAATATGTAGTATAGATTATTCTTAATAAGTTCCATTTAATATTGACATGTCTCATTTTATCGCAATGGTATGCACGTGATAAATTGTAACATAACTGCTACCTATTGTTAAGAGCTTGTTTCGTTATTGACAAATAATTAAATTCGTTAATCGTAAATTTCCAACATAACGTATAACTATTTTGCAAGAAACGTCAAAGGATAAGTTGTATTAATTGACTTAAAAAATTCATTTTATACACCCTAACCAGTCAGGTTATCAAAAAATCTTGCAACATTGGAAAATATCATTTCTGATGTCTGACTCAACCTTAACCACAGTCTCTTTAAACCACTTGCTTAAAATTGTGCCACATCTTCGAGACTCCGACATGGCTTTCCCGAAATCCCGATTTCTCGTACATAAAATTAATAGAACGATCATAACGAAGCTAATCGCAGCACGAGAATCGAGAAAGGGTCGTTCAGGTTTTGGTAAGCCTTCAATTAATCCGAACTTCTTTCGGTAAAAATCGCTTTAAAATTACTTGGCACCATCGTGCTGGAGCCGTGGCCACCCCTTGCCGCGACCTCGTCGCCATGTGCCACCCTTCGCTGAGCCCCGGGAAGCGAGGAAGCCGAGGGCGGCTTTAGAAGTTCGAGCGGTATTCCAACTTTTAAAATATGTCAAATTATTTTCCTTTCAGAGGAGCTGTCGTCTAAATACATTTCCATCTTTCCCGATGTATTTAAATACACGGGGCTCGAACCACGTCGCCGTGAATACGAGCCTGTACACCCTACCCGCGTAAACCTACCACACTGTCGAAGTGAAACTATTATATTTTGCGACTGACATGCCATCGTGAATATCGGAAAAATACCTATGGATCATCGATTTCCCTTCCGTTTCCAGGAAAAACTTCCTTTAATAGGTGAGAGTACGTATCGTACTTCTCTTTTGTTAATGGAAAATGATCGACTTTTGATACTTGAAGCTTTGAGTTTCAAGTGGATTTAAGTTTTGTTGATGTGTTGATGATATACTGTGGCCAAAAAGATATTTGCACATCGTTGTATTTATTATACGTATATGCTAATTAATTAAAAAAATGTTTTTTAAATATCATTTTGTAGTATCTTAGTATGACTATAGAAATTTGACGTTATAAAGATGAAATAACATATAAAGGCTGATAAGAAGTACTTTGCAGAAAATAAAGTTCTGTGTAAATTCTTGCAATCATTCTAGATTTTTGTCTTTTATATTGAGTGACTTGAGTGAATTGAATTTTCCATAAAAGTGGTAGAATGTACAGGGACTTTCGAATAGTTCCTGTATATGTACATTTCAGTGTCAATTTTTCTTCAAATTAATCATAAGTAGACATTTGCAAAATAATACGTTTTAAAAAAAGCACCACCCCGTATCATCATGACAAATCCATCATGACATTTTTCTTAATACAAGCTTTTCTAAAAATTTCGATATAACCGTGTTCTCTCTCTCGATTCGATCAAACATCAAATTACATCTCTTAACACTACATTTAATTTTATTCCAATCTCGAAGCTGTACTTTGCTTCTACTAAAATTTACCAACACGATACCAAAATGAATAAACAAACCTCAAAACCATCACTTCCCGAGTAAGTAGCTTGAAAAGCGATTTTCAACCACGTCTAAACAGCAATTTTCGTTTGACCATCGTCGAAAAGTCGGAAAATCCAACGGCCCAGCTAGCGCAAATTAGACGCGCAAAGACAAAACGGCTCATAGGCTCGCGTGCAGGCGCCTCTGTGGAAGCGTCAATTTGAATGACGCGGTGCGACGCTGCAAAAGAAGAAGAACAGCAAGATAAAGGGAAAAAGGGAGGCAAAGTCAACGACTTCCATCTCAATTACAGCAAAAATTCTGTCGAACAAAATTCCCTGAAGCGCCGGTACCGATTTCAAGCGACGCTCAAGAAACTCATTTCATAGCGTCGCACTCTGCCCGGTAAAAGAGAAGGAAGAAGAAGAAGAAGACCCGGGTCCGGAGCGACAATCACTTTAAACGGTCCCGCGTTTCCTCGAGCGGCGGCCGATTAAAACGTTTCCCGATGCTCGCGCGCGGAATTTTCAACCGAGTACTTTCATTTAAAAGCTCGACGACGATAACGACATCTCTCTACCCGGCCAGTCTTATTCGCTGTCCGGTCGACAAAGGGACACGTGGACCGGCGAAACGTCGTCTCGTTCCTCCCTGTGACGCCAATTCAACGGCACACGCTGTCTGGAATTTTCTTTCGTCCGAAATGTCATAAGACACGCTGCTTTCCCTGTAATTCTGCGAGAAGTTGCGCGAAGATTCTCTCTGCTCTACGTGTACCTCCTCCGACGAGAAAAACGGTTGATTATGAAAGGGTTGAAAGATAACAGGGGTTGTAAATGTTTCGCGTAGGTTTATAGGTATATTGGTTCGCTTATTTCTTCCACGATGGATTACTGATGATGGTATATAGGTCATGTTGCGTTGTATCTCTTTATTTATGATTTATTTGAACAGAAGCAGGCAATAAAATGTATGTTCGAACGATTTCTGTGTAACTATTTATCCGTACGTGGTAATATTGGCCTGTATTCCTGTATTCGTATGGTGATGATAGAAAATTCAGAATTTTGAGTAAAATAACGAAAATCAGTTGTGGGTTACCTTGTGGGAATATTCATATTATTGGTAACAAATGTTGTTAATTCCAATAATATGTATATAAAAATTCGTTCATTAAAGTTCTCCAGTTTCTTAAAGGCCAAAATACAGCTGGAAGGTATCGATAGAAAATGAAACATTTTCAGCGAAATGAATATAAATCAATCCCTTGAAAATACCAATATATTATTCATAATAAATACTATGAGCTGTAAGAAATATTGTTTGTTAATTTGTTAATATAAGTTGTTGATTTGTAAGGCATTGAACAAAATTGCTTATTTGTTTATTCAATTTAATTGATATCTGCCGAACAAAAAATACCAATATTAAATAATATCTCTAATTATACATATAATAAAACCATCCAATGCCTAATTGTTACCAAACGTACAAAAACCATCAATTACACTAATGGCAAATTAATAGTGAAAAAAAATAATGAAAAAGAAATAATGAAATAATGAAAGGAAAAAGAAGGAAAATGATCTAAAAAGCGATTCGATATTTAAAAGACTAACTCTGTCAATTTCCTATTCTTCCCTATTTACAGCCACTCCATCCACCCTTTTCTTCCAGATACAAGGAAGCTAACCTATCCATGCAATTATATTACGCACGGAGCGACAATTCTTTGTGCCAAGCTGGATATCAAAGCACGACACGCATACTTCGTCGTCCTTGCTCCTCTTTTTCGTTCTTATATGACGAAGCAATAGAGTCCTTGCCTTTCCGCCACTCTATATCCGCCACTGTTCGCGACGCGGTTCTTCCGCTGCCTGAAAGTAGCCTCCTCCTCCTCCTCTGCCGCATCCCTATCCTACCCTTCGTTCTCTGGTATCCTTTCTTCCTATCTCTTGCTTCGACCGGCTGCTTCCGCCGTGCTCTCGCTTCGTAGAAAGAGGATGGCACAGGAGAAAAGACAATTTCTCGCGGCGCCGTTCCTCGCCCTCCTTCGATCCGTCGTTTTATGCGACAGACAACGTGTAGCCTGCGTACACGGCAATAAATTGCTCGCGAACTAACCGTCCTTTGTGACGCGAGTATAAGTTTTTACGCCGAAGAACGACGCCACGTTTCTTCAGAGGCGAATATGGAGCTGGAATTTGGATGGAAATGAGACGCACGTGAATAGTCATATCATTTCAGTTGGTCAAGCTTCGACATCGTAAAATTCAATCTTGAAGTTTGCACGGAATGATCGAACACGTTGTACGGTATTACGAGACACCGTCAGTTCTTTTTCATATAGTGACGAAGAAAACGTGTATCTTGGGTCTAGAAAAATATCGCGAAGAAAATGTATCGAACGATTTTACGAGGTTATTTGAGTCAGCGAGGGGCTATTATTGGGTTGGCAACTAATAAAATACACACGGAATTAACATTCAGAAATAAAGCGATATATACACGCTATTGATCTGCGATTGTTACGACTGAGAATATTAATATCGAACAAATTTATTTCCTATTGATAGATAGAAATTATATCCTCGTGAAAAACTACGAAGGAAACGCCGAACTCTCTATGATCATACGTACGATATATTTCTCTATTTACCACGCCACCAATAACCATTTAAATATCTGTTTTCAAACGTAGATCGTTTAAAAATTGTTCGTGACCGGATTTGGCAGATTCCAAGGCAAATTACTCAGCTTGATTCAAATATCCTCCTAGCACAAATAATCCTACCTTAACTTAGGTATGCATCGTAGAGTTTACAGTAATATGGAGGCAGCAGCTCCACCGTTTAAATTGCAATTATTTGAAGAGAAAGAAAGTTGTAGGTTTCATAACGAGCACACGCGAAGAACACGAGAAGTCCATTTTTATTAATTTCTTAATTTCCATGTAACTCGAGCAACGTATTAAATTCACAAATATTGCGTTTCTAATGATAGCTAGTCATTTTATAACAATTTTATAAACAATCAAGAGAAGAATCATTTTTAGAATGTTTAACAAATTCCATAATCAAATAGAAAGTTTTCGGTGACGTGGAATTGATTATTGAATTTTAAAATTGCTTATCACTAATTTGAAAGATTATCACTACGAAAATTACTTGACTGGGTAAATTTACAGCACGTTTGGAAATGTGATTTGATTTTCATTGAATCTGAGTTGGTTTGTTCAAATTATTGAAAAGTGGAGCTGTCTCTTTATTACAGCAGCACCTATAATTGTTGATCTTTAACTTTTTGAGTAATCAATAGAATCTTTTTCAACGGCTCGAAAATGTGTCTTTTCTTTTTCCTTTGTTCGTATAAATTTATCCAGCTCAATCCTGTTGAAAATTTCCAATCGACAGAAGTAAAAGAATCCCTTTCCTCCTCTTCGTTCGTTCTTTTCTTCGCTCTCTTCCTTCCTTGTTTTTCTCTTCAGAGACATCTTCTTCAGAAGATAATGAGAATACAGCACAAAAGATGAAATACAAATATTCTTGGATTATTTGAAATTGAAATAAGAAGAGGAACTGGAAGAAGATTTTCTTAATCCGTTCTCTGAGAGTAAAAAATAGTAGGCGAAAGATACGAAGGATCATGAAACCGCTTTTCACGAAGCTCCAGAGCTACCTGAGGTGCAATATAACTTATGAAAAATAGACAAAAGACTGTTTTAACCTGTTTTGATTAATAAGAAGTTGAAATTGAAAGATAGAAGAATTGCCAAATACCACGATACACGAATTCTTCAAACCACACTGAAATCCATTAAATCCTCCGAAATAAAGTGTTAGGTTAGCGATTAGGGTTCCTAATAAATCCTCTCACGATTCTTCCGTTCGACTCCAGAAAATATTAACAACCACAACTAAATTTCTCAACTCCTCAGCTTTTCGCAACACCCACAACAAACTTAAAGACAAACTTTAAACAATTTTTCACAACCTACACGTTCAGAAATTCTTCTAATACTAAAATGGATAATTAAGAGAAATCTTAAAGCTATAAAACGCTAAAGTAAAAATCGAATCGTATCACAAGCTTCGTTATAATAGACAAAAATCCCAAACTACCGGAGACGGTTGAAGAAGAAGGAGGAGATGATCAGCGTGCCGTAACATCGACGATTACCCACACGTATTCCTTGTTCGCGCGAGAAAAGCAGTTAGCTTTATTACAGTGAGCGAGCGAGCGAAGCTAGAACGCGCGCGCGGCAGTTTTTAATATCGCTTTGGCGCGGCCGCGTCTGCCAACTGACAAAAGGAGGAAAAAAGGAAGAAGAGGCGTTAATGGAGAACGTTTTCGCTCTAACGAGCATGGAGAAAGGGGGATAGAGGAGGGACGGGAGTGAAACGGGCCAAGACTGCACCGGTCGGGGCTGCGGAAAGGGGTGGACCCTGGCGCCTACTCGCTGCCCACCAGACATGCTCGCCAGACCGTATGGTTTTTGTGCGACGAGAAGCGGAAGAAGGAGGTACAATAAGAATGCACGGAGTTTCCTCGTCCGGAGAAGTTTGGTAGAGAGCTAGGACACGGCCGTTTATCGTTGTTTCGTGGCAGAAGAATGTCGTGAGTCACGATGCTACCGTTGGCCAGCCTGGCTCTTGCGAGATCGAACTTCCTACGGATCACTGAGCAATGCTCTGGTCCCGTATCTTCGTCGTTTCGATGCTTAGAAAATGATAATAATGGGCGGCAGTGAATTTGATTTTGGGACTTCTCAATTAGCGAATTATCGGATTACTGTACTTTCTTATAGCTCATCAGTGTTTCAGTGCACTTGCTGGTTACGTTGATAAGTAGAAACTTTATAAATCCAAATTGATAGGACCTGTGCATTTTGATCTAAATTTACAACATCGTTTCACATTTTATTTTGAATTAGTCATATTAAATCAATCGAGTAAACGAGTGTTTTCTTTCTTTTTGGGGATTTTTAGAGTCAATGGAATAAATCGAAGTGTTTCTTTCTTTTTTTGATGATTTTAATTAGAAGAGAGGAGGGAAGGGAAGAATTCATATTGTAAGACAACCAGTCAGTTCACATGGAAATCTTTGTTATCCCAAATTGGTGCTGCGATGTCTCATTAACACTTTTTATAGCTCGAATACGATAATTATACGTTGTCTTTATTTATAACAGAAGTGTTAGATATTTTCTGCATCTTGGCCGTAAGAAATCTCTTATCTGCCACCTGGCTGCACCTTCGTTCCTTCCTTAATCACTCCATTACTTGCCACATTTAAACTTGAGCTAATCAATCTTGAAACCTGTTTCCCATACTCGAGAACGAGTAACTATCAATCATCGTGAAGCCGGAGAGTTACGAAAAATATGAATTCCACGGATTTTGCGGAGCGAGGCCAAAAATAAGCAAGAAACGTAAAATGAATAGAGCATAAAGCGGCCAGATTAATTAAAACGACTCCTTACGAGAATTTCTAGTGAGTGACTTTATTTGAAACTTAATTTAATGAATATAACATTTTAAAATGTAGTATAGATAATTAAAAATAAATTGGAGGCTGTAAAATAGTTGCAACAGCAACTGTAGTGTAGTTGAACTAAAATACTTCGTCCAAGAAAGATATTATTTTCTTTCTCTTATATTTATAATCCTTGTCTTTTAAAGTAACTTAATCGAAAGCCAAAAGTTAATGAGACCAGTAAAGATATATTTTCCTAAGTAATCGTACGAATAATTGAACTTTTCAAAAATATTCTCTAGCAAAAGTTACATATATTTTCTAATCTAGAAATAAAAATATGAAATGTGAATTTTCATATCTGAAAAATACGAATTTACAATTAGAAATATAAAGGAAATCAAATTTATATCTTATACTTTAATATATCATAAAGGTAAGAATGCGACTACACGAAATAAAGCTAGAGCCAATATAATAACAACGTAGAAAATGTTTCCTTTCCATAGAAAACACATAGTAGATATTAAACAAAAGAACGAGCTTGAAAATTAAATTAAAAATCAGTATAATCCCTATATCCATCACTCGCAGAAATATTTATCGATACGTGACTGTTACATCTTATATTTTTCAGATGCAACAGTTAAAACCTTAAACCGTACGCGCAGATCTGTAATTAAAATTATGAACTCTATGATTGAATGGTTGAAGCAACCCGCAATTATGTTTGAAATAACCATTAAGCTGATAGATCTTAATAGCATCTTTTAAAAATGATATAATAACAGGGAAACATTAAAATATACTTGTCCTGTGGTTTTTGCGCCATGAACTTATATCAGATTTCACCTGTGAGCCGCAATTATATTGGCATTGTGAATAAAGACTAGCTAACATCAGGATGCTTATCGCGGTAAAAATGAAGAGAAAAAATATTTAAGTATATGTATAGATAAATCGTTGCGTAGCCAATCTATCTTCTCGATGAACTAAAAAGACGTTGAAATGGAGGTGAATCGTATCAGTATATCCGTTGATTATCATCTTATGATATTTATTATTTTAAATGTGCAAAAAGACGATCACAAAGAGTGAGAAAGTCTTAGAATCGAGGTAAAGCTTGGTAGGTTAAATGGAATTATTCAAGTTTCTATTGATGTAGAAGAAAGCGAAGTAAAATTTAATATTCATGTTCGTGTGCAGCGAAGGATATTGCGAATTATTGGAATATTCTAAACGTGATTATGAACTTTTTACTACTCGCTTTGAGCATACACGCTTGGAATATCATGGAAAATTAGCGTCGCTTTTTGTCTAATAGCAATCGTTGCAACAAATGCGTTTCTTTAACAAGTACGCGTAATTACAAATTATTTCCCTATGAAGTCGATAATTTTCAGATAATTTTGATACTATCGATTAACAATAATACCATCTCTTTGTCTTCCAGTGACACGACCCTGATGACCCTTCGACAACCTTTCAACGATCCTTGATTCCTTAGATCCTTGATTAATAAGTATTTTTTAAAAAGTTGTGAACGTTGAGAGTAACTGAATAATTAGACTATCGATCATCGTACGTAATTCAGAGACGAGAAGAGATAAAAGATATTTCGAATTTTTTGCGATATTTTAATAAAACAGATCTAATAATAATAACCATCCATTAATCTTTCAATAGGTTCTCGATAAAAGTTATTGTTCTAGGGTAAAACCGTCCCTTGTCATTCGGGTTATTTCAAAATAAACGGGAAAAAAGAAAACAAAAAGAACTGTAGAGTCTCGTAATTAAAAGTTCCCCGGGAATCTTTTATATTATCGAAAATACATTTAAATTCCTCGCGTATCATCCCCCTCTCCAATATCAGGCGGCTAATATCGCTTTAATAATGTAACTTTCGGCTTTGTGCAGCGAAGGACAGGCACGAAGGTCTTGTAAACACGTCCTTAAATGTGGTACACAGCACCGTTACTAATATTGACGGATAAAGAGAGGCCGAGGGCTAAGATCTTGCCCTTTCCCTCTTTCTTTCTTTCTTTCTCGTTTCCTCTAGAGGCCGAAGAAAGTCGAAGTAATAAGAGCGACCTAAACTCCGTGAATCCTTTTATTAATCCGCGTGGCGGGATTGGATTTAAAGCTTCCACCGAACCCCCGTTTCAGCCCTCGTTCCCATTCCTTCGAGCTCAAAGAATCTAGGAGATTCGACGAGCTGGGACTCACCAGCTCCTCGGTTCATATCACTTATTTCTCTTGGTTTCTCCTTCTTTTTTTTCATGTTTCGTTCGTTTTGTTTGGTATTAGTTGCTTTTAGGTAGGACAAGTTAAATATAGAAATATAATGTCTAGCATTTTGATTAATTTTTGTACACATTACGAAGCTTGAAATATGATTTCGTATTTTATCAATAACAGGTAAAATAGGTAAGTTTAGTGCATTTCAAATGACAGGTAAATTTATCAAATTTATCGATGGCTGATTTTTGTGCAGGCAAAAATTTTTCTTAACTCGTGAACTGATAAAATTGATTTTAAAAGCGAATTAAACAACGTTCCAACTATAGTTAATAGACTGCGACTAAGCAAATTTAGGAAAGTAGAATTCCACAAAATACATAATTCGTTCGAAAATGTATATATCTGATACTGATATCAAACATTAATCTCCATCGAAACATAAATTTACAAATTACTTCCAATGTAAATTAAGTCCTATGCAATTCCAAAGACACGCTTCGTTGATGTGTGAAATTTCAACTTACGCACGATATATAAATATCTGTAATTAATTTCGAGCATTATTTAAAACCAAAGTCATCGATCGATATATTTATATACGTTCGAATGAAACGTAAAAGCACGATATTAAATCTTATTATTTTATCGAAGATCAAAGGGTACGCGAACATCGCTCAGCACATATCTCGCTCGAACGCACGCTCTTTCCCAAGAAGATCCAGACGATAATACAAGAAATTTCTCGTTCAAAGGACCGAAGAGAACAGAACTTATTTATCATTTCTTTGATCTCGCGATGCAATGACTTACGATGATAAAGGTACATGACCTTCCTATGCCTCTCGCAGCTTCTACTAGATGCGACAAAAGTTGCCATCAAATAGTCCTTCGAGTATTATGTCCATTATTGTTTATATATTTCTGTAATTCACTATTGCTGGCTTTTTGAACTGTTACAGAAAGCAATATACTTTTAGCAAAATAAAAAGAACAAATATATTTTTTATTAATATCCTACATAGAAAAAGATCTGTTCCCTTTATTAGTGCAGTACATATATATTCCTATTGATTCTTCTTTTTTCTTTTTCGGCAGAGATTTGTAAAGTAAACGTTAAATATATTTTTCTGTTAAAGAGTATTAAAATTTCATTAATCCATAATTTTCTGCACCTTAGAAACGATCACCGAGGAAAAGTCTACTATTATTTTAAATATACAGAAAAACTCCTATGTCCTTTTAAAAATTGGAAACTTGCAAATAATTGTACTCTACGATCATTATCCTGTTAATTATTGTTCTACGATTGTACAAATCTCCGATGATTTCTTAATAGATCGAAATAATCCAATCGATATTTCTATATTAGTTTCTTTAAAATATACCTATTCGAGTTCCTATTTTCGATTTCTGCAGTCAGAAAATTACGTTACGACGGAGAACGACGAAAATCAACAAAGTTCTTTCTTGGTAAAAACAATTAGATTCCACATTTCCGACGAAAAGAATCAGATTGGATACAGGAGCGCGGTATCACAGCCGGCGAAATCAATTAAATCCAATTTAGCATCAGTTCGAAAATGGAGCGAAAAGACGCGCGGACAATGAACAACTCGCGATCGGGAGCGCGATTCCTTCGAATCGATTAAACGTTCGGTGCACCGTGAAGGGAATACTTGCTAGCAATTAGCCGGAGCGCTAAATGCCTTCTAGTTAATTCAGAGGCCGCAAGAAATCGACGTCTGGAACGGCAACGTTGTCGAGGAAGTAGGAAAAGAACGCGGAGCCTCCTGTTAATGGCTTTCGTCTTGTCACTACCTGTATCCAAGGGAATAAAATTCGTTCCTTGTACGCGTTGCATTCTCACGATCGCGTTTCAGAGGCACCCTGCCCCTCCCCCTCCTTATAAAAATTCCGCCACGATCGATCGATTCGGTACAAAATTTAATTCGTTCGTGGGAATTGTCTTTAACCTCTTGTAAACCTTTTTATACAGTTAATCACCGCGTTAGCTGATTATTAGACGGAGGATATTTATACATTTTTGCAAAATTTATAATATGCAGGAATGCATAAAATACATAAAATATCCAAAAAAGAGTATTTATTATAATATTTGATATACAAACTATTTAAACTTCGTTTCTTTATGTATGTTCATAAAAATATAGAAATGCATAAAAATTCGTGGTCTACAGATTATTTTGTAACTTAATGGTCGTTTAGAAGAATGAAGGAATATTTCCTTAAGGCAAGTTCATAATAGGTGAGTTGGATATTTTGCGAATGTAGAGATTTGTAATTCTTGTAAGGAGCGTTATGAAACTTCTGTGAAAATGAATCAACTTTGCCGTGCAACTTTAACGAGCAATTTTAGTTGCGTTGCTCTTAGTAACATTCTTGATGTTTGCATATAAAGTTTATCGGCTGTTAACTGAGTTACGCGAGTGGTGTATTCTGTAGAATATTTTTAGAATATGGTCGTACCTCTCGAACATTTCTATGTGCAATGGAAAATTGAAAACCTGTTATTACCTGTTAGCTATTATAGAAATAATTATTATTAAGAAAAGTACTATCTGAACTATAAATACATAGAAGAAATAAAGAATTAATAAAGAAATAATCCGTTTTATGACGAACAGTTAATTCTATAACATTATAGGACAACATAAACAAAACAATTTTGTCCACACGGGAATAACAAATTCGTGATTTTTCATAAAAATTTCATAAGACTTGCAACAGTACATTCTTGAAGATTCCAGTGATTTCTTGTGAAGATGCATTTCTCTTTCTTCTCGCACTTATCGCACTTCCTGCACATGATTCTTCCCACATCTTTCATTCTGCTTTCTTCTGTACAACCCAAAGATTGTTCCTTTTATCCTTTACAAGTCGACGATTCTAACGTTGAACTATACCACTGAACTTACTCCGACTACTTACGCTCTATTAAACATACCTCTACAAAATCTTCCTAAAACACTTACCTACGCTAAACTCCCGATCGTGGATCAAACCTAGCAGTTATTGAACGTTATCAAGACAAGTCACCGGCGGCCACGTTAACGAAATTTCATTAACGACACGCGATACGAGAACAGCGAGAGGGATAGATCTAGAACCAGAGGTAACCAGAAATTCGTTGCACTCGGAATCAGCTTATTCAGCGTGCACAGTGTACCCGACGCTCTCTAAACACGTAGCCGAACCGTGATTTTCGCCTTGGTAATTCGCCCCGGCCAGATTTACCTCGTACCTTCCGCCTTACTCTTCGTTTACATCTCGTTATACGTGCCTGAGAATATTTATTTACCGACTGCTTCTCCGCCTCATCGTTGCCTGTCTCCCCGTGTTCCGTTGTCCGCCATCGTTTCTCGGAAAGCCCGCTACAATCGACACGAAGAAGCCTCCAACTGCCTCCTTACCACCTTCATTACAGCGATCCACCGGGAAGACCGCAGAAAACACCGAAGCAACTTTTCGCGGCCTTCTTTGTACGAAACACAGATGAAACACAATACCATCCCTGACCTTTCCCACACCGACTCTGTGGGCTATCCCCCCAGACTTTTCGACGATTCTTCTGAGAATACTATAATGCGTTGCTGGAAATGACGAGTTCTTGGAATTGGTGACGCGAAAGATCCACCTTGTAGCGATTGTAGACGATGGTTCTAATTGGACGATATTTGAAGTGGATATTTGGGGGATTTTGATGAATTCGGAAGCTTTTCAGAATTTTACTCGATTTAGGAATTCAGAGATATTACTCGATTTGAAGGTTCGACCAATTGGACACTGATGCTTAAGAACAAAGATTTCGACATTTAGAATGAACTGAATGAAATGAATAATCTGGAGATATTTGAGAATTTTGATCAATCTGGTGGTTTCGGAGGCTTCGGATATTGCGTTCTTGGACGGTATGGATCAGTTTGGAGATTTTCGAGAATTTCAATAGACTTGGAGATTCGAACGATCGAATACCGACGACAAGACTGCTAACTAGTCTCATGGGTTGAAACGTTTCCCTTCGACATCGAAATCATCGACTTTCGGTTCATCGATTCGCGAACGATTCCCGGCGCGTTTGCTGTGCGCGCGATAAACGAGATTACGCTACGAGACACGGCCCCGGTAATTGACAACTGGTAATTATTAAGATCTGACGGACAGCGAGGGCGTGCAGAAACGAGCACGAGAAGGAAACATTAATCTGCATCGTTGGTTTCACAAGACTGCCAAGCATTAAACGACACAAAACCAGTTCGTCGATCATTAGAATTTCTACATCGTAGCTGATGAAAATAATTGACAGTGAGATAATTACGGTCTCTGTCGCGGCGTAATGCGTACAAACAAAAGAGCGGGGACAATTTATTGCACACTTATCGCTCGTGTATCGACCGTCCACTGGTTTATATTATACATACATATGTATGTGAACACAAATATGCATACTTGCGACGAGAACGAAAGAAGAAAGGAAAAAAGATTAGAAAAAAGAAGGATAACGTTCGCTTGTTGTGCAAACTGTCCGCGAGTGAATATGATTTACGGTGTCGGTACGTCGATATAAAACGGTTATCCCGCCTGAATGGCAACCTTACCAAGATCAATTTAGATCGAGAAACAGCGCGCGATTACGCGGGAATTAATGGATCGTAGCGTCGAGTCGACAAACCAATTCCGACTTAATATAGCAATTTCGATGGTGAATTATGAATGAAGGTAACACGTTGCGAGCGTCGAACGTTCAGGCCTTCGTGTAATCGTTTCATTTATATTGCTGCGTTATGTCGCTTACAAATGTATCGATGTACATTCGAACTGATTAGAGGCGCTTGGTTGTTTCGATTCGTGATAATTGCTATTCAATCGAGATCCTTGCTCCTTTCAATTTACATCTTCTAAGTAACTCGTGTGGTTGTATGTGGTCTTTTATGCGGTCGAGAATGTTTTACGGAATTTTGATCGAGAAATTAGCGTATTACGTGTATTATCGCGAAACGTGAAAGATTAAAAAATAAGGCGAAGATTTTTATGAAATGGAATTGTAAGTCTGTCGCAATTATAATAGCATAAAGTCATGTGACGGATGCACTGATAAAGCCAGTCGTAGTAATAGTTGTCAACCAATTACGTAATGGACAAATTCGCTTGTAATGTAAATGTACCTGTCCATGTATTGTTTTATGTTGCACGTCACGTCGTTCAGAATTTACGATCTTATAATTATAACCTTATACTACTACATTCAAGATGTACACGTTGATTGCGTACATACTACAAAAGATTAAATAGAACACAGTATTTGAATATTATTCTCAATAAAGCTAAAAATGTTGAAAGTTTTGCTCCAAATTCAATCCAGAACTTGTGTCTGTAACAATTTGATTTTCTACGTTTCGTTTTTCCGTCCACTTGCAAGTTATACCACACGAAGTAAATAATTGGTCGAATATTAATAAACACAACGGTCACCACAAACAATTCAGCAAACGTAACAATTTCCTTCCACTGCGAAAAAAAGGAAAGGGCAGAGAAGAAAGAAACGAAAAGAAAACGGAGGAAGAAGAAACGACGAAATAATACGAAAGAAAGTCACGAAAGAGCGAGTTTCAACGCGTTCAGAGCGTGCATTTCCGGAAGCAGCGTCTCGCGGACCGAGATTTACGCCGGCGCGTTCGCCTAAACGCTGAAACGAAGGGAACATTATTCCCGCGGCAGAAACTTCCTTTTAGCGGGGGCCCTGGTAGAAAGTAAAACGATTCCGCAACTTCTTGGCGGAGGAAATAGTCGAGGCAGCCGTTACGACGAAAAGCATTCGCGACCCTGCGGATACGTTGCCATGGCGGGGAACAGGACAGTACCATAGGCGACCATAGGATAAAAAGAGACCAAGCGAGGGCCATTTGTATTCATATGAAAATATTATCTCGCCGCGCGTCCTGCCTCTTCAGGATCGCTATTGGGTTTGCATAGATACTTATGCATGAAGGTAACATTGCCCGGCATTGTTATGCAACCCGCTGTAGATCCTCAATATAGATCCTCGACGCGCGAGCCGCGCTTCCATTCGGATTTCAAGAGCTTCGTCCTCGCCTTCAGAGGATTCATCGTTTCGGGACCAACTTCTAAATCGAAACTCTTGCTCCGTACCACGCTGCAGATTTACATTTTTTTCTGTCCTCCTTTTCTTTCTTTTTTCTCAGGACATCGTGGAAGGAGAAGGAGAAAGAGTTTGGTAAGAGTGTGGCAAGTGTGTAGTTTTGGAAATTTGTTTCACGAAGCATAGGACGAATTCTTCGAAAGATAAGATTTGTGTCTTATGTACTTTTAATGGAATTGGAAAAATAGGTACCTGTGTTGTAATTGTTGTGTACGAAATATAAACAAACGAAACGTTTCCGTAGCATGATATTTTGAGGATTTGAGGATAACACTTGTATTAAAATAATATTATAGTACATACGACTTTGACCTAATCTTCGGTACACTTTCGTAACTAGACTATAATACAAGATGTTTGCATGAAAAGCGCAGATATTTAATTTCCATTTAATAGTCTTTAATTGCTTCTTGTAGACGCGTTTATACTCTAAAAGAACAGGATGTATTGCATAATGTAAGAAAATATAATCATTAATGCACCAATTATGAAAATATCGCGATGTAAATGATCGTTACATTGAATGCATTACGTAAATAGAATTAACGTTAATAACGAATAATATCCTCATTTTCTAATAATCGTGTGATTTCTTAAATTATTTATGGATATCTTGCAACTGCAAAAAATTACGCTCAGAAACAATCAAAAAATCACTTCACCACTATCCAGTAAATAGTACTTGTCATAAATAGATTACGGATTTTTATACAGTTTTATATTTTTACGAACATAACTAAAGAAGTGGAATGTAAATTTGTTTCACGCACCAAATACCGTAATAAGTACTCTATTTTCAATATTTTATACATATATCCTTACATACTATATGCATTGTATGCACTTTTGCACCTTCAAATTGCCCATAAATATCCGCAGTCCGGTCATAAAAAAAAAATGGCTATCCGATCTTTACATTTTTCATTTTCAAGAATAATACAACAGCGTAACCGCTAATCCGCCATTAGCCACGCACCGCCTGAAAATAAATATTCCAACCCCTGAGCTGGCGTTAATTAAATACCAAAGCACTGTTTCTCCTGGCCAGTGCATTGCTATAGACAGGTCAATAAATCTCACGGAAATTACAACGTACAACGAAATTTCAATTCAACTTTCACATATGAACCGGTATTAAGATTTCGATCTTGGAGGGAACGCGGGCACGCGGCTGTTCCTTTTGCGTTCGTTCTTGTTCCGCACGTTTCCGCGATAACGCGATCGCGTTATGCGAGTTTAATGATTTTAGATAAAACTTAATCGCTCGGGAAGATCCTATCGGCACACAGGTGTAGAGCCAGGCTCGCGGTACTTGTCGCACGACAAAATTCTAACTTTGTGACGAAGATGAAGTGCACGTTTTATCTGCATAAAACAACGCCACTTCCACCTCTACATCGTATACAATTTGTACAAGTCTCGAAGATGATACAGTTACGCGCTAAAAATTGCCGTTTCATCGTGCCGTGTCTCTCTTTCTCTCTCTCTCTCTCTCTCCTTCTCGTTAACCATTCAACTTTTCTTCGTCTTCGAATGTAGTCATAATTTTGCGTCGCTCATTGAATCGATCATGTTGGATTAATGCAAACGGACATCTACAAAGTGGATCGGAATATAACGTGAAGTTTAACGAACAGTTAAATTTGATGTAAACGTTAATCGTTTAGTTAAAATACCGACGCGCGGATGTTGAGCTTGTTGCAATTATTACGGCTTACCCGGAGTACGTATCGATACTCATCGAACAGGACTAATTGGTGACAACACCTTAAGGGTGGTCTTTATTATTAATGTTTGGTAAATGCTAATGAAAATTAATATGCAGGCTTTCTATACGAAGGAACAACTTCAAAATGTAAAGTAGTAGCTTCTCCTTTGATGTCTCTAATCAAGAATTATCATTCACTGTATTTACTGTACTCGATAGGCGAATGAACAAAATAAAACAAAATCTCTAATTTTCAACACGTTCTTTAATCAAGTTACATATCGCGACTAATACCATGGATAATCTACAGCGAATATGGTTCAGTTAAAACATAGTCAAACGTAGTCAACATTAAGAAACTTACTTCTTTATTTTTCTTTTCCTTCAGTTAGATAGTCCTTCGGACGTAACCGGTTGTTTTCATTTTCAATCGTGTTACATTAGAATAAAATAATAACATATCATATGTTTCTTCCGTAAAACGGTTCTGATACTGAGTAACGAGAGTTCAGACACAGCCGACTCTATCGCGATATAAAATCCAAGCGAATCTTCATTTTGTTTTTTCACCATTAATTACACCGATCACGCGAAAGAACATTTTTCGCAAAAAGATGCGGTAAAAGTCGAGAAAGATAGGCAGGAACGGAAACCATTGAAACTTCCGATCGAGATCAGGACCGGTTTAGCAAACGCGGAAAACTTAGTCGCCGCGAATAAAACGATTCGCGAGCTACGCAAACATAAGGCAAACACAAACCCGCACGCAACCGTTCATCGTATCTCATCGACTCGCAACATCGTGCAACCTTGCGTAAATTCTTAATATAGAGTGGTGCAACGGCCAGGTCCTCTGCCCCTCGCCGAGAGTGACTCGAGAGCAACACGTCGTCGTCTTTGAAGAATCCGTTCACCAGTAGCATGTCCAACGAACCGTTCCTCCACCCTCTTCCCCTTCCCTTATTCGACTTCTTAACAACCAACGTTGCTTTCCTTCTTCTCGTACGCAACACGGTAAGGTGTGATCGGATTTCCAGTTGTCGGAACGCAGAATTCCACTCTGATACTTTAACGTGACGTCGCGTTGACTTAATCGCGTGCACGAATCCGGTTGGATTCCTGATGGAAACGCGCCCTATTCATTTACGTTCCACCGATGAGCTATGTGTTGTGTACATGATTTTCATTCAGTTTTGGGGTTTTGCTTCGTTTATTCCTTTCTTTCTTTTTTATGTTTCTCTTTGGATAGTGGGTTGATTTATGGGGTGGGATGATCATTTGTAAATGATAATTTAATTTTCTATTAAACCAAACACTGTGACATTTATATGAAAAATCTCCGTTAAATTTGAAGTAGCAGCCAAAGTTGAAAAATATGTACGAGTTATAAGGTCTCATTATTTTATTTCTCCCTTTAACCCTTTCTTTTTTTATACTACGTTTATGTCAATGAATATATATAGCGCGTGTGCGTGTGTGTTCATTTGATTCAATTATCGCGATTGGTGAAATATTAAGCTTTATTATATACTGTAAAATGATTTACATTTACTCGTGAAATTAACAGCTAGAAAAATAGAAAAAAAAAAAATAGTAAATATCAGCATGAAGAATTTTCTGCAAAATAAAAAAGTAATCTCAATGACTAATCTAAAATCTCTTTCTTTAATCCAATTAACGCAACAGATCTCACAGTGGTAATAAATAGAATTAAACGCACTCAACCCCGCAACTAATCTCATTCAAATACAATTAATTTCATCAAAAGAACGTTCCAAATTTTGCCAACATTTATGAAAGATTACACCTGGAGAATTTTTCTTCTTTCGTGGCTTTTACTCTTTACTTCCTCCATCCTCCCGTTTCATCGAACGTATATTCCATCGCAAGGGTTCACCGCGGCCAATCAACCCCGGATAACAGCCAGCTTCGTTTCTACGTCCGTTATACAATAGACGTGCACACGGTATACATGTGCGCGCACGACTGCGTCGGGATGAGCTTCCATACCAATGTATTCCACGTATATACGTGCACGTGCACGTGCATGTGCCTACGAGAGACAGCAACATTTATTGAACCCCCGTATGCCACTATGCAATCAATAATTACGCGGAGCTGGATTAATGTACAGGCTCCGACGAAAGCACTTGTCGGTGTTTGCAATATGAATACGGTATGATTTAGTTTGCTCTTCTCGACGTTTCCATATCATTCGAATGGAGAAAAATGGACGTTCCTATGCGCCGCACAGCGAATAATTAGAAGTATATCCGAAGATTTCACGCTTTCTTTTTTTTTTACAAATGATTTCATTTACATGGTATTATTTTCTGAGGGTTGTAATGGAATAAAAAGGGATGCATTTTTCTTTGGAGAACATTTTACACAGTTACTTGGATGGTTACTTTTAAAACGAACAGGTGGATTAAAAATAGTTTGAAAATGAAAATATTAAGTCGATTAAGAGTGGAGATATAAAATTGAAAATTTTGTTTCGAAGCAAAAAGATTATTTACAATATTTAATGATGTATAATACGACATTAATTATGATATAGGAATAATTTTTCGAAGGTGATCGGAGCTACTGAAAATTTAGCTTTTTCTCTTCCTATATTAATCGCTACTATTAACAAAAGTTTTCCAAGAAATTTCTACGACTACCACCTATTCAACTTCATAAAACTTAGTAATAAAACTTAGCGCTATAAAATTTGTAACAAAGATATTGGAATAAGAGACAAACAGTACGAAATAAATAAGACAAGAGTAAAAGCAAGTTTGTATCCATATACTTTACCTAAAACAATTATTCGAATTCCCAAAACTGCAACGTTGTAAATCCACAAAATTCCTACGAGAAACGATGAATTAAATATTTACTCGCTCCGATAGTTCTGATGATAATAATTCCATACGTAGCTGTAAAACAATACCAAATATACATAGACTTACAACAAAATGTCACGCTAACCTTCTTTATCCAAAAATCTCAACCCTACAAATTTTAGAAAAACCAATTTAAAAATTCTTCCATGTAGCTGTACACATACAGAGCAAAATATGGTACAATAGAAAATTTGATTAGAAGCGTAATTCCTTGTGACCGTGTTCTTATTCTCTGCTCACAGAGAAAAGGAAGAACGTAATGAAAGGAGGCAAAGCATGAAGGCGAACGAATATAGAGCAAGGATGGTCCGAGGGAGGAAGAAGAAGCGAGAAGGATTCGACCGAAGTATGAGATTACATTACATCCGTGTGGTCTGCGAAAGAAATTCAAGACGGCAATTTCGATTAAATTTAATCTTACGCAGGTTTCGAATCAAACGCAGTGGCGCAATGAAACCGGAGGGGCGGCCGGTTGTCTCTCTCCCATGTAAGTCAGCCATCGGGCCTCGTGGGTCTGAGCTGAGGTTACCTACGATCGTCTTAAAAGGGCGGCCCTTCTCCGGAATCTACGGTTTCATGTGGAATTTCCGATTAAAATTCAGCGCGTCCTTTCGGCGATGTCATTCCGATTTCTCTTAAGAGCTGCCGTACCAGGCCGTTCCACTTCCGGCCACTCCATATAGTAGACTGATAATGTTGCTATAATTGAACTTGGAACACCATATTTTAGATAAATATTTTTATCGTTTATTGGGAAGTTGATGGTCTTGTTACTTAGATCATAGATCTCTGCACGGATTGCTAATATCGATATAATTGAACTTAAAACACTGTCTTTTAGATGAGTTGTTTTATCGAAAGTGGGAAGTTGATGCTGTCGATGGTATTTTTATTTGAATTGCAGGCTTTTATACAGTTTGTACTATTTTGTTTTGTATAGAATTATTCATTATTTTCATTTAGACCTCGCGAGGTAAATTTATATTCGATATTTTTACTGTTCGAAGCATTAAGGAAGCTGAACAAACTTTCGAACACTTATTAATACCTGTGTCATACAGCTGCTCGTTATGTCAAATGTTTGAAATTTTTCTGTATACCGTTCACAAATCCACAAAATTACATGGATGAGAAGAATATCATCTATCAGAGAACAAAAGAATTTATACACAAAGAAGGAACAAATAGGAAACATTGAAACTTACAGAAGCTTTCGCAATCAACCCCCTCATTTTGACTTCACTAATAATAAAAAGTTTCCATATCTTTACCCCAGAACTTGCCAAATTCTCCAACAGTTACCAAACCTTTCGCAATCTTGTCACAGGTTAACCACAAAATCTTAATTCTCTTTGTAACCATCATCCAGACCTAAAATCACCATATTAATCAAACAGCCTACCGAAACTACAACTCGCAAAAACACATCAATCGTACGACAAACCATCCGAAAGGGACTTTACACTCAAAGGAAAGAGAAGCAAGTCAAGGATATAGAAGCGGTAAAGAAGGTTCGACCATGCGATGCGCGATGGATGCGATCGATCGTAGCTCGCAACGCATCGATTCAAGACAATGCCAATAAATTTCCAGCTAAACAGCAGCAAGATACGTGATCACGGGTGCAAATGAATCGCCTGTGAGAAAAATAACCTGCCAGATCAAAATAAAAGATCGTAAATGGGGAACAAAAAGAAGAGAGCAAACTATGGAAGGTAGAAAGGTGAGAGAAGGATGAATCCGCGGTGCAGGCTGCGCAGCGCTATTCATTAACCGTCTGCGCGCTGGTAAATCCATAATGACAGGATAAACTAGCTGTTTACAGGTGATTACGCCAATTATCGACGATACTGGGAGAGCGTACGCGACTTGTTTACATTTGACGCAATCCTACGCGGTTCGCGCGCGCACACGCACGCATAATGGCGACGTATGCTCGGCTGCATCCTGGTTGCAGGCCTGGCTTGACCAACCGACAGCTTGTTCGAGGCAATTTATTGCTCGCACGGCACGCTAATCGGCAGACAGAGGAGGGAAGATAGCTTTGACAGCGGAGAGACCAAAGACACGACCGGATGCGCCATAGGGGCCCGCTTCGGTCGTCCATCTGAAGTCGCGCTTCGAAGGTCACTGAACAGACGGTAATGAAATACTAACTGGCCACCAATCTCGTTGGAACGCGTGAAACGAAGCTATAGGGACAGCTTCATCGTGAATCGTCTATGGTAATACCCATGGTGTAACTTTGATTTGCATTTGCCGCCGCTAATATTACTTTCTACCGTGTTATTATCATATATTTGGTGCTTTCATTAGGAATGTTAGTGAAATGTTTGTGGATTTATTGGCATCGTATTACGTCTTTTCGTATTATCGGGTGATAATTCTGAGATGAAAATTATTCGATGTAAATTTAGTATCCTGAATTTCGAGGACATCACGTTATAAGCATTTTACGAACTACTCGTCTGTGTGGTTTATAACAAGGAAAGAAGACAATTACAAGGGAGATCAAAGAATTTGTACGTAGTTTTTCATCTAACAAGTTCAGAATCTAACAAGTTATTCGCAATTTGTGTTGTAACGAAGGATATGTATAATAAACTTCGAGATAACATATTCAGGGAGATTAGGAAAAGAAATAAAATTACTAGTAAATTTTGGACTGTATAAAATCTACTATGTAAGTTTTAATTAAACGAGATTTTGGTTCATTTAACTATATACCACGTATTTTAATATATAAGTATATACCATTTGTTAAATGTTAAATAAACGTGGTAAGAAAAGGGGCTGAAACACTATGGATGATAACGTTAAATCCTGCAAGAGCTTCGATCAGTACTTGTTTCTAGCAATTTATCTTTAGTTCGTAACATATAACAAGTAAAACTTTTCGAGCTACCCTGTGGGGCAGCTTAGTCACTAATCTCGCGAGATTAAGTTGCTGCGTGGCTATAAATTATTGCAAACCTGTGCAACAGATGAGACCATTGGGATGCAATAATTAACATTCTACTGCTAATTTAACTATGTTCTATCCAATGTCCAGCTAATTAATGGTCTAATATGATTCTCTGAGCAACGTAACAACCGCAATTATAACGAGCAGTTGAATCCAGTAGATTGTAGCAAACAGCTCACTGTCATCTCCTGAAATAGCTTTGTGTCTCTAGTTGGTGCTTTCAGTGAATATTTTCGTCAACATATTAAATAATACATGCTCCTTTACTTATTCATTTTATGATTAGATAGTTCATTACATATAACAAAATGTCAATTTAAACGTTGATTGTTATACGACTAATTGTAAATAATAAATAGTACAATAGTTCATTGCTATGCTATATGTAAACACATAAGTATTATGTTACGATTCGTAGAATGTTAATGACGTGTAATTGTCAGAACATAAAATATTAAATCTATATTGAATTATTTTTGTTTATGAATCTTTATGACAGTGTTGTTATTATAGTAAATGGTATGAAAAAATATCATACGGAATGATACAAATAGCGATGCAGACAGATACCTTGCACCAATAGAAAAGCCAAACTCCAATCAATGTATACAATAAAGTCAATAAAAATTAAATCTTTCTTAATTAAATAAAATAATCTAAGAATTAAACGAATATTAGGTTTCGTTAATACGCACAGAGTCTTAATTAACGAACCTTCAATAAATCAACAAAATATAAGTAGAAAATTCTGTTACGCAGACATATTTATTCTACTTATTCTACTATTACTACTCATTCAGAAGTCCAACCAACTCTCAACAATTTAATGAGAACAGAAAAGAGTCAACGATATTAAAGTAAACGATAAAACCAAAATCCAAATTTAAACCAGCCGCGCTTTACTTTAATACCTGGAAACTATCTCCATTCGGTGTCAATTAAAATGCCATGGCGAGAAGATCCCGGAAGTGGAGATGGTGGAAGAAGAGCAAGCGGTTCAGCAACGCTCACCCACGTCTCACAGGTGAATTATAATACACCAATTATTATATTTCACAACGTGACGTTATTAAAAGTAGATACAGTAAAAGACGTGGCGTTGCTTCAAATTATACTCGATCTCTTTGCTACCAAGAAAAACGAACGAGGACGGGCCACCCTCGTGTTCTATGAACCTTGCGGATGCGGTCATTAAGAACCTTGCAGACGTGTACCATTAATTAAACAGATCTACAAATTCCTTCCATGTTTAATTACCGTAGACGATGTTACGTGCAGCGATGGACATCGATTAGCCCCGTGAGTGTTTTTTAAATATTTCGTTCTACTTCGATCCTTTTTATTTACTCGCATAAACAGTTGATTCGATACGAGAAAATTATAATACTCGAATGATCTCGAAAAACAACGTGTTAGTTAACCGATACGCGAGTAAATTGCGCTCGTTTTATACCGCGGGTGTTATAATCTGTTCTCGAAAGCGGAACAGATTCTAAGAACGAAATTGGATAATTGAAGCGGGAAGTCAGATCAAGAGCATGATATAGTTATAAATTAGCTGTGATTTCGTTTTACAGCGAATTGAATTGGTAATCGAGGCTGCAAATTTCTTGTCAACGATCCCCGTGAAGCATTAATTGCTCGAGCCGACTACTGAAATGAAAGTCGTTGAACGTTGTCAAGACACGGGTTACAGGAACGCTATTACCGTTAAAACAAACTGATAATTATTATTGAAGATAATGAAGCGAGTGAAGTACGAGGAAATACGATAAACATAAATTGCTCTGCTTTATGGTCAAGTTTCTTGTTTCTTGTTCAAGGTTAGTAAAATTAAATATTAAATTAAGATAATAAATTGCAAGCTCATATCACAGATATCAGATAACAAGAAATTAAATTATGTATTAATTACACAGACGGACGAGTTATGGTACCAAGCGATAAATGGAGAGATTTTGAAAATTATATGAAAATTATACTCCATCGAATTCATGTATCTTTAGAATATGATACTAAGAACATAAAAAATATAAATAGTGTTATAAAATAGCCGAGAAATCGGTGAAATTAAGTTTACGATATTAGAACACATTTTTGTCCGAGCATGGGTGGACCGATATCACTTGAGACTTCACTGCTGAATCAAGAATATGTCAACGCATACATTCGATTTATACCACAAATTTGTACAATGAGAGAAAATTGTTTCTATCAGGATTTGGTATTCTGGTAAATCTCACACACAAATACACAATTATCACAAATTTATAGGAAGAAAAAAATAATGTTTCTAAACAATCTCCACGCAAATGAATCAGTAATTTTAAAAATAATGTAGCAATAAATCTTAAATATCGCTAAGCTATCGAAAATTCGTAGAAAATTATATTCTTCGCGAAAAATGCAGCGTTCCTACGTAACGCAAGCGTTCAACGAACAATCGTTTAACGCAAAGCACAAATTTTTCAAATAAAAATCCATTATTTCTTCCAAAACTGACTACCATGATAAATTCGAAATATTCTCAACTATTACGAATATAATTGTTACGTATATTATATTTTTCAGGTAGAAAAAAATCAATATTCCTAAGTAACGCACGCGTCTACCAAACAATCGTTACGAAACGCGTGTACAAAGGTCTTTGCTCCTCCGGTCAGTACACAGGCTCGCGACCAGCGAGATAGGCCAGACAGTTTCATGGCAAAATAAGAGGACGCGCCTTCATTGGCTTTAATGGGATGGCAAATAGGCGGGCAGGAAATTTGCGCTTTTGAAGGCATCTTCGTGCGCACGAGATAGCGCCGCGCAAGAGGGCACGCAGGAAATTCTAAGCAAGATGGCCACGACGAGATTCCACTGATTCAATAGAAACTATTTGCACTGCCATTAGACGGTCCGTTGGTGTTGGTTGGGCGCCGTGGCCTGTAAACACGGCCACACAAGAATCGAAACGAACATCGCGCCAGAGAGCGATAAAGAGACAGGCAGAAACGATAATACTGTCGAACCTTGGTAAGTAGAATTTAAAAATCTTCGAGTTACGGAGGTTCTATCTTATCAAGCTTCTCTGATAAGACAAAATTTCAACGTCTCGGAAGTCAAACTGATCAACTCCACTGTTTATTAGTTCCTTACTCTCCTCGTATAGGCGTAAGTAAACCATTAATATTCAATGTTAGAGAAATAAATGATTTGCTTCCATAAGGGCATTCATCGAAGATGACACGAACAATGATAAACTCTAAGGTAAATTTCAAAAACAGTGTTCTGCAGTTTTCAATTCGTGGAATTGATCGTGTGTCTTTTCAGCGGTTTATTTAACGAACGAAACCGAGTTGAAGGCGCTTTGCAAAGGTGAATACTCTTCGAATTGTAACTGCTCGAAGAAACACTAATTCAACTCCTGGGGATCATTTATTTATTTACGAAAGTAAATGACGGTCTATGTTATACATGTAGCTTGGATATGAAGAACACACACGTGGTGCAACGGTTAGGTGCATAATTAAGATACGATGCAGATTAAGACGATTTTTCATTATAAAGTATAAATATGTACATGTCTGAGTATTTTTTCGAGTTAGAGCGTTGTACAAACTTTGACATACAGAGATAAATCGCGGCTCGCAGAGACTCGATTTTATTTTTTAAATTCGAATTAAAGAGGTAAAATAACATATCTAATCACGTAGCAAATTATTCAATGTAAAGTAACTTTATATTTCGATTTATAGAAGTTTTCACAGCGGGATGAAAGTGAACGAAGAAACTTGCAGAGGTTTTCGAATTACCAAGGTTCGACTATACAGCAAACAGGACAAGAGAGAGAGAAAGAGAGAGAGAGAGAGAGAGAGAGAGAGAGAGAGGAGTAGAAAGAAAAGAAGAAAAAGAAAAAAAGGAACGAGTGGCGTACTTAATGGCTTACACTTGCAAGAAGAACTCTAAATTATCGTTGCAACAGGCGTTTCATTACAATTGCTAATAAATGGCACGCGGCGATGGTCGTGCGGGTTTATGCGCTTATGTGCTCATAAGCGCATGCATGCTCCGCTGAAAAGACACCGGCGATGTCTTTATTTCATTTAAAGGCCACGCGAGCTTCCGAGTTTATGAGAATAAATTATGCACACCTTCGGAGGGCCGTTGCTTGCCACCGCCAGGCGAGGCCTTTTGTCTCTCTTTCGCGTCGCGAGAAAAAAAAAAACCACATTCCGCGCGTGTCGCGACGCCACGCCGCGAGAATAAAGGCCCTCGCTGTTTAACAGTTCGTCACATTCGTAGCCGTGACTTAATGTCGGACGCGAAGATGCTTCGAACAGGATTCGCCCTTTCAGACGAGAAACTTTCTTGGTGCTTCGTTAAGAACGTCGCGATAATGATGAAACATCACTCGGTGTTTGGCTTGGATTGCTTCGTCGACGTATCCGGGTAAGTTTCGAGGCGCTGTTTAAACGTTCCGGTATTTAGTTTAGAATATTGGCAGTGGTTACTATCTTTAAGTACCAAATCTAGAAGAAACGACTTACCAATGAAGAAATTTCGACAAAGTCAAGTACGTAATTTGTATCAAATTTTGATACATTTGTTGTTGTCCCCTTTTGTGGATGATAACAATATACTAAAATACAAGATAAAAGATACACTTGAAAATTTGTATTGGCAATGAAATTTTGATACCTCGATAACCTAATTTAAAATATTGTCAATGAAAGGGTAGCTGTATGATCTAGGAGGTACATTAATGAAGAGATTTTGAAAAAATTCATATTTTTTATTAGTAGTAACTATACGTATACTGAAGTATCAAGTGAATTTTAGAAACTTTAGTTGAAAATAAAGTCTTGCCAATACTTGTCGTGTTTTGGTATAAGATCAAGAAAGAGGAGATTTCTTTGATAGAGAAATTTTAAGAAGTTTGTGTCATTTGAACTGAAATTTTTACATATTTTGTTGTTCGAGGATAATAAATGTTCGTTTAAGTATAAAATAAAATGTATCTTTAAAGCCTTTCATTAGGAATGAAATTTTAATTTCTGGAAAGTCTCAATTTGTATGATTCTCACGATTAGTATGATCATTTGCATTTATTATCATTAATAAGACCTTTCAAGTGCATTGAATACTATACACGTTTTTAATTATTGACATTTTTAAAATAATTTCTACGCGAGAACAATAATTATAAGTGATTTTGATAAATGACTGTATCATTAGTTATTTGGACGTCTAGAATCTAGACACTAGTTAATCAAGTCCTAAGATCAATAGACGTTGACGTAATCAAAAATTTCTATCCTAATGATAGAAGTATGGTCGAACAGCCATACTATTACTAATTTATCGAATGAAGTTATTTCCCTCAGTTATTCGCATAATCAGCACCTTGTGGCAAGAAAGCTAACGTTACGAGTAACTACCAGCTTCACTGACATTTGCGTATTTAGTCTCTTTCCTTTCGATCCTTTTAAAAGTTCGACTGCATTAATTTATCATACCGTAAAGGAAAAGTGATTCGACCTCAAATATTTGATCTATCGATAATCTAACAAATGATAAATAAATATAAATTATGTTTATAAGAAAGAAATTAACGGTACACTTACAAAATTTCTAACGCTTCAAAAAGATTTCATTTAGAGATTTTCAGGTTTCAAGTACCCAAATATCAATTATCAATAAGTTATTGGAGAATTAACTTAGACCAAATGGATATCTTCAACATGTAATAATTTCTAAGATATTTTTCTCATATTTTATAGAAAAACACAAGATGGAAGATCATCGAAATTCTTTTAAACCTACGTAGGTATACGTACTGTTTCTATTTATTTTCTTTAAACAATTCTCATTCGTTTCTCTACGCTACCTTTACCGTACACAATTCCTATTCATCTTTGTTTAATTTCTTTCCTCAAATCCTAGCCCTAATTCTTTAATTCAAAAAGAACCACAATTCGACCAAGTTGCTACTTAAATTTCTAAAAGCACAACGGATCGCGTACCGATCATATACAATGGATCCGTTCAATTTCCGGCTTCCTTCTTGGTGGTGGCCGAAATTGCATTTCTCTCGAAGACGTCCCCGAACGTGTCTGCGTACGCCATCTCTGTCACGCTGGGAGGCACAATTTCCGCTCCACTTCCGGAAATGGACCTATTGTCCGATGTAATCGGAAGACAACAATATCGTGGACGAGCGTATCTCTCCCTTCTCTATCTACAGTCTATATGCAGCCGTGAATCCGCAGGCTTATTCGCACACACACGCACCAGACTAAGCCTCGTATGCATAGAGAATGACACGCGGTACCGCAATACAGAGGGTGGAAGCCATCGATGAATAATTTCCACGCGACTTGCACGCTCCGGGCAAATTGTTGATGAATTAAGAAAGGAATGTATGAATGCTCGATGCCTTAGGTTTTGCGCTCGAGAAACGTCAAAGAAGATTCTGAGAGAATGTTGCCTCAGTGATTGCTATTGTTTGATTAATAGACGGTGGATTATTAGGCGTTTGTGATACATTTAATGAAAGTGCACAAATCCAGAGTGCATATAATGTAGAACAGTATATAAAGTATACGTGTTTCGTAAACTGCAAGAAATTTCAAAAATGAAATAATAATACTCTTAAAGAAAACCTTTTTGTAAAAATTATATGGTAGTAAAGAATACTTTGTCATTGATATCTGCAACGCAGTTGTTGAGAACAGAATTCGACATATTTTCTCTTCTTTACTGATAACATAATTGTACGTATAATGCACGTGGAATAGCTACAATGGTCTGATACCCTTACGATCAATTCTACGTTTGTACGAAGCCAACACTTTATTCTTACAACAACGTTACCCTTGTAGCAAACAGATGTCTCAACACTCTAAGTAAAATAAATTCGATCTTTATACCAATATGTAAATTATTCTACAATGGCGTAGAGTAGCTTATTACTTCCTATCTACCAAGATGTTATCGATCTATAATCTGTATAATTACGATCTATTTTGGTATATCGATCTAACTAAAAGAAGCACATCGGTTACAATGAAGAAAAAGAAGCTTCGCGATCACGATGTACGAAGAAAGAAAAGAGAACCGGTTAAAATGCAAAAGGAACATTCATCGAAACCACTTTCATCCGACGACGATCATCGGTTGACGATCCCGATAATCTCAACGTGATGGTACCTCGATCATATGGACAAGGCGACGTTGTTAAAGCTCGTAAATTCCGAGACATCGATTATCATCTGCTACGAACTAGACACGCGATGTATCTTTTACGATCTACGATAACTATGTGTACTCGCATGATGCAAATACAAGCGAGATATTAAAGTGACAGAAAGATGCTCGTGACGAAGATACCACCCAGTAGAGGAGACCAATAGAAACGCACACGATCGCGTTCAAGGGGATAGAAATTATCCTTCTGGCGATCCGCGTACTCTGAACATGTACGTATTATGCGAATATCCTGTATATAGGGTGGATCGATAAGAGATACTTACAACGATTCGAATAGCAACTTTTTTTTTATCAAAGAATAATGAAAATAGGATAGCATATGCATTTTTTAATCGCGTCACGTCCTTTCCGTTATATTTTCGCCTCAATTATATTTTTCTAACGTTAAGAAATACCTTTAGTTCCAACAAAATGGATAAATCATTATTGTGCTATGCACATTTTCGTTTTAATTTTATGTCAAACGTTTTTTTAAAGCATCACAGATATTTTTAAAATATAAAAATTCAAGGGTCGTAGTGAAAATTAAGATAGAGAATGGAAAAATTTACAACGATATGTTGTCGTCGTCTTAACACTCGTTTTCGTTATTCTGTAACTAATTTCGCGAGTTAAGTAATCCACGCGATATTACAGGAATCGTTTCAGTTTCTCTCCTCGCATTATCTACTCGTCTTAAATCGTATTTCTTATTTAAATACCCTGTCTTACATTAGTATCAATAGTAGAATTAAAAACTTATGGCAGTGCCTTATAATAGCCTACGAGAAGATAAATTCTAATAATAAAAGATAGAAAATTAAATTACGACAACGTAAGTTTAAAACGACAGCGAAACAAATTATTTTATACTCATTAAGTCTCTAAATGTTAAAAAAGAAAAGGGACAGAAAACGATTATTTGTATCGTTAGAAAGGACAAAGAATAAATTCTCCTCTCACGTAATTGTTATTCAATGTTATATTACTGCAAGCTTTATCTTTAAATATTATCGAACGACGAAGTTTTGAAATCGCAGAACCTCGATTTCATCAGATTAAAATCACCGTAGATCGAATAAACGTAACGAAGATATATAGATGTTCTGTTCCTGTTGAATTACCCTGTACATGTATACGTGCATAATGCACGCGTATTGCCGCGTATTGTATTCATACAGTGTACGAACGGGATACAAGGCCTCGTACGTGTTGGTACAAGCGCATGGTGTACGGTTTGATGCATGCGAATGCGTATCCGGATCATGGGTAAATTAGTGCGAGAATTAGTGTGAGAATTAGTGCGGTACGCGCACCGACGTATACGCGCAGAGAGATACGAACGGAGAGAGACAAGGAAAAAGAGAGAGAGAGAGAGAGAGAGAGATCGGCTGGGTCGTTGCATAACGTTAACCCCGCGTGTCGTGACTTGTAAATGCGGTGTAAAGACTGACGTGAATATACGCACTAATGGAGGCGTTGCGGGAGTTCGTAATGGCCGCGTGGAGCGGTGCGGCGAGCGGGTTAATGAATTAAAGAAGATAAGGGACGCGTGTTTCCGCGAGCAACGCCGCGCATAAATCCACCGGGAACGATTCAGTTCGAGATGTCCTCCAGGTGGAAGGTGGACGAACCCCTTTCGAATCGAATCGATCGCCTCTCTCGTCGGCGAAATTCATGGATATCGCTTTGGACACACCTTTAACTTCGAACTGCCTGGTTGGTATCTACGGATACATATACTAATTTTGTAACATTATAAGGATCCACCTACATTTTATATTTAAGTATATTATACATAGACGATTATTCGTTTATGATTTCTGTTCGTTTGTTGCATTTTTACGATCTTAGGAGACGTCACCCGTGTAACATTTCTCTTACGGTTTAGAATCGACTGACTGGTGTGAGATCGGCACACCAGAGAGTCGATTAAAATAGTATGACAAAAATTATGATTATGATAAAATATATACTGGCTCAAGAAAGTATTCGTAGTTGGCCATTCAGCATGGGAAACTTTTATGTTCGTATTGTATATGTTGTAGAAAGTATTTTGAAATTTCATTAGTAATGTAATGAGACACGACTGTTCTGATTACATTTGAAACCAATCTGGAAATGTATATGAAGATTAAAAGATATTTATTGCAAATATACGTTTGGTACAAAGATAAATATACAATAGCTGTGTTAAGTATATATTAATAAGCGTTAAATGTGGTCCTACTGAATATTGAGGATTATTAATTCAATGGATAGTTTACAATTTCTATATTTTCAGATCGGTTTCAAACTTTACCAATATGGTTATGATAGTCGTGTCACATAATGAAATTTTTAAATGTTTCGTATAATACACATTACGTATCCGTAAAAGGTGTTCGAATACTTTCGTCGTATTTAGGGTTAAATTAACAAGCTAGTGTATATGTATAAAATTACTTTTGATTTTTGTTTTTTTTTTTTACTATATAATTTGACTTTTATCTGGAGCAAACAATTAAATTTCTTGACCAGGCGGGAAGAGTTAACTCGTCATTTAGCTCAATATCAATGAATCCCATTAATGGTTTATTCACTGATACTCTGTACTCTATGCATCATTACTATCTATTAGACATACATTATATTGCATGTAAATTTGCAAGAATAACAATTGATTGGACTAAAATTAATTCACCGTGTACCGATTGTTAATCTAAATGATCTGATTAATTCGTAATAATGTAGTGCGTCACGGGCCTGTACATTCAGAGGATAAATTAATGTTAGATAATCATATGGCTATCCAAATGAGTAAATAGCTGTTTCATTAGATTTAGGCAGAATTAACTAAGCCTAAAAGATATAACAAGAAATAAAAGACTGAGAATAAAAAGATATCGAAAATTTAAATTGAAAATACAGATACCACTTTCATGGCACCTTCAACAACTTACAACCAATATCCATAAAAGTCTAGGAGTATAATAGATACGAAAGGAAACAAAGAAAACAAGACTATTCTATAAAACAAGTGCGTAATTTCTGGATTTAAAAACCCAACTCAAAACTAATTAATTATAATAGCACTTGACTTTTCATCAACATATATAACAAGATTCAATCAGGTGTTAATAGCATTCAGTAATAGACGAGACCATAACACGATACCATAATTAAGAGACATAAAGTCCCATAAATCGAAAAGAAAGACCAAAGTAGCTTCCATAAGTAACTAAGTAATTTAAATTTTAATTAATAAAAATATTTGATCTTTGCATATCTTACTAGTTCCACCTTCCACTTTTTTCCATATTTTCACACCATTCTCTATTAAACAACCAACAAATTTTACCATTTAATAAGATCCTTGGTACATAAGAACAGGTTTCAATAGCTTGACATATTGTCATATTTTCTCATATACTGATAAGTATGCATGAACGATACCTTAATATTCGACGTGCGCCATGATTTCGTTAAGCGTACATTTTTCTACAGCTTGTGATATCGTTCTTCTTATTCTCATAATTTAATCACATCATTTCTATTAGCCGCGGCATTAATTCTCGATAAAATCACTACGATTCTAATAAATCATCCGTACTCGATACTCGCAGCTCAGATTATGTAGCCGGCTGTCTTAACATATTTAATAGCCCACTTGTTTAATATGTAAAGCAACGCGAAAATATATGGAACGAGGCCAAAATGAAAGGAAAAACGTTGCACGCCGTGCGGGGGAGTGACCATAACACGATACTCGCTATGCTGGATATGCAGATGGATGCATCCACTATCACACGCGTATACGCGTACGCATACTAACCCGTACCTGCGCGTCATGCATAAATGATATATGCATACCATTGTGAATAAGTCTAGCCGCTGCAACCACCGAACGAAGATGTTCAATCCGTCTGACAACATCCCTCTTTATACGTTTCTGGCCCTCTGTTTCGCGTCATTCTTTACGCGTGCACGAGTTATACCGAGCTGTTTTTGCGCGTCTGTCTGTGTACATGTAATTAATAATTTATGTTGCGGAGTATCATTTGGGTCTCCGGGGGATGGGCGAGTATTAATTTCGCCGTGTAACCACGTGAATGTCTAAACTGCTTAAATGAAGTCCGTTATTAATCGGTCTCGTGAATTATTCCCAGGTTTATTAGGAAATGTTGGAGAAACGAATCGAATAGTTTTGGGTATTTATGACGAGAGAACGAATTCATGAATTTTATGGTAACGAGTATCGTGTGCTTTCGGAGCCAACTCTAAGCGTTTCGTGTGTAAGTTTAATAATAAATAGTTATGAACCATCTTACATTCCTGATAAATTATGAAACACGAAGGAACGAATATCGTCTATCGAACAAAGTTGAAATCATTATGCACATGTTCTATAGAGTTAACAAATTTCAGGAACACATCGAGTCACGATTAAAATTGATATAGGCGAAGGAGATTTCAAACTTTTAATCGATAACGTAGGCTAACGCATTAACTGTAGAAGAGTTTTAAATAAAAAATAAAAATCAACGTATATTCACCGTCGGTGAAAAATGTAGAATCGTTAGACACGTGTTTCATAGAATACAAAAATTTTGGAAAGAGGCAGCTTGAAATCCTAACATCTCTCGATAATTCCTTGATACATTAACAAAAAGATAAGATAAAACAGAGATGAAATACTGGTACACTTATCTCTTAAAGTATAAATTATTTTAATGCTAGTTGGAAATATGCAAGATTACTGTATGTAGATGCCACTTATTTTCCGTGAGAATAAATAAAAGTCAAATGTTATACATGGTACCTCATGCGGAAATACTCTGTCTATTGATGGTACAGTTAGATTCGAACGTAAAATGATAACGTACGAACGCCTGAGCATTTAGGTCAATAAATGGTTTCGTATAACTGTTCGCTAATTGTTGAATTAAACGTGTATAACTAGCGATGAAAATATTTTCGGAACGAGCATCTATTACCTGATGCACGCAGTAAGGCGCCGTTCCACTAAATTCTGCCAACGAAACCGTGAAAAATCGTTCTGAATCAATGCGCGGCTCCTTTGCGCAAGATACTAATTGCTTCTCTGCATTTCAGTCACTTAACTGTGCCTTATGTAATTTCAAGCGAACCACTCCAGTTTACTGGGTGAACAGAAATTGAATAAACACTGTACAGTTAGAACTCGATTGAGCAAAGGAGTACCGGTTATGTAAATAAAAGATAATGGAAATAAGAATACTTCTGTACTAAATGATAGATCTAACATATAAAAGATTCATTTTGTAATTTACATTATATATTATATTTCATTATGATGCGAGATAAATGACGTGTGACCAAATGAATAAACATCACGGCGTACCTTAATAATAATGATTATGTGTATAAATATTTCAAAAGAAACATACACGAAGGCATTTACATTCTGTAGCATGGAATATAAAGTCCATTTCCATCGCAGTCCCGTCGAATCGGAAGAATCCAGTTTAATTACATTCTGTAGTCTTACCTGAAACCAAACAAAAAAGATTGTCATTAGATCATTTACAATTTGATTAAAAATACGATATACAATTCGATGTATAATTCGCAATGGGATATTAAAAAAGTACGAGGTGGATTAATTAAACAGATTAATTCCTTAAATTTCCTGCGAATTAATCGTTGTATTACTCGCAATTGGTGAATTATCTAATTGAGAATAGGATATACAATACACAATGAAGAATTTAATCGAAACAAATTTCCTTCTCACATTTCCTACGCTAATATAAATTACGCTACTACTTAAGTTATTTTAAACACATATGCATACGCAACATCAAATCTACCAGACAGCTTCCCTACAATCTACATCCTGTCCCAGTTCTCGGTAAAGTTCCACAATCGCACGTTTAAACCCATACTTCGCAAAGCACCCCTTTCATAAACACAATTACACAGCCCACGTTTCTCTGAAACGAGGCTTCCGAAAATACTCAATTATACATTCCAAACCATATTTCTCACGATCCGCCCTCTCAAAAATTCACAATTACGCAGGCAAAGCCGTATTACACAGAATTCAGCCAACCACGATGCACGTAGGCTAAGCCACCCCGTACATTACATCGTACCGTTCGCATACATGGCCCCGGTATGTACACACGTATCGCAACGCTGTCTTGTCGTTACAAGCAGCGGATGGCGAGTTAGACGAGGTTAGAGCACGTGCGATGTTATAGTACAAGTGTACACCCCCGTTCATAAGTACATATTAACAGACATCCCGACTTGATACAAGGTATTATAATTAGAGGGCTCATAACAATAATAATCGTTCACCACGTTTTTTTTAGAATTTTTAATATCCGTTTAATACATTTCATTCTCCTTAAACAGGATATTTGTCATATTTATACAATTGTTGTGAGTTTGCCAGTAATTATATCGCAAAAGAACTGTATCGAATTAAATTATGAAGTTGCGTCATGATAAGGCAGAAACGATACATTTTAAGTCGGATATGTCTAGATATTTCTTATAATATCTATTTCAGTATGTTTTTAATATATTAGGTCATACCATAAGCAACCCGATACTTTTAACAGCTACGTTTGAAACAAAGAGAATTGTTACCATTCGAGTTCCATAAAACTGGCATAGAAAACTTAATAAAATTAATAATAAAAATGAGAAAAAAGAATATTACATTGTACGAGCCATTCACAAGTTACACTGATCAACTTCGTCAGTTGAAAAGCACAGAAAAGCGACGATGTTACGAGCACTGTTTTCTTTCTTTTTTTAATTTACCTTAGAATCTAATTATACCATCTTGCTGCAATAAACGAACCGATGGAATACGATGGAACCCGATAGATAGATCGCCTGCTCCTTCGCAATCGAATACTAATCGTGTACTTACGCAATGAATTTAAGAACTGAACAAACAGTAGAATTGGCTGAGTTGATTTCTAAGAGTCTCGTGTTAGAACGATATCATATTACATATGCACCCTGCGCGTTGTTGTGTCTATAGATTTCCCACAAATGCATAAAACTCCGCATAATATCGACTAATAATATTTAAAGCTGATCATATACAGCAAGTATGATAATACTTATGAACGGGGGTGTACGCAGGGCCACATAGAGATACGCGCAAGCGTAATTACACGTACATGAACATAGGGGAGAAGGCAAGTCACGGTCGCACCTGCTCCTTACGCTGACATCGGCCATCCCCATTCGAGGACGCAACCGGTCAACGAGGCGAACAGACGGACGGTACATCGGTTATTGTCCTGTCCCCGTTCAGGACAGGCATTGCCCTATTGACTTCGTTAACACTCGATATCTATCGAAAGGTGTTTCCTGCGCAGGCTCGATCACTGTCACGGGCCCCGTCCGTATCCTCATGCCCGGCTGTCATCGTTAAGTCGAACGAGCAAAGGTTAATAGCGTTTAAATTAGAGTTCCACGATAACGACGACATTGTCGGCGGGACGTCTAGCAATTTATCGGCCACGCTCGTTTACGATCGCGCCAACCACGGTAATATATCGATCGTGCGGATTCTTGCCTAGTTGAGGTGTGCGAGAATATGAGAGGAATAAAATTTTGGCGCGAAGAGGTTGGAGAAGAAGTTTTGATACAATGAAAGTGATTGCTAGGCGAGAAGTTGTTCCGGGGTGACGGGTTAATGGATACTTTAACGACTTTAGATCCTTTCGTGGAGGTTTTGGAAAACTTTACGACGAACAGATAGGATGCTTCATTCGTGTAATGATTGTTTTATCTTCTTTGTTATGTAAGAAGTGTGTATGAAGCTTATTATTAACGTTATTTTAACGCAAAGAATTGTGAAACAAACGATTGGTACTTAATTAAGTACCAAGAATATACGGATATTTTTAGTAAATGTTTATGTTAACCTTTATCGAGATTGAAATATAATTATATATAGTTATCTGTTTTTATCATAACAGTTTAATTATAATTATGAATGCAGGATACGTAATACTCTTATTTTTCAGTGAAGCGTTGTTCTATCAGGTTCTAGCATTTCATTTTCATGGTATCAAATTTTTTTGTATGGAAGTAAATTTAATATATTTGCACCTAATTAACTAATACGTAAATAATAGGTATAGCAAATACGATGATATATTTTCACTATATATTTTTTATCTATAAAAACAGAAAACGTTGAAAGACGAATGTTCAAATGATAAACGATATAAACGTCCAAACTGAATGTTCTCTATTTGTATCGAAAATCTTCGAATCTGTCACCTATGTTATTTATTATTTCAACTTCTGAATAATTCCAAACGAATTACAATACCACTAACAAAATATTAAAAGCTCCTTCGATTCCGACAAAACCACCGAAACCCACCGACGTATCAAAACTCAACCATTCAACTATGCCAAACAAATTACAATACAACCTTACCACATTGAAAATACCTCGGACTGCAGCCAAGCCGAAATAATCGCGTACCGACCCGACGTATCAAAATTCAAAATTGAACATCCAAGTAACGCGTCCCTTTGACAACAATTTATAATTCCCGGCTGGACATCGGAATGGTATTACCGGTAATCCATTCGGTTCGTGAGTACCATTGTAAATCCCGACGCATGATTCGCGCGCGAGATGGCGGCGACATTAGTGGCGCGTAACCACCAGATGGAAATTTATAATAGGGAAACGAGACAGAATTAATTGAATGGAATCGTCATCAATATCATTGGCTCGTGTTTGGCGAAGGACGTACCAAACGACGTTAATGAATATCGTCGCCGGACAAACTGTTCCTTCTTTGTCGTTGAGACGCGAACGGGACGGAAAACAAATTGGTTCGGCAGTCGTAAAGTGTCGTTTCCACGATGCAGAAATAGAGGGGCGCGAACGAACGTAGCGGCGAAACTTCGCTGCAGATTTATGCGAGGTTGTAAATGCGAGCGCCTGAGAACGGGTTGGAAACGATCGACATAGGCGTACCTGTGCCGTCTTCGTCTTCTTATTGGAAATGCGACAGGATAGGAGGAACGATGCCGGTGCACCGTGTTATTTGAGCACACCGATCCTCGCCTTAATTCACCATTTAATCGATAGCACGGCAACTTGTACGCTGTACTTTTAATGACGCTATTAGAAAATTGTTCCGATATCTTCCTTTTTCCTTTTGTTCTTTTGGTACTTCGATTCATCTTTTTGGTCCTCGAATTCATATGTAATTTTCGTATAACACGGCAGAGGTAGGTTGATTTCTTCGAAATATTGCGCAGCTTACAAACGAAAAAAAGAACTGCCTTACAAATTGGTACGATAATGTACGGATTTACGTTTATTATCGAAAGAGGTATTGTATTCACCAAAAATAGCAATAGGTAGATATCAAGTCCTCTGCTCTCCTCTCTCTCTCCCTCTCTCTCTCTGGTCGATTTAAAATATTTATGGGTCACGTGTGGTGAATTTAAACTTCTGTCGATCGTGTATAACGCAGCGTAATTATAAATGTCAGTGATTTTTGTACGCTCTGCTATGGCGTTGGGCAAATTTAACAGCGGGCAAAACGAGTACCGCATTTTATATCGCCTTTTGTATGTTTTTTACGGAGTAATAAAAATGTTTTATGTATTATTAGGCACTATAGACGTCACATAATGTGTAGGTCCTCGTTTAATATTCTTTGAGTTTCTCAACCGTATTATCACAGAATTATGCCGTGGAGAAAATTGTGTTATACGAAGGTTGACATTATTGTTATTGTATATATAAATTATGTCTGTAGAAAAAAAATAGACATTCCATTGAATAATTAATCATTTCACGTATATTTATCGTAAGATGATTATCATAAACTAATTATCGTTATCAGTTTCATGCAATAGGTATATTAGATCTTTTGCAAATAACATACAAAAGGTTAGAAACTGCGAAATAGTACGATATAAATAATCTGTATCATTAAGATACACACGCGTCTCTCTTGTGCATACAAAAAATGCATAAAAGTTTCAATCAAAATCCTCCTTACCGTATAATATATTTCAAATATTAATACATTGTACAAAGTAAAAATGATACTTAGGATGGCTTTTACGATAACGGCAGCAATTTTTGTTCATAACTTCCCGATTGCTGATAGCTATTGCTGCTCATTTTTACAGAGATTTGCATCTGGCTTAATCGTTTGTACGTGGGTCGAACCAGAACATATTTCATCGAACACCGAACTGTATAGCTATCGAAGGAAATATGTACAATCAAGTCGCAACCTTAATAAAGAACGCTCGAAAGGACATAAACCGAGCGTAATATTTTAGGTGTATTGCACTTCATACCCTTTAATTACGTGCAAACTAACAATTTTATGACTAACAATTTATTGTTATACATCGGCTGAACCGCGGTTGAAATACAAAATGTAAAAGGGGGCGCGGTTCCACAGTAATCATGTTCCAGAAGATGTAACTTCGAATTAAACAAGTTCTGCAATGAGATCATACGTTACAAGCACTCCTTAATGCAACCAAAGTACCGGTGTCGATGAATAAGGTTTTTAGAATCATGGAAATGTTTCGAAGAAACGATACTCGCCACTTTTATTCATATTTTTTAGTTTCAGCCTGTACACGAACGGAATAATTTAGTATACGTCATATCACCGAGAGTCGGTCTCATTTTTGTTGTTAATTGAGCAATTTATATTAAAGAACTTGTGATACTCGTAAATTTCTTTCCGTGATATATTGATCAGATAAAACATGCATAAGTTGTCAGTTCATTATGAAGAAATGTATTGATCAAGATCCTGACTTTCGTAAAGGGAAAAATATCCATGTCTGTTGCCAATAAATTCTTTTGAAGTGCGAATAATATAAATATACCATAAATGAAAGGAATGTTCTATCTTCATCGACAACATCATTCTTTCATCTTCTTTATTTCTTCAAATTATCATCATCTTGTCAACGGTAACCAAAACAAATTAAGGAATAAATCAAATTCTTACATATCCTTTACGTTTCCCTCGATCTTCTGCCATCACGTATCGCATAAGGTACAACTTTTCTGTAGAAGATTACTTAACAATAGTGAAACCTGTTAAAAAACTCAAATTCTTTTACGCTCGTTGCTTGAACTTGCGTAAACTAGCAAAACCTAATCTCCATAGTCTACACAAAATAAAAGTTATCAAAAAAACAAATTTGTACCTGACAATCATTCAGTGCTGCAAAGTTGCTTAAATCGAGCAATATTCCTTTCCAGAAAAAGGTACAGTAGATTTAAAAGATCAAACGCTACATGAAAATACAAAAAAGAAATTCAACTTCCATAGTTTTTCATTGACGAAGCTCTTCAGCTCTTTGTTCACCAAAAATAGAACATGGCAGTTTGTAGGTGAATCGATAGCGCAGCTTGCTTATTAAACGTATTCGAAAAAGTGAATAACGTTTCTGCGTATTTTTGCACCTTTAAGTTTCTTATAAATGCATAAGCATCCGCAATCAACTAATCATTACGACGTTTCGCGATTTCTCAAAGCGCATGACGCAGGGAACAGTTGCAGAGCATTCGTGTCTTTCCGACGTTAATTACGAAGGAAGTGAAAAAACGAGGGAAAACCGGTTAGTCATGGTACGTTATCGGTCAGTTCCATCACTTTGAAAAACCGGAGAGACACACGAAAATTGTTCGGTAACGCGAACACGAGCGCGTGCAGCCGTAAAGGCGGATCCATCGTGAGTGGGATAGTTCGTCAAGGAGACCGGAAGCGGCCTACTTCCGAAACGGCGTATAATTTTTTATGCAAAGCCGGGGCCCGATCGTTCCAGCTCGAAAACTGTAATTTGTGGCGGTCGTTGGTAGCCGCGCGTAAGGATACGTCCGCGCGGACCCGCTCGCGCGCGCGTGCAGCGATCGCAAGCTGCCCCCGGAGACGGCCCGATAATTACCTCGTCAGAAGCCTCCTTTTCTTCCACGCTCCACCGCTGCGATTCTGGACACCGAATCGTTAACGAGTCCGGCCCCTTATCTGGTTGGGGAAATCAGGCGAAGGTTCCAAGGTAGGAACTGGGACATGATTCTGGACGAGTTCGGTTTTTGAGCACATTTTTCCTTATTTTTAGTATACATATTGGAGTAGTTCAAATTTTTGTGAAGAGATTTTTCGCAATTGAAAGTTAAGACTACGGTAGGATGGTTAAAGTTCCTAATGACGAATTATAATGGCAATTTGAATCATTCAAAAGATAAACTATATAATAAATCGAGATTAATAGTTTAAGAAGAATTAAAGGTTAATTTTGGTGTAAAAATTGTGAAATTCTTAGGAAATTTTCGTTTAATTTTACATATTTGTTAGTACGTAATAAGGAATTGTTGACTACGAAGTATTAAAAATGTTATATGGAGCATAAAGAATATACAAGAATAACTTTCGCAGCTGTTTAGTCAAGATACTATTTGTACTTGTCTTGATTTTATGTTAATAAGAAGAAAATAAGCGGCACAGAAAACATACATATCAAATATCTGTTCTTCACATAAAATTAGAGTAAGAAAAGATAAGTTCTTATATCGTGATGCCAAAGATAAACATTCATCTTAGTTGAAATAAGAAACACGGAAAAATGACGTACTTTCTATCTTGACAACAAGTATCACATGTATTAAGTATCAGTTTATTTCTGCCCGTATGAAATATTTCTCAAAGGACTGTCTGCAGTGAGACTGACAATCCGAATTCGTAAAACCTACGAACATCTTCGATGTGACAAACGTTTCAGTTTCACAGTACTTCCGTCATTAAGTACAGGCGACAGCCAGTCTACCGCAATGTAATAAATATAGATGAATGAGGGCGAATATCGTGCGTGCATCTGCCACGTGAACTCGTTCAAGATGCTTTGATCTATTTCTGGTCCAAACGTGCCACTTTGTCCACCTGCGAGATTTACGAAACCACGTCCGGTTCTCCGTATGTTAGATTTTAGATGATCGTGAATCATCGTTTTCTATCCTGACGCGCCGGATGAAAGGAATCGTAAACGACTATATCCATCCACTTGAGCCAAGACGAACCGGGACGTTAAACACTAAGTTGAGGATACAAGAGTGTGATTTAGGATTGTCGAGCTCGAAATATAATTGCCTAAGTAAATCCTAGGTACATAAAAGTCCGACTAATCCATTTAGGAGTTATGCGACGGCGCCTTAACATCATTTGGAACTTTATTTATTAATTTTTCGTTATTATTGCATCTTTCATCTAGATTCTACAATTTATTTGTTCATTTTTTATCTTCCATGATGTTTATGGAGATTTAAGCATTTATGACAAAATGATATTTTTTAAATCGCGAATACTTTTTTGTATTTATATAACGCGTTTCTGCAACGTATCTATTATATCAGTACGTTTCTTGCACCTTGATAAAACAATATATAAGTTATTTTATTTATATTTCTTAATAACATTGTGTTATGCAATTTTTACACGTTATTTTATCGTGTGTTACTTAACGTATTAATCGCACTGTAATTAATTCAGGTAATACGAGACGAAGTAAACTCGAATATCCTTTCAATTCGAATCACACGAGTATTTTAATTATTCGAGTATACCTAATAGCGAATGTAAAAGGAGCGTTAATTTTCAAAACGTTTCATATCATACTATCGATATTCTTTTATGTTATGGTTCTACGATGATAATAAAGATGCGAAAAATGGTTATTCATTACATAAATGAGTACTGATATCAAAGAATAACGATTAGACAACGGTCATTAATCATTATTACCATTTACAGTACATAAAAAAACACGATGTAAACAAACTGAATTCGATCGATCGCGTGTACAAAAATCGAGACGCAGTCGGTTGATATCGATGCATACAAATTTTTCCGCGCAAGCAAAACAACTGATCCGGCGAAAAATTCAATTAATCACCATGCCGTCGATATTTCATCTCTGCGAGATGGACAGGTGCAATTTGTACGTATCACAAGCAATATATTATCAACCAATACCCGGAACCTATTCATGACTGCGTAGACTTTGTTCTTACAGTCGCGAAATCATAGGTGAACGAACGCTCGAAACGAGTTTCTGACCAGCGAGAATTCGTCGCGATCTCGCCTCGATAAAATCGCGTATGCGAGCCAGAAAACGGTGCTTTATCGCTAGCCGGAAGAATGTCCTGGTCGTTTAACCTGCAACGTTTCACCGTCTCGAAAGACGACAGGTGAAGAGTTGAAGGTGAAAAGCAGCATTTAAAAACGACTAAGAAAAAGAAACGATGAAAGAAGAGGAAATAAATGAGAAAGAGCACTTATCCGACGACACAAGTTACACGGAAGGGAATATACAAGGCTACGAAAATACTCGAACACTCGTACACGTCCTTTATGAATATATTATGTGTATCGCATGAAAAGTTTTACAATTTCATTAGCCTCGTTGCGAGACTATCACGATCATATCGATCAAGTTCGAAAAAAATCTGAAAATACATATTAGTAATTAAAAAATATTTAGTACAGATACACATTTCGCAGAGGTCATAAAAGTATTTGAACAGTCAATAACAAATTTGAATATTCGATGGGTCATATTTAATATTTATCATATGCTAAATATATGCCTGCAACAAATATCCTGTAATTTCTATATACATTTTCAAATTCGTTTCGAATTTTATCAATATAATCGTAGCGCTCGCGTCTCATTACAGCCCTAATGAAACTTCCAAATGTTTTGTATAATACGTTCGATATGAACAGGAAAGTTGCCTATGGTAAGAACCAGTTGACGAACCAGTGTAAATAAGACGGTTCTCGTGGCCCGGAGAAAATTATTTTCGCCGAGTACCGGTCGACGATCTATTTTAAATTTCCAAGGATAATAAATTCAGGAATTTCCGCCCGCTTAATCCTTTCCTCGATTCGACCCCGATTATATTCACCCCGACCACCCACCATCAACCTTTTTCTTCTCAGCTTTTAGAAAGATGCGATCAAGACGCGGGCAAATTCATATTTTATTCCGCGTCGTGTTTCGGTCGGTTCGCGGTGTTTTACAAATGGCGCACGAAAAGCTTCGGGAATAAATTCAACGTGCTGGGTCACGATTATTTACGAGTCGAGGCCGCGTCGACTTAATTAATTTTATGTAAAAATATGTCACAGAGAAGCCGCGAGTCCGACAATGTGACGGCGCGGTTCGTTTCGTTGCTGTACGACGCGTGTATATGGCCGTACGGGCGGGCTAGAGAAAAACGTGTTTGATAAAGCGTTACCCGGTGATCACGCACCTGCCGCCGCGTGATACTTTGCACGCGTCTCGGAGCGCGCATACTTTTATGCCGCGTTTCGTATTTTTCAGCCGTGCACAAGCGTGAATTAATGGCGCGCCACTGTTCGCGTGGACGCACGGTGACGCGACTCGCACGCTCACACAATCTACGTTTCGGACGATATGTGTCGACGAAATTTGAATCGAGTGATTTATCGTGGCTACGGTATATTAGCGTTACCGAGTTGGTAAGAAGTCACGCATGTGTATAATCAAGACATTATTTCGATCGAGGGTTGTTACAAAAGTACAGAAGCAACAAGACACGGGAATACTAACTGAAAAAAAAAAAAAATGTTCACAGCTGAGAAGCTGACTGCTAACGCGTGGAATATTCGCTTCGTGTGTATTAATTGAAACTTGTATGGAAATGTTATAATAAAATTAGTCCTAAGTGTATGCAAATCTCTGACGTAACTCAGAAATCCAGACAAAGATACATGGAAGAACTGTATTCGCATGATCATCGCGATAAAAGCATCCCCGAGCGATAGAATTCCATTGGGTAGGCAGTAAACGCGAAACGTGATCGTCGTGTTGCAACATTCTGTTACAAGGCGAGCCCGTTTAGACGGCAGGTCACGCGATCCGTGGCATTCTTGAAGAAGGAAGAAGAAACGGCTGAACAAGAGCGGAAAGGCAAAGCAGTCGCGACCGGGGTGGATTTGGAAATCGAGATTCCGCCTTGATGGATGCGACTTCCAAGGGGGTGGGTCTGGGTGTGGCGAGAGGGTGCGCTGAAATCGCGTCTAACAGGCCGCCGTGCAGAGTGAATCTCTTCGCCGAATTGAACGCCGTTCCACGTATCCACACGTACGGAAAAAGTTTTACGTGAGATCCCTTTTTCTTCTCGACCAACCCCTATTCGCTCTTGCACTGACATGCGTGCCACGCATATTATGCGCACGCATCCTTTATATCGGCTTTCGTTTGTGTTTTTTCTTTTTCGTTCTTTCATGGATTCTAATTTGCTTTTCGTTGTCTTATTAAGTTTACTTTGCCTTTCATTGTTCAATTTTAAGGAATTCGTATATAATAATTACATGCTAAGTACGATGTTATATGTTCTTTAGAACGCGACTAGAAATGCTCATTTGCACTTGTTTTACTTCGTTTATTTTATAATTGTAGAGTAATTTTATTATTGAATAATCAGAAGAATCATATGTTTTTAAGGGACGTATTTTTAATACAGCGGTTACAGTTAATATCGGTAGTAAAGATGATGATATTTAATCTCAGTAAAACTAAATCATAAAACATTGATAATCTTTCTTTTGCTTGTATATTCATATACTAATTATTTATATGCTTCATATTAGTTGTGAAATACCCTATTATATATAAATTCTCATGAATATTGAAGAAAATTAAAAACAAAGATAAAGTGACAATTATAGTTCTACCAATTTTTGTGAATATCATAAAAAATAAAATGAATTTTTTCCACTCGTATATTGTTGCATATTCTAGAAACTTCCGTGTCCATAAATTTCTTCTAAATGAACAAACATTCGCAGTCTATCCACAACATTTCAATCAATTATCTGATTGCATTGGAAATCGTCTAAATCCCACGGAATAGCAATTACATTAACCAACTTGGTAAAACAAGCATCACTAGCTACATTCTCTGTGAAATCTTCAATCTCTGAACGTCGTTGTAGAAGCATGACGTCGTTCTACGTTCTCGTAGAAAGTTCCGGAATAAGACGACGCTCGAGTTCACCCTGGGGCGAGTAAATCGAGGCGTACGCTAAAATGGAACTGTACAAAGTACCATTTCATAAATCTTGGCCGGAAAAGCGCGCGCCGCTGCGGAAGGGGCGGAGGGAAAAGAAAACTGTTGATAGATGAGGAAGACGAGGAGAGCAGGTCACAGCGCCGGGAGCACGAGCTGCTGGGAGCATTATTTCGGAGACGGTGTATGATATTATAAACCGAGAGAGGATACGTCTGAGGAGTCTCCCTCTTCGTCGTTGTGTACGTAGAATCTCCGGGAAGAAACTGTGTCTTTGATGAAGATACTTGTGGTAAACTGTATATATATATGTGTGTGAACGTGGGACTGACAAAACACGTGCAGTGTTTGTTAGCAGAACATTTAACACAAGCAGTTAAACATGAAGAGACATGAACGTTCTTATATCTATTATATAATATTGTATTATTGTATATATTATATTGTAGAGTTCTCAGCGTTTGTATGGAAATTAGAGAAAAAAAGCAATATAACAGAGACGTTTCATGATAGAATTCCTAAGAAATATTTTAGAAATACTAGTGTTAGAATTATTTTATAAGACATAGAGATTTGTTGAATTGCTGATAAATAATTGAATTGAATAAAGATCATATATGTGGCAAGCTTATTAGATGCGATCAACGTATATTTTACGCTTAGTTAACGAAGATTAAATAAAATATCTTTAAAGAACCAATGTTTTTACATCGCCTATGGTTATAAGATATAATTCTGAAAAATGTTTTCTTCAACGTCATTTTGTTACCATCAATTATAAGAATAGGCTTGATGATGCGTAAGGAATTACAAAAGTAAGAAAAGTTCTTTAAACAAATAGGAATAGATAAATGGTTCTTGAAATAATACCATTGATAAAATATTATAATTATTCTTCGTTTCGCGTTATTATTAAATATCTCGCCAAATCACTGCAATTAATATTACCAATATATTGAAACAATTATATTGGCATATAGACATATGATTGGATTACAACATCTTTACGTCCAGAGACGACCATATTTCAGTTTCATCAAAGAGAAACTTTTTTCCACAGGTGTGAACAGGGTAGATAGCGCACAGAGTGGAGTGCGCGTGCTCCTCGAAGCTGTCGTTCTACACGCTGGACGTATAATGTAACGAATGGAGGATAGAAAAGAATAAAAGAAGGGAAAGAGAGTATGAGCGAGCAATATATCAAGCAGGGGTTGGCAGGAAGACGGAACCTCCTCCGAGGAACTACCGACTCTCCTCCTCTTCGTCTCTTTTTACCCTACAGTCAAGAAAAATCCCGAATAATCCGGTTGCAAGGATTATCCTGTCTCTCGCCGAACTTCCCTTGTTTTATATAACTCGTCGAATACCGTGGCTCCTGCACAACGGGATCGTCGTTCGATTTAATTTAACCCTCTCGGCGATGAAATTTTAAGATTTTTAAGCAATATCATTCAGGCAAAATTTGCGCAATTTTGTCATATCTATTTATCATTTCAGTCATATTTCTTCAGATACGTCATCATTACAAATTAGTTATTTTTTTGGAAGTTATAACTTAATATTATCGTAAATTACTTCTTTTCTATCAAATTTCGTATCATCGTATCAATGATAAAAACGATGATAGTGTAGTTTCTTTGATCAAATTATATTCTCTAATATTTGAATTTTTATATAAATTTGAAATACACTAGTATCGGTAGATACTTTCTTAAGGACATTGCATAAAATAGATTACATACTTAATAATATTGAAATTGTGACTTTTTACTGCTGTTAGTATCGTTTCATTTATTTTTATATTATAAAAATTGACTAAATTTTACTACTGATCGATAAAATATAGCAAAGCAACCTGTAATTTATAATAACTACAAGAGGAAATATTTTACGTCGTACATGTTTCAAAATAGACAATTAGAATCTATCGTTTTGCACGAAGAAGAAATAGAAATTAACAAATTCTCATATTGCGTCATGTATCGAGCAATGTAAATCGGAGGGTTGAATCGTTACGATAATTAATATAAAACATCACCGACAATTTCCCACAATTGTACAGCAACGCTTCCTTATTTTCTAAACCTCTGCGAATTTCATAACTCGCAAGAAAAAAGCGCTGAACTGACTCGTACCACCGAGACATTGTCTATGGCCGAAACCATAAGCAACATTCACTTCTAAGAATGCGAAAGTGCAGAACGCATGGTAACATCGTGACGGCGTTACATAAAAGGTTTCGAGGCGGCATACTCTGGGAAACTGCGTCGGAACGAACAGATTTATGCGTGGAAAGCGGTCGACCGGTTTTATAGTACAATAAATTTATTTAAAAGACATTAATGAATAGCGGGACCGCTTAATGGCCAGGGGATCCTATGATGATGTAACCGTAATCATGGCGGTGATCGCGTCGGAACAGCTATGAAAATTACACGCGGTATTCGCCGAGATCGAGGGAAAGATTGCGTTAAAGACGAACCGAGTACCTAATCGTTGGTCTCGCAATAACGTCCTCGCAACAAAGTTTAGTTTGGCCATCGCGTCGTGCAATCATATTCACGGCGAATAAAAGCGACGAGAAAACGCAATAAACCGCGCGAGCCGCTGTAAAACGCGTGGAATGCTTCCCCCGTAGAAACGTTGCGAAAGCAAGGAATCCGGATTGTAAAACCTAAGTATGAAACGGAGACAAACGTTGCTCGTGTGATTTTATACTGGAATATGTTTCAGTCGCGAGACAGACAGGAATAGTTGGTTCGATTAACTCCGGGGATAAGCTTTCTTATTCCTACTTTATTTACTTGAGATGTTGGAAAATAACCTACTAAAGGATTAAGAAATAGTTTGTCATGTTACAAATTCTTCAACTTCTGTAAATTTCATAAAATTATGAGGTTCGTATAAATGAAATAGCGACGTAGGGAATATCGAGCGAATCGTTGGCATTCTCTTTTATAGCTACGATGTTAAAATGCAAATTTCGATGATATAAATTGATCGAGAGAAATTGCAAACGATACGCATTAATTAGTAATAAACGCAACTGTGGTCCTTAATGTGGTTTCGATATCGATCGTAAATGCATTTTTCTTTAATTAAAAGAAAGGGAGAAGTTTGTCTGGTAGAACAATGAGCTACGTAATTAGTAACATTAAATTGTATTATTCTAAGTAATTTCATGCTATCAAATTTGTAGTAAAATACGTCGGTATATAACGAGAAGTTGCAACATCTTATTATTGGCTGATGACGTCGCGTGGGAAGGCACCCAAGAAATGAATTTTATCGCAGCTTATTACGATATGAATTAAAAGTTCGCATTTATAATCCGACTTCTTGAGCGACAGAAATAAACAAGTACTTATCCAACGACGACAGATACTTAACTCTAAACTTAACCTTCTAACATCAAGATAGAAAATCCTGCGTAATTTTCACTTCCTAACATCGTTCCAACTATTCCGACAAGTACAATGAAATTTCAATTTTAAAACAGATAGTTTCCTAATAAAGAGTCTGAAACTTCTACCAAAAACTTCTTCATCCGCGAGGAAACAAAGTTGCCTAAACTCAAACCGCCCCAATCTCGCACTTCTTCGCATGCCAATTACGAATAAACGCCGTGCGCATCTCCACAAATCTCTCAACGAATCCTGCAACCTAATTACCTAACCCAAAACAGGTCGTGGAATCGGAGAAATGCGACCAATTAAACGCAAACTTCGACAACTAAAGTTTCAGGTTGATCAATTGTTTGCTAGTCACCGGCGAATTTCTTACGTCACGTTTAGCCGCTTAAGGTGCTCGTTTAGGGTAAGGGCCACCCTTGTGTTCCTTCTGCCCCATTCTCATGCCGACACTCCCTTTATCGATCCCACTCTCAGCCCTCTTTCTCGCTCCATCCTCCCTCGCGCTCTCTTTCCTCCTTTTCTTTCTGCCTCTCCCTTTTTCGCCCTCTTTCGCCAGGTTCCCGTCGTCTCTGTCCATCTCATTCCCTCCTCGCCACTGTCTGCGTCCCTCTTCACCACCTAGTTACCCCGGGGAAAAGCTAGAACCGGTTCCATCCTCCGTCACCCTCCTCCTTCGCAGACGCCACCACCATCGCAGCAGCCACTGCTGCCACTCGCCTCTATAAACCCGACCAACCAGGAAGCACGTATCTGCCCTTTCGAATTATCCGGCTGGCTTGCCGCCCTTTGTTGCACGCGGAATTTCGTTTAATTAAAATGAGACTGTAGGGCCGACTGGCTTTCTCCTGAGAGACCGTCTCGCTCCGCTCGCTTCTTCTTCGATTCTGTCAGCTCGAGAGGAACAAAGTGCTGGTCCGAGACGTTTGAACGTCTGAAAGAATACGCGTTTCTCCGGGCGTTTCGTGATTTCGTTCGCCGCCACGGAAAAATCGCCAGTTTCCTTCGTCACGATGGCTCAGGTCATATGCTTTCTGGTGAGTTCGTGATGGTTCAAGGTGGGTCGAGATGGTGCGGTAGGACGTGGATCGGTTTAATCGAGGTGGTTTAATGAAGATCAATATCGGAAGATGATGCAGAGGAGTTTGGAGATACGAAGTGGTGAGAGGAGATCGAGAAGGATAGATATTTGTTTGAGAAAGTGAAAGAATGAAATGTGGATTGAAAGGTGGAATAGGAAACAGAGGGGCAGAGAGTTTTATACGTGGTCGATTAAAAAATTTCTTGATTAATAGAAGATTGGAAGAAGTAGGTCTTCGGTGAACATTTTTATGAATTATAGAGCTATACTGCTGGGTCTCTAAATATCGAGCTGTGGCATTAATACTTCTGTAATATCGAATTAATATCTCATTTGGACAAAGTTTCTCTAAAAATGCAGCTCTTTTATAGATATTGCATTAAGCAGATCAAGAGTAAACTTAACCACGTCCATACCTATCAGACTATTGATGAATTATAATTACAGGAATGCAGAGAAAGTTGAGAATTTTATATTTTTACCGAGGGAAAAGGTCGAATGGAAATAGAAAAATACACAACGAGAGATTTGCTAATAGAGGAACGAGAAAAATCCTTTTCCTTGAAAGAGAAAGACATAAGTTTACATAACTTGAAATAAATGAATGTAAATAGGGCCCTTATATTATTAGGGCTAGTTAGAATGCATCAGCAAGTATCAGATGGGAAAAGTAAGTCGCGCACGGATATGCAAATTAAAAAAAGGATAACAATGTTGCAATGAGCGAATACCAATGAAAGAATAACAATGTTGCGACGAACGGATAACAGTGGAAGAATAATCGTACGATCATCGTTGTCCTTTGTTCCTCTTCCTCTCTCTCCTTTGTTGGACGCAGTGAGAATTTTCGTGTGACCACGCGGAAATTAGCTTCGATTACGATCTTGGGAGGTGTAAACTGGCAAAATGGCGGTACTCGAAGAAGGAAATACATTGTACGGGGCGGGGCTAAGCCACTGGAAAGGGCAGACGGGTGTTAATCACGCTATCGAAGCAAGGGATCGACTAATTAACAGCGAGTTAATCGGTCGCCTTGCTGGCCCGAACCAGCCGCACGCGTTCTTTTCCATTCTGCACGCGTTTCACGAATTTTTCAAGATGAAGAAAGGTCACTCATTACGTCTCCGAATATTAAAGTAAATTAAAAGGCGCCTTGATAATTTATAACCATATCTTTTGCTTGGAAATATTTTTAAATATTTTCAAGAATATCTTTTAAATCTTGGAAATTCCACAAAGTTATTAATATTTCTTAAAATACTAAAACAGTCTAATATTTTTCGTACTAAAAGGCGTAAGAATCTTTTGGTTTTCTTATTTTGACAGCACGTGCCAGTCACGTATGTTTGTTGAACGTTAAAGTACACACAACCAGCAACTGATAATCCTCGACCATACTTGAAACGTATCAGGCATAAACAATAATTCTTACGATCGAATAACGACTCGCAAAACTCGCTGACAAAAGACAACGATTCATTGAAGGAACGTGTCACGGAAACAAAGAAACGATCGTTTCCACCCAAACGCCGAAGATTCACAAAACGCCATCTCCACGAGCCAGAAGCTCGTTTGCAAAAAGCCGAGTCAGCCTTCTCTTGCACACCCAATCTAACCGGTAGCGAAACCAACGAAAAACCAAGAAACGCCAAAACCCATCGGCATCCGTCACTGTCACGGTATCACCGTTCCGTGTCAAGCTTAAAGCTACGTTCACACTTCACCGTGTCCCCGTGAAACTCTTCCCCCGCCTAAGCGATTGATCTATTATGGCCCGTGCACACTGTACGCTCTCACTACGGTGTTCACGCGTCCCATCCTACTTCCATGTTCCAGCATTCCAGGGGCAAAACGATCGCATCGTGACGACATCACCGTGTGACGATGATCCGATGGTAATCAGCAGCGGCACGTTGCGAAACAACGAATCGAAGGTTCCTGTTATGCGCCACGAGACGACGATGACGACGACGACGGGGTGAGACACAGGGAGAGAGAGGATTGCAAGGCGTCGCGGCGCTGGTCGGTACTAGACTTGGCGTCGGTTCGTTCGTTAGCTGGACCCTCTTGCTCGCCCGTATTAATTTGCTTCCTCCTCCTCTACCCCCGTCGACACCGCCCGCCTCCTCCCCCTACGCCTACCCTCCCCCCTTCGTCGCGGCCCGTTTCCTCGGTCATCCCCCCCAAAACGAAAAGGGGGGCTTCGGGTCGCCCGTGGTCTTAGCTGCTGGCTGCTGCCGCCACCACCGCGCATGCGGACCACGCTAATCACCCTTCGTCCTCTACCCCCTCGGACCACCCCCTCGTTGCCCCGCTCGCAGCCCACGATGTGCTTTCTACGCGCGACGCCGCCGGCTCCATGAAGGTGAGCCGGCAGAAAATTAACTGGAACTACCGACACTGTCTCTGTCTACCGTGTACTCGATGAACGGTGGATGGAGAGCGGAGCTGAATGGTCTCTGTCGCAACAACGAGCGTGCTCCAGACCTACTTCGAGCTAGTTACTCGCGACCGTGACCTTCCGGTTCGATGAAACCAGGAGACTCACGGGGAAATTAAAGCTGGGAGTTTGGCGAAGGTTGCTGGCACGAGTGTATTTGGTTTTGAGCCTGTTTAGAGTCTGCGGTTTTTGGCGAAAGGGTTGTTGGGAATTATTAGAGTGTCAACCATATTTTGGATTTTATTATAGATATAGGAATGTTGAAATCGTTATTCCTTTCTTTCATTAATTTTGTATTCGTTTCCTTTGGTGACTATTTTTGTACGGAGGCTTCGAGAAAGAGTTATTAACTAGGTAAGATTTGAGATGTAAATATGTCCATCAAATATAATTGTTTCAATAAGTACAAGATAGTAGCTTTCTCTAATTTATAAAATCTTCTTCCTGCATTTCTAATTTTCGTAACAGACTTCCACGTAGTATCTATTATTCCGATACATTTTTTCATCTCGATAAGCTATTTTATTTGCATCTTCTAATAACGTAGCATTCGTGCAATTTCTCTTTCTATAGATCAAAGACGTCTTATCTTCGTACGTAGCGCGTCATTTGCTTAAAATAACATTTACAAAGACTACAACCGACCTAAGCGAAATTGATTCGTCTCCCTTAATTCTTCATTTCATAATTATTAAAATGTCTACTTGCGACGAACCCGTTAGAAATTCTTCGATTTCTTCGAATAATCTTCTAATTTTAAACCATCAGCCAAAAATACACGAAGAAAACATTTTGCTCGACCTGATACTATATACATAGAGCCAGCATAGTGTGGTCGATCGAAGGGTCGATGACGTGATGAGACTTTCGAACAGACCCAGACCGAAACGCGCGCGCCAGGAGGGTGGCGGCCCGATAGTAAACGAGTTATTGGAAAATCGTGTGAGGGGTGCGCCGAGGGAGAGGAGGTCAGCAATTTTTCGCCTCATTGGCTGTAAAAAGGAGACGCTTTATCGTTCGCAACGGCGGCAGTGGCGACGTAACCGAACGACGAGGTTCGAACGGGAAGTTCGAAGGTGGGCCGGGGGCATTAACACCGGCTCGTTGTAGATGTTGATCAGGCGGCGCATTTTTACCGAGGCCAATTTGCCGGGGATGAAGCTCGCGTGACGTTCTCCCGCTGCTCCATCCACGTAACCGCAGATAAAATATCACCTGCCCCGCCGAAAGCTATGGAAATTACGCTGGAATTTCGTTGGCAGCGCGCTCGCGTTCCAGTACGGTGTGTGGATCGTGGAGAACGAGCGATATGTCCTCCGAGGCGAAACGTAATTTCGAGAGGCGAACGTCTCTCCAACTTCTTGACGCGAGCTTCATGACCCTGTTTTCCACGAATTTCAACCGTTTAACCCTTCAGCGGTGAACGATGTAACCATGTAACAACAAGTATGATTTCTTCACGTATCGCTGTCTGATGTTAGCATCACCCCTTATCGAAAGTTTTAGCGGGTGCTGACAAAGTTTTCAAGAAAGTTGTAGACACTTCGGATAGAACATGAATTTTGAGCTGCATTTAGCTTTCAGGAAAATTGATAGTGTACTTCAGAAACGTGTGTCTATTTCTTTCTTGTACAAGATAACTCCTCTCTCTATGGAGAAGAAATAGAAAGTGGTTATCAAACGAAATAATATTTCGTCGTGTCTTTTACATACTAGACTTTGAGCAATTCTCCTAACATTTGTATACACTATATAGAAAGAAAATGACAAGTATCTAATGAAATAATATTTTTTGATGCTTTTCAAGAACCAGATGACAGATGACGTTCATAGATGTGTACGTATAAGGTAGAGCATTTAATCGAGACCGATTATAGCTTTTCTCTAGTTGTAAGTAGGAGAAGTATCGGAGGAGAATTTTACTAATGCCAATAAAATTCAAGTACAATTTGGTATTGTCCATATAAATATGTTTGCAACATTGAAAATATGCACATAGGTAACACTTGAAAAGAACAAGGAAGCAAATGTTTTATTTCGAAGAACATGAAATAAACGTTCCGAGTTTACCTACAAATAATTCAGCATACGTTACAACGCGATGCTTCCGTAAGATTTATCATTTAGAAGTGGATTAACTACCCTATCGCCAATCGATTCCAACTTAATCAATCTAAAATTAAGACAACGTACAAAAATTCTACGTTAATCGTACAAGTCTCTTTAACGATTTTCCTATTATTAAACGACTCGAGCAACAAGCAAACAATCAGCCACAGATCCATTAAAATTCCGCAACGCCGGAGAACCGCGATGCACAATAAGCTCTCCACTTCTCTCGATTAGAATCTGTCGGATCGTTGACTCTTCTCACGGGCCAACTCGTGCCATAAATAATGTAAACGGCGTGAAAAAAAAATCAAACGCCTCTTCTTTACTCGCTTTACACATCCTACGGTGTCCCAAGTTTAATTAATCGGCCACGTTTCCATATACAAACTTCAAACAACGATTGAAACATCAAACTCGACGCTGGAATATCGTGGAAAAGCGACGTTGAAAAGGGCGTATCGACGCCATTGACTTCGGTACGAAAAGAAGAAGCTGCAAAAGACGAGGAGATGACTCGATAAAGGCAGCGCACGATGAATCGAGTTCAAAGAGCTCGAAGATTCCGAGAGTGCGGCATATTCGCGGGTATAAAACAGCGAAACGCTTAGCATAGTAACATCGCGGGAACGGGGGCGTCATTACCGTATTGATCGCGGGGGTGGTTCCACTCACCCCTTCGCTCTACCGGTTCCCTCTTCCTCTTTTCCGCCCTCTATCTCTGTCCGTCTCTCTTTCCCATCCCCTTATGATACTCTGTTGTCGAGGATCAGCAGGGTAAGGGCCAGGCCAGAAGAGATTCACAGGCGAAGAGAGGGTTGAAAGTAGGACAACGAACTTGCCGGCATAACGAGTCTCGGATCAAAGGACCAGTCTGCACGTGGAACGATCCGATAATTTGGAATCGCGCGCCATCATGCCGCTATCGATCGCCTTCGTGATGATTGTGGACGAAACATGCGCCCTCCATGATGACGCGCCCACCCTGCTGTACGCATGGGATGATTTTCGAATTATCCTTGGAATTACTCGGTCTGCGTGGTAGCCGGGAATGGTTGGTTGGAAATTTTGATTTATGTAGGTTGAAATAGGATTTGTATTATGTTAGTGGATGCGGCGGTTCTTGTAATACGTTTGTGAGGATAAATAACGAGAAGTAAAATGAAAGTTGGAATGTTATTTGGGAATCCGTTATATGTGGGTCAATCTCAGCTTTTGAATGTTTAAATTAAATAAAGGATGAGAATTAACGTGGAATGATGTTTGTCTGGTACGTTTAGACGGACGATCACGGTGAAATAAGGTGGAATTTCGTGTACAACTTGAAAGTAAATCGTGCTCTGTCTTTGAGAATTATATTCCAAATATTCCCAACACATGTTGTCTTACTCGAACGTATTAGTGGCACTACCGATATTGTTAGAAAATACGACCTACGATTAATTGTAGAACAATCTGAAGCCACAATAAAAACATTATGATCGTACGTAGAAATTTGAATTCATTAAATACTTTGTGATAAACTAACACGCACTAAGTATTTTAAAATGATCTAAACAGGAAGTAATGTTAATTAATAAAATTTCCAATACTATTTTGATTATTGTAGTATACTGCTGATCCAGTATTGTTATCTTCAAAGACTTTAAATGAAGAAGACTACCTCTACCACGTAGTATTAAAAAGAAAATGATATTTTATTTTAAAAGATTTGAATGGAAAATTAATCTTTTTGTACAGGACGATGACGAAATGCACCCGGTTCTGATTCAGTCAGGTGATATTGACCTCCATGACGTCAAACGAAGTTCGAGGATACTTATTTTCTTTTCTTGCCGTAACCCACTCCTTTACATCCTCGCCGATGGATCCAGGACCCGTTGCAAGACCGGTTTGGTAAGAATCAACTGATCACGGAGGCAAGAAACAACTGAATCACTGTGGCTTCGACCCTTCAACTCAAAGATCAAGGTACGGATTGCTTCGTCAGAATGTCGAATATTTAAAGAATCGAGAACGAACAGTAAATTTCAAACAATGCCATAATTTCAAACAATGCTGATTATTGTGTAATTAACAATGGTCAAGACAGTTGTACGGGAAAATGGAGCGTGCAAAAAGAAAATAACTTTTCACTTAGTAATATTGATTCGAACATATTATATCGTAATATATCAAACTTTTACAGCTGATGAAAATAACGAAGATTCTAGTTTCTGTGATTTTAATGCTAGATACGTAATGTTATCTTATGAATTTCTAACTTTAAGATAGGTTTGCTAATATCTATAACATTATATAAAAAATATTCTTCAATTCAAATAGATTCAATTTGAATCTATTGCCTTTACATGGAATAAGTAAATAAAAAAGGATTTCTGAGTCGTATAATTTATGCGACGTTTTCATATTTTTAGGTCGGCTTTTTCATGCTCTTCGATAAAATATTAAAATAATCGTAACAGCTAACAACGACAACAACAACAAGCAAACTGAAATAAAATCATCGCTAGAGTACCTCTCCTACGTTTCCATATCATTAAGTCACTGTGGTCTCCCTTTATTTTCGCTAATCATCACCAATATATACACAAAATGTGAAGATACTTTTCCAGTTGTCCAATACAAATATCCTTCACTTCGATCCAATTTCTCGTCAATGTGTTTCCTCAGAAAAGATTCTAATTTAATTCCTTTCTTTTAATTCTTTTCAATTTTAATCGAAACGAAACACGTAATGATACCAAACTTCTGGTCGACAATGTATAACGAAAACGCATTCTTACAGTCACTCACAACTTCCGTTTCCCCAGAACATTCTACAAAAGGAATACAGAAACCTGTCTGTCAGAAAGACAGCCTCTCGTTATTCCACGTTTCCACCCTCCAACTTTTTCACCCAAAACACCTGCCACTAAAAAATTCCATGCCATGGTAAAAACTGAAAAGACGATAACGTCGAAAGGTAGAACGCACGAATGGAAGAAACTGAAAGAAGAGAAAGAAGAGATATTCGAAGCGAATCGATCGGTTGGTCGCTCGTGTGCCGGCCGGCAAAAAAATAAAAATGAACTTGCTTCTCTCTTCGTGTGTGGCGTGGTTGTGTGGCGCGACGATAAGTTTACCGGGGCACAATGAGCACGAGAGGATGCGGGACCTGTACCAAACAGGTTACAAAATAGTGGGTTACGTGAATCACGCTCGTGTCGCGTGCAATGTAACCGGGTCGTCGATTGTTCGCGCGAGCACGCGCAGGATCTTTATCGAAGGAGCACGATCAAATCAACCATAAGGGATATTCGAAAAATATTCGATTGCAAGACGCACTGCAAGTTATCGAGTTGCTGTAGAATTATTTCAGACAGCTAAACCTTAACGTATTAAAATTCTACCTTGGACTTCGCACAGAATAATCCAATTTGTTGTATTTATATTTCGCGACACGGATTAGATTTTAATATAACGACGAAAAAATGGAAAAATATTGCATACTTTAGGCCCAGTAAGAGCAAATATCACCAATGCCAGTAAAATAAATGAATTTGTTGTAGCGTCTTAATCTACGTGTTTGAAGTTATAGTTCTAATGTTTGCTTGGATTTTAGATTGTTAAAAAACGTTATGTAAAAAATTAGTCATTTGGATTCTACATAGAGAAGGAGATTTAGAAAGTCGTATTTAACAATTTGTAACAATTTCATATTCAATTTTATTTACTTAAAAATCAAATGACAAGTTCTTGAATTGAATTCATTCGAACCAATCGGAGTTGATCAATTGGCATAAAGATTGCCAAATCGCGTACAATAACGTAATATAAGAGGAAAAGTGGTACAAGTGTGCCTTTTTCAAAGAATAAGTTAATAATCGAACCATCGTATCTGTCAAGATGAGTTCTACGATTTCGAAATCTGTTTCTCACAGTTAAAGCGTATCTTGAAATTTCAAACGAAATACGTAAGTGCTTTGGTTTCTCTGTTACAATTTGAAAAAGCAATTGATTTATCATAAACAATAATATCTTCCTTCAAACGATAAGAGAGAATATCGTATAAATATTAATATAGTCTGTCGTATCTTTTTAAATATATTCAAGACAAAGCTGTTATACAGAAGAGAATATTCCTTTTATTGGATATAATACATTTCGATAAAATCTGTAAAAAATATCAAAAATAGACATTATACGCGAGATACGAATACTTGAAGAATAAAATAAAATAGAATATTTTAGCCGCACGAATTGCAGAAAAAACTGACACTTTACGTCTTCATGTTTCTTACAACATAATAATGCTGCAAGAATGCAAAAGACACTATCAAACCAAATTTCAAAATTCGTTTTTCAAATCAAAGTCAAATTACTTCTAATGCGCAGAAATTGCATACAAATTGCTTCTAATCCATGCAATGACGGCAATAAACGTCGCGAAATTGTCTTTCGATTACCACATCATAGTAACAGGAAGAGATAATACATTCTCAAAGCCTACGCAATCATGATCGCTCGTCAGTCGAAATTTTAGGCTTGCTCGACATGGGAACGGGGGAAAGAATTGGCCGTGATCGTTAACATAATAGTGCAACAAGTAGGACTGGAATGATTTAATGTAGCACGTGATTACACAGGAAATTCGCAATTTCCATACGGTCTTGCCACCGCAACGTTCAACGACACACCGACTCACAAAAGAAAGCAAATTGCCATAAACCGTGCTTTCGTGTGCTTGCTTTTTCGTTAAAATTACGAGAACCTACGTAGCACTGCGCGAAGAAAAAAAGTGGTTAGTTCGGTCGAGATCTGTTAACCCTTCGAGTCCTAAATTTTTAGAATAAACGACAAAATACAATTTTCGTAAGGAAAAAGGAAAGAGGAAGGAGAAAATGAAACGAATGAGAAAGAAGAAGCAACAACGATAACAGAAATGGCGAGGAAACGTCGCGTTGCGTTATGACAAATGCGAATGGAAGTGATCGTTTCCCGTTATTATACGAGAACTCTGTAATAATCGGTGTAATTCTCGTTTCTCGTTCAACTGTAAGAAATTATATAGACGTGTATAAATCAACAGGCATGCAGACCATACGGAGGGAAACAAATACGAATACGCGTAATTATTGTCTTTGCAGATGGAAACAATAAGCTGAAACCGAGCGTACAGAATGTCGCTTCGTACGTTTGCAGACTGATCTTTTCTCAAACGAGAAATTGTATTATCGTTTTAAATTAATTTTAAAGATCGCGTAGAATTAGTTTGTGAAGCCAGAAAAATTAATCTGCAAGTCTTAAAAATTAATCCCATTGAGATGTAAATTTAAATAAAATGAAATTGATAAATTCGAAAGAGATGAATCTTAAATTAAAGAATCGTTAAATTAAGAACGTGAGAATTAAGTATTAAGAATTTGCAAATTAGAAATCGAGGAAAGTGTTGCAAGACCTTTTCGTTCAAGTTTCAAATACGCGTTTAATGGAATGTGACAGCAGCGGAAATGAGTCTGTTTCTGCAGTAAGAACGCATAATCGATAGAAATAGCTTATCTTATGGTATCTGTCCGTAACAAGTCACAATCTTAAACCTGATTGTAAACCGATTTAATGTTTTACAATGACACTCTCTGATAATAAGTTTCTGTCGCTAAACGTGTACTAAATACATTGTGAGCATACAGTATATATTTCACGAACGATAAATTACGAACTTTTGTCAAATAATTTACAACGTTGCAACAAAGGATATAAGGGAATACTTTGTTAGAAGTTAATACATCAGAAAATTAACAAACTGAAAAATAAATATCGCCAACAACTACATTAAACTAATATCGATGTTGAATAAATAATAGTAAATACAATTAATCATCGCATACACGTAATTTAAAATTAAACAACAACGATCTCTTGAAACCGATATATTAATACATGGAATTTTTGAAATAAATAAATTTAAGGAAATACACGTTGGCTTCTGAAAAAGTGATACTAAATGATCGTGGGCGAACCACTTTACAGTAGCTATTTTGTGAAATTGTCCCGATAACTCGTCTAGGAAGTAGGTAGCCATCCGGGTGTCTACAAAGAATTTCAACCGGTTTCAAAACGGTAGCCAGTGAACTCGATTCCTATGATTTAACAAAATTACAATTTACCCACTACTTTTTCTTCCTCTTCACCCATCATCCGCATCTCCCTGTTTTTGTTCGATCTGAAACTCCATTTCATCGAGTCCGGTTTCAATAAACAGCGGTTAAACACCTTGGCATACGTATACTTGATGGTAATATTTTAAAGCTGTAGAATGTTATTTTGCGTTCACGATATTTTTATAACAGTTTAAAACACAATCGTAATTTTCGGACAGTAATTCAGAGTAATTTTATATTATTTTCTCTAATTTTCCTCGGTACTTTTACTCTTCCGTCGTTTTTATACCACGGGGATCATCATATTACGATTTAACATAATACTTTCAAGGATATTTCTATTCAGAATTTCAAACATTTTCTGTTTCGTCTATTAAGTGTGAGTATAACAGAGCATCGATAACCATACCAATAATTACAATTACATGCCCGAAGAATTATTAATATGCCAGAATTACAATTTCAACGAATCAATATCTAAACAATTTGTAATTCGCCAAAAGCATATTCATAAATTACAATAACAACTATTGGTGTCCATTTCATCATCACCCATAATTATTAACAAACAGCGACATCAAATTCCAAGCCCAACTCGACAATCCAACGTTATCAAGTTCTCTCTAAAATTCGAAAAACAAAAAATTTCCCTACTTCGAGCGCACAGAATCAATAATCATAAACGCGACTGCACAATACAGCGACTATCCATGGAGGAGAGGGATCGACCGACAGACGACAGCGGGAGAAACGAGAATGGCCAACGCGTGCAACGATCCAAACAATGACGCGGTAGTCGACGAACCCGTTCCTCGAAATATCAGCGATATTTCCTGGAATGGCTGTCTTAAATGGACCAAACGCAGTCCCGATATCTTCCGGCAGAAAAATAAAAACAAAAGAAAACAGAGGAGAGCGAAAGAAACGAGAGAAGGAAAAAGAAGAGAAAGAAGAAAGTTCAAATCCTTCGAGATGCTTTCTTTCTTCGCCATGCAACGATTTACGGTCAACGACTCGTCCGTCGATCCTCTCCCGTTTGAGCTTTTAAGATTACCCTCTGTCAATGCCACGAGAAATTACCATTCCCGCCACTGTCGGCCGTTATTATCGAGATTACGGATCATTATCGTTCTGTGCGGCGAGTCGAGCAAAAAAAGTTCATTTATCGTGGATCAAGACGTTGGACCGCGAGAGACGAGCATGAATTATTCAGCGAGATCGATTCGTTTGGTAAATCGTGGCCACGATTACGCGTCATACGCATCTTCGCCATTCGCTCTCCCTTTCTCTTTCTCTGTCTGTCCACGGATAAATTAGACCGAATAAGCGGGTTCCACGGATCGTCGCGTTGCGAACGTTCGAGGATCGTGGCAACAAGGTTGCGATTGATATGTTGTGCAACTGCAGAAAATTGGACGGCAGCGGATCTGTTCGCGGAAACATTCGATAAACGCAAAGGACACATCAGATAGACGTTATGTTGCGCTAAATAGATGCTGTCAACCGCTTTTTTGCCATATGGTTTTACGAAGAATTCCGTAGTTTGTGGGGAATACACGATAATCGGTTTTGCTTTGCTCCGATGAAATTGGTATCATCCGCGAATAATTACAAATTATCAGAGTACGTTGAAATTAAAATAGTCGTAAGAGTATACTTGAGCTACAGTGGAAGGAAGATCTCCTTTTCCAAGAGATAATTCGCATTCTTTAGTGCGCGCATAGTTTTATTATTAGAAAATGTTTTATACGTCAATTGCATTCTAATGGTGGTTGTAAGAAGTAGCTTTCGCGTCTAGACGTAAATTATTCAGCGATGCTAATAACGTATATGTATGTAACTATTAATGGAGAACTTCTAAGTATGCAGGATCTATGCTTCACAACTAGGAAATTGCTATTAAAATATATCCATATCGTGTATTTTCATAGAAAGATTATAGAAAAGACATATTAATTTATATTTCCTAATAACACACTAAATAATACACACTGTTACAAAAATAGATTTGCTACTCTCCACTACACAATTGACGATAAATAATTTTGAATTCTTGCGCTTCATCGTCAAGATCTTATTTCATGATACCGTTAGACACGATGAGTTTTATCCTCAAGTTTCACGTTATTAATTTTCCTGATTTTTCCGTATCGTTTTTTTGAAGTTTCCTTACACGTGCAAACTTATATTCGAAAAACTCGTAAGTACCTGGATGACTTTAATAGATTAACATATCGTAGTTCACAATGAGATCGTCTCGGAATAAGCTGCTTACTTGAGAAGTTACTTGAAAATTTTACAGGTTCGTGAATAAATTAATATGAGATAGCCTGTATTAACTCGTTTAACTTTCAGCGTATAATAGAATTATATATATCTGAACTCTTCCAATTGTAACAAAATTTCAGTCAACTTTTGATTACACGAACTCCTGCTCTTGGCATCTGCTCATTTGAACTTTAATTATATTTGTCTCCTGATGAGCTTAAATGAATGAAATTCTGTTTTAAGATTGCAGCACAAAATTCTCTCAAATATCCAACCTAGCGCCCAACTGCAATAATAAAGTAGCTACAAAAACTATCGGTACAGCCTTGTATTTATTCTAAGATTTACATATTAATTAATTAGCCTCAAGTACAAGCATATCAAGGTGATCGGAAAAATTGAATCCCATGAAAATGAAATATACGAAATAAGTCTGATAAAGATACGCTTCACTGGAAAGTAAAGCAATACGTTTCGTAGCCACTGTACAACGACACACCGAATTTCTAAAACGTAACGAGATCTTCGAACCACCAATCTCGTCAACGCTAAAGCACCGATAACGTGAAGCCGCAAGAACGCGTCTCATTGTTCTCGAAAGACGAAAAGAAGCTGCTATCGAAGCAAAGAGTATCATTACGGAAGACGTTCGATAAACGAATCGCAAGAAACGTCCGTATCGTTGGACGTGCTTCTGCTCGGCGATCCGTACTCCTCCTCGTTCTCGTAGCTAGAATCAAATCGTTAGACATTCCTCCGCGTGGTCCTCGTGAACGAACGATTGAGACGTTCAGCACGGCGACTCGTGTGGCGCATACAAGGGGAGTCCTTGTTACCGAGTCGCCAGTCGCGAGTTGCATGCTTGGTAATCTTTCTCGAGCACGGCTGCAAAAAGCAGCGGCCATTTAACGAAGCTTAAAAACAAATCTCCGCGTTGTACCCGGTACACTTTGCTTCTCTCTCTGTTGGCCGACGTCTCTCTATCTGTATATGTCTCACCGTTCCTCTCGACGAACCGGCGGACACGCGAGAGAACGTATCACAATGCCTAACGAGTACCCTCGTGCTTGATGCGTCTCGCGCCGGACTACGTACTGCCATGTTTCTAAAGACACACCGAGTGCTTGTTCTGCTAAGCGCTTCCCTATTTTACTGTTTCGCTTGTTACCTTCGTTCTTTTTTTTTTTCGAATTCTCGAGAACTTTTTCTCGTTATGTCCTTTTGGTTGTTTCTTCGAGGGATTACGCTTTAACGATCGTACGTGGGAACTGCGAGGTGAAATGTTGCAATGGCCAGTGGGAGATTTCGGTGAAATTATATTTTGTTCGTTATGTTAATTTCTTGGAGCGTCGAGAATTCGTTCGGCCACTTTGGAAAGAAAATACCGCTGCGTTGTTGATAGTAGCATTTTGCTTGTTACGATATATTTTCGCAGAACGCGGAGAATTTCTTCGCTCATTTTGTTCATAATTACGAAAATTACGTCCGTAATGGAATGGTAATAACATACGAGAGTGAAGATTTGTGTGCAACGATTGGAAATTTTAATATCGTATTTTATATTCGTTATGATTTCTTCTACACATTCCATGCCGTATAACGAACGAAAGGTTTTACAAAACAATTGTGTAAACCTTTGTGTGGTTTCATCAAGGAAACATATGGCTCTGTAAAAATTGAAAAACTGTGAGTCGATTGTTTAAACACGATCTAATCGTCGTTCCATAAATTCTAAATAAAACAAAATTGCTATACCGAAGGTGTTCTGTATTAATAGCGTTTCATAACCTGTGAACTACGAAAACTAGTCTATAAAATGAAGATATTATATGAATATATTTACAATGAAAATTGAAGGGAATTTCAATAGCAATTAGGCAGACTTTTTGACATTTTGACACTATCTTACATCTATATAATTTGGGCAATAAATTAAAGGAAATCTTTATGTCTATTCTTGTGCAGTTAATTACATTTATATCGTATTAATAATTATTAAAAATGTGATTTGTATCGTTTTTCTATTTCACTAGTATTGTTGAATATATTTTTATCCCAAGCAAAGAGCGGAATTAACGTTGAACGATAAAGCAGGTAACTAATTCAGGTGAATCTAAAGCGTACTCCCTGCAATTGAATACTCTGTAATATTATTCAAGAGTGACCTTAAAGCTTGTTTATGCTGTAAGAGACAATAGTTCATTCGGACCGTATAATCAAGGTCTGAACTGTGGCTCATAAATCATTTAAACAATTCAGGTCGTTGACAAATTCCTTGCTCTTAAATATTATACGGTAAACTGGTTGTCGCCCACGCATTCACCAAGTAGCTATCGAGTTTTGTGTACAATGTGGCTGAAACGTGCACGAGACATTCATTCTTGATTTAAGCACGAGGTTGCCACTTTGTACCGTAGTATAAGATAGGACGGTGTTAATTTCTATAACTCACCTTTCGTTTATCGCATTTTCAATTTCTCTGACTGCCTCGTAGTACTCTAAATGATTCTTTCTATGGTATTCGTTTCACAAATGACCGACAAATATGCATTCAAGCATCGTACATTATTGGATAAGTAGTATAAAGAGCAAATCACGATTATAATAATTGGTAATAGTTAAAATCGTTAAACTTCGTTCTGGAGCATTCAACACTTGTTACTTATTTTCATATTTTCTGGTATCGTTCGAGGAAAATATGCAAAAACATCACCTTTAAGGTTACAATTAGATGTTTCTTGGAAATCAAGAAATTCAGTAGTATTTTACTCTGCTTAAAGAAATCGAATAAGATAGGCTCGCGAAAGAAATATATGGGTTTCGTTTCCAAAGTTACTTCACCTCTGTCTACAGCTTAATACCAACAGTATGAATAATGTAACTTCACGAGTTCTCTCGCTGCATTTCTTCTCTGCACATTCATCCTTTCGATTATCTTAAATTCTAAATCTAAATTCCTGTGAATCAACGTGCTTGCTAATAAGTTTCTCGATGAACGTAATCTCGCAATAAGAATAAGACAAACTGCCACATCTAGAAAGCAAATACTGAAACATAAAAAAATTCCTAAAGCAACTATTTCTCGGTTCAAGTAAGAAGTTTTAATTCTCAAGTACAACGTATTTTCGCATTAACAGAGCAACTTTCTCGAAGCAGCGTGGCAATGCAAAACCCCTGGTATCTCTCGGAAAACTAACTCATCGGAGCGTACAGCGGCGAGGAAGCACGGTTGAAATGATATTTCTCGTTGCGCCTCTCCTACGGGATCCTCGTGGCGAAACATGGCGTCTTCGCGTACAGATGAACGGCCACCATAAAGGTGCCTAAGATTTCCATGAAACGGAATTCTCCTCGTTATCTCGTCGACGATGCTGCCTCGGGCCATCTCTCGATCTCGCGTGATAAATTGCACGCGAACGCACGTGCGTGTACCAACGAGCACATTCCACGTGTGCCCACACGCGTAATTTTGAGAAAAAGGGAACAAATTCCGAATCGAAAGTACCGCACTGATTATAAGGATAAAGTGAATCAGATACTAATTGAATAACGAAATCATCACGCGTTGCTTATTGGATGGTGGTCGATGGATTTATCGAAGTTTGCTCGAGTTTCTTCTTCTTTCTCTTTGAATGGATGACAAAAGATGAAACAAATGTTTTATAGAGTAAGTGAGAGGATTTTGAATTTGTAGAGTTGAGTACTTTTGTGTTGGATATGAGTTTTCGATATAAATTGGACATAGATAGTTGCTGTTAAAAGTATTTTGATAGCCAGTAATAATTTTACTACAAATAGTTTTTCTTCTCTGGTTTAAAACGAAGGATGAGCGTGGCATTTATGTGGTCTAAGAGTTTCGATTGACGTTTAAAGTCTCGTTGATTCTATAAATTAATAACGTGCCAGCAATTATAAATACGCAGCAAAATTTGATCAAGAACAATTGAAATTGTAATAAAAGAACAGACCACAGTACTGTGTAGATATATGCACAGAGTTTATGGTTGTAAATTAGTATTGATGCGCTACCGATGGAAATGAAATTTCATGAAAAGCTAAAGAAGATGTAAAATATGCAACGGCATTGTATTGTTTAATGAAATTAAACTGAGAAGATATATCTACCTACCATTACATTATAAAATACATATTCATCAAATTCTTCGCTAAAATGGACATGTGAGTTTCTTTTTAATAAATTTACTGTCGAATAACTATGTAAAATATGTTTATGCTACGTTAGCGACAACAATAATTTTACAATATGGACGTGAGATATTTGTATTTTTTGGAAAATGCATTAAATGTGTATTGAATGAATTAAAACATGCATTTTAACAATATCTGCAATTAAAATTTTTTTCAATACGAACACGAAGAACCATCGAGGAATAATTAATACGAACGCTTTCAGGAAATAATTAATATTGACATTACTAAAAACCATATTTTAGAGGAAAAGTATCAGACGGAAACACGGAAGCTTTATTTTCCCCGTCAATTAAAATGTTACACAAAAGAGCCGTCACATTCAAATAATAAAAAGCTATTCGTTCCAAATTGATTTCGTACACATATCTATACACTTTTCATCTGGATTTTCACGACGAATTCTAGAGAATACTTTAATTATCCGTTCAATTGGAAGAACATTTTCATACGTATCAAAATAAATTCGCTCGCTAAATGAATATATTTTCATCTTCTTGTCACCAAAAATATATCAAACGGACCACAAACGACCAATATTGAAATTATTACGTATCGTATCTCGGTTGGCAAATAAGTATTGATTTCATACGTATGAACTTTGCTGCCTGTATCCAATCACATTAAAAACGTTTTCCATTAAGTAACAGCAGCAATAAATTTCGAAAATTGGTAGAACATTCGTTTAAAACGTTAAATTTCATTATTGGAATAAAAATATACGATTATATATGTACAGTATACTGAATATTAAATTTTTTAACATTAATTTCAAAAAGTACGTTCCGTATTAACCTAAATATCTGCAAATATCTTTCTACGATATTCACCAAATAATTCAACACCCTGTTTCATATTTAAATTATCTATATTAATTCAATCTTCGCATTACACGTCTCTATTCATTTATTATTTCAATTGTCTACTTAGAAAATAGTGTTAAATATGAAAAACGTTGTTAAAAATCGCGAAAGAGATACAAAAATGCCCTCACGATCCCTACGATAACAAATGTGTCTGAATTAACGTCAAATCTTCTTTACATTCAGCAGAGAGTACAAGACCTTTTGAAAAACAGGAATGCAGACGAAGAATATGTATATCCAAAGTCTCATCCTCTCTTTTAAAAGATGTATACTAAATTAATGTCAAAAATGTCCATTGGATCGACTTTCATAAGAGATGGCTGTTGTGCAAGAACGAAGCAGTTTCGCGATTTACTTCTATGGAGAATGTAGCAACAAATCGCACGGCGGGATCAAATTGCAAACTTACGCCTACGCGCGCATTTTGCGGCACGCTTTGCCGTCACATGTGTAAAAGGTTGAAAGCTCGTTCGCTCGAGTTGACACGTACGAGCATACGTAGGCAGCGGTTCAAGATTGAAAACTATAGCTCGATATACAGGCCAAAAGGCACGGGGAATAAAGCGAAATTCGCACTTTTCGAGCGGCCTAGCTCCGTTACGACGTGCGTGGGTTGCGTCACGATGGATTACGAAGGCCGCGAGATTGCATTCAATGATCCGTATTGTGCATTATAACGTAGAATCTTGATGCGAACAAATGGAGCGGTATAACTACATTTCTGAGAAAAATTCACACAAAATTAGGTTACGTTTCTTAGGTTAAATTGCGTATAAATTTAGAAGATTAGGAGAGGATTCGTTTGCGATAATTAATTTTCTATGATTAAGAGAATCGCGAAAAATTAATGGCTTCATTTATTAGCTAATGCCAAGAGGAAACAATCCTTATAGAAACTAAGTAATCATAAAAGTATAATGAAACATTGTGAAAGTTGACAAATTATATTGTAAAAAATTCCAACGTATCAGTTTTCTCCTCGTTTATTGTTAAATATATTCTATGCACCGTTACGATGAAGTAACATCACTTTATACACTTGTGTTTTAAGGATCTTTGGATACTAATGATTTGCCACTTATTTTCGAACATATACACATGAAACATTCAAAGAAAATTGAATCACGTGTTAATTCACCGAATGTACAACACGATAGAAGAAGAAAATCAAGCATTCTAAATGTAACATTTAAAAATATACGCAAAATCAAATTCAAATTTTTTGCTTCAAATAATAACTCAATATATTCTTTTGCTTTTGCTTTAACCGATATTAATAATTCATTTCTTTGAACAACTTTAAATTCAAAGTATCTTTTTTCTACTCGCAACCCACGTACAAGCCCGCTCGCATCAACTGCAAAGCACGATTCTTTAACATTTGCCACTTTGTTTCTCCTATTCAGGAACTGACTGCACAAAGTAGCTAACACGTACTTGGTGTACGTGCCTTGCATTTAGCTACAGGTTACTGTCAATAACCTAACAAAGCATGCATAAACGCCTGTCGTCCATGATATCCAACCTCGTTCACAAACGAAACATTCCGCTCTTTTGCAAGCATCCTTGCGAGCCTAACGTCTTGCCATCTCACAAGCAACTCATAGCTTTCATCTCATCAATCATACGCTAATTATGCAACCAGTTGTACCACAGCTTCTATACACTCACCGCTTCGCGGACAGTTCAGAAGGTTCTTGCTGTATTTTTCGAAAACTTTGCTCTACCGGAGTCTGTGCGAGCTTTCGCAGGATGGGAATACGTAAAGAAATCACGTGTATCATTATCTACCGCTTCTCCACCCCTGCTAAGACGAAGTTTCTTCTTCCTTTCTGCTCGACTCCACCTCGCGTCTTCATAATTCATACGTCCCGCCTAATGGAGATTTAATTTTGCCCAGTTACCACGGTCCCCACGGTCCGTTTTCATGGTTTTCTTCGAATCCCTCTTTTTTCACTTTTCTATCGTCGTTTTCCTTTTCTCCGCAGATTTTAATGTGTTTTCGTGCTCGTCGTTCGATTCGTTTAATCGTTTGATTCCTTGAATCGGATTTCGTGAAATGACAAGTCGGGATTCTTTATGGGTTTATCCTGTTAGTGGTTAGCTTGTTTATATACTCGATAAGTTCGTAAATCTGTTAATTTTAATTTAGTGGAATTGTGGGTTACTTTGAGCTGAATTATTTTGGAACTGAATTTTCGTGCTCACCATTTTCTTGTATAATACGTAGGTGTATTTTATGGCATTACTTTAGTTTCTAAAGGCAAGTGACAAAAAATTCATCTAGATTTAATAAAAATTCCTTTTTATTTAGTTTTTAGTTTCACTTACAAAAGTTGACTTTTCATACCAAATACAGGAAGTTGTTTGTTTCGTTGACAGAGTGAAAATGTTCTCAAATTTCCACTTTTCTGTATTTTATCTCGTACTCTATACTCATAGACAGATAGCTTGCATAATATGTGTAATACAAATTAGAATTAAATACCCTGAAATTAACCCCAGCACACAAACATTCGTAATTTTAACTTTAATCTTTTTAAGGATTGTCACATAGGATTTATTTAGACAGAGAACAAAAATCTGGCAAACGACGTAAATTTCACGAATATTTGTACTAGGAAAATATTATATAACGTTTCTGTTTTACGCTACTAACTGAAATCTAACGTGGATTGCTCGCTTACGCTCTACGCTATCGATAAAAACGCGATGAATTAATAAATCATCCTAAAATCACAAGATTAAAATCCTAGAAATATCGTTAAACTCGTGTCTACTCGATTGTGACAATCGTATTTCACAATAAAAGAAATACAAAACGAACACGAATCCACGCTTCGTTGTCGTCTTATGCAAAACCAGTTCACGATTTACTATAAGATGACCGTTGCCTCTTCCGCGTTTCGAGAATGAAGGAAGGTCGTTCTTATTCCTTGTCTAAGGTTCGCCATGCCCGACCAGGTTGATCCTGGCGTTCAGTTAGTAACTCAATCCTCACCGAGTAAGGCTTTTCCCGGTGCTGACCGGCAGTGTCGGTTTATTTGCTTAGGAGCTCGTTAAGGCTAATCCACGTCTATTTACGCCGATCGATAAGCGATCGAACGGTAAGTACCGGTGTCGGCGATACCTCGGACACCTTCTACGAACGCGAACAGAAATCACGGAACGGATTGAATGGGAATTCAATTCTTTTTCTCCGACTCGACTGAATTCCATCGACGTCTCTGTAACTGGTAACGTTGAGACTTGAATCGAGTTTTAGTTTCTTCTATATTCTTCCTATTGTTTTTCTTTGTATTTTACGACGATATTTTTTGGTTGCCATAAGAATCTTGTTTCGTTTTGTGTTGCGGCGTTGAAGAATTAGGCAGGAGCTTTTTAAAATTCGTTTTTAAGTTGTGTATCATATCTTGCACATTTTGAAGCTTTCCAGTACGCATATTTTAATATCAGCACACTTTACAAAGACACGCACTATCACTAATTAGCGAGGAAAATTTTCATCTCGCACTCTTTAGGAAATAAAAGTGATAAAGTTGTTAAACGGATGAAGCTTATATTGGATTGTTCGAAGTTAGAATTATGGAGATTCACAGAAAAACGATTTGTAAGAAAAAGAGTGGGATAAGTTTCGTTGGAGAAACATTCGCTAAAATCCAAACACACACTGTATGGTTTATTAGCCTCGAATATTAAAAATCTCTCGAACACTTTGATTTTATCAAATAATAATTCACGCAATATCTGTACCATTGACATTTCCACAGTATAATACGAAACTATAAATCGTATCTCATCCCTCGTATCCTATTATACGCGATGTAATTATTAAAAATCTATTACTTATGACTTTAACTCATCTTTCTTTATCTGGTGTCACAATAAAACAAACGAGTATTTTTTAAACTGATCTTCTCATAGTTCGAGCTCTACCATTGTAAACATATTACACTGTGAAGAGATTAAAAAATATAAAATAATCGTATAAAGTGAATAAAACTCGCGAAAGACGAAAGGCGAGGAGATTCGCGGCAGACCGGCAGAAAACTGATCGAGTGGCCGATCTTCGACTGTGCCTTCCACCTGGACAACCTGAGAAGGGGTTGCAAGGAACCCGCCCTTGGGGTTCAACGTGCCCCACAGCTCGTACACGCCAGTGTAGAACCTGCGTTGGTTCCCCTCTTTCTAAATCGAAACGACGTCGATATCCCATTCAGTATGTCCCAATGCTCTCGATCGTCGTGATCTATTGATCCCCACTCGACCTTTGCGTGGTAATCGTATATTTCATTGGGCGAATTGAAAGCACCAGGCTCGTTTCTATGTTTGCTCGAAGGGCCGATTGTTGTGTCGCGAGTCTCATTGTCGAGCAACGATTTTACACTGAGAGGAACGGGGGAGATTTCTCAGAAGTTAACGCGTTCCCAAAAAGTCTGCGGCTAATAGTTGTGGAAACGAACAGGTACGTAATAGATGAGAATAAGAAAATAGAAATAAAGTATGAAGTCTATCGAAGTTTTTCAGGGAGAAATAAAATATCGTATCGAAATAAAATAGGTGTGTTTTTTTTTCAAAGAATTGGTATTTCCTAGCAACAAAGTATGGAGGGTAGAGATGAGTTTATTACTTAAATTAAAGTCGATCTTGCGTTTTTCCTTTCTTTTTTTCTCTTCTTCTTGTAATTTTAAATGATTAGAATGGGCGTAGTCGTATTGTGAAAATACAATTTGTAATAATGATTGTATATTAAAATATCTAGCTCAATAAACGTTACTTGATAATTACAGCGTGATCATTTTTATAACATACACACAGATATTCATTTACTTGGATACGGAGCAATAACTTCGCAAACTTTTAGGTACAAGAAAGAAATTCAAAAAAATTTGCACTTCGCATGTCATTAAGTAAATTAAAAACTGCAGGAGTAAACGAATTAAATACTGTATCACTCCATTTCTCGTCATGGGGCTAAAGTATGAGCAAGAAAACGTATTAGAAAAGAAGATTTCAAATAACTCGACGTGGCTAATCAGAATTTGAACGAGAAGGTAAAATCGGCATTCCGCAAACGTTCCTCGTACGTACTCTTCGAATAAGCGTACCTTGGACGAACAAAGGAAAAAATGCCAATTTATTTAAAGTACCAGATTCATCGAATAGAAGATTGATTATTTCTCGTTTTCTTACATAATTTTTCCCTCTTATCTCTTCGTCGTTTTTATAAAAACGCGCCTCCTGCATCGCACCTTCTCAGGTACCTAAGGTACATGCGTGGAAGAACGGATTTGTAGGCTCGGTCGCGATCGACGGGGCGCGATCTAATGATCCATGATCGATTGCCAGGCATCGATCGCGGTAATAGGTATAATGAGAGAGCGATATTACGATGCAACGATAGTAATCGGCGATCACGCTGGATGTCTTTAAAATTCTCTTTGCAAACGGTGAATGCGCGGTTTCTGGTGACGTAATCGCTGCATGGGATCTGCTCTGACACAGGATAGAGGCCGGGATTCGACTCTTACATACCCATATATCGTGGCTCTCGTTTTGGTCGTTTGATTCTTTCACGTGGAAGACAGTATTATTTGATCGATAGATTGCGTGATTGAAATGATTGATCGGGCGAAGTAATTGGGAGATACATTACATTCGATGGAATGATGCTTTTTTTTTTTTTTTTCTTACCCAAACACGTCTAACACGTTTCTCTTTCTTCGTACTCCGCATGAAGAATAGTTTCGCTTCTACCTCGATTCTAGTCGTAACATTTAGTCGTATACGCAGTAGCAATAATAACAAAGCATATCTGCATGTATGTTGCGCGTATTAATTTCTACGTTTCATTTCCTTGACATAAATCTCTTGCGAACTCGTGTTAAAGTATGTACCTTCGGACGATGGAAGGTTTAACAGGTGCGGATTCGTATGATTGATACGTGTGTATACATATTAGCTTTCAAAAATATCCAGGCATTTGTTCAATTCCAGACTCGATTTAATTTCATTGCAAGATCACAGATAAATCATAGAATGTCACGATACGATAAAATTAATTCCCGAAAGCTATTGTGTGCTAAGATATAAATGTCAAATTCAATGAACTGTTTTGATCTTTATACATCGCATTATATTCAGATTGTTTTATTCCTAAGTTATAGATCAGGTATATAAGATATGTTTCTAGAACCGATATGATATGCTATGATTAATTCCAGCTTACTTAATAACAGTAGACAGATAAATCAATGATCGGGTTGTTGATTTCAAGGTACGTCAATTCATACATAATATCAATCATAATTTGTAATTGTCCACGAAAATGACAAATACTGCGTTTGATCGTTGATTTCCCATTAATTTACATATTTTAGTGACACCCATGTGTACCGTTACCGCAGATCATCCGCAATATCCGTGCAATCGCTTATGTGCAAATACCGTTTCAGAGTACCTATTTTATATCAGCGTTTGATACTTTTATTATAACATACTGTGTAAAGTACAATATATAAAGTATGATATATAACGGAAAAAAATATAACGCATCGCGGCGTGTCTTCAAAACTTGAACACAGTCGACCAAAGAAACGGACCATTGCTGTAATCCCACCGTTACAAAAACATAATACACCAGGTTCCATTAGCCTTACGACCTCTGCAACCGTGCTTCCAACTGCTCGTCTCACAAATCACAATTATTCAGCATATTCGTAAATCTCGAAACAAGTCCTGCCTTCCTGTTTCCGTCTCACTCTCCGCCATAGAAAAATTAAAACCGTCGTCGCGTATCTTTTACCCTGATCGTGCCTCCTAACCTAACCGCTTGGAAAAGAGCCCCGAGAAGAAGAGCCTGAGAAAGTTTCTAACCAAAAAATATGCCTCTACCACCGGGCATATTTATTTTTTTCTCTCGACATGCAAATTAGGAAAGAAAGGGTGAGGGAAACACGGGGTTTCTTCTTTCGAACCGACGATTCGTCCCGTCGAGAGGGAAAGAGAGAAGCGATCAACCCCCGAGGTGGAACACCATCGAGTTTCGTCGACCGTTTTCCAGCACGGTGCATAAAAAGCCGGCGCTAATTATGCGAGGACACATACCTGGCTCCGGTGAGACATTAATGCTAAAGTTGCGGCATTATACGCGTGACAAGCCGCGTATACGCTCATTGGGGAGACAACGTGGTTCAGGGTGGTGCATGCGCGCCAGTGTTATAGAGTATATACCTGAAGCGCGGGAATGTCACAGACAATGCGGCACGTTAGGATACACGCAGAAAATTCTGTTTCCGCCTGTCAGCCATCAACGTCGTTACGGTTCGTTAGTTGCTACATTTATATTAATCACGAGCCGCCGTGGATGCTCGCTGTTCCTCGGCTTCTCGGTTGCGCTTCTCTTTCAACGGCTGACCCCAAACACTTCCGGACTGACTCGACGATTCGAGAGAAGTTAAAACTGGCGACGAGAGTATATTACCAGCCAGTTGGAATCTAATTACAAGCTTCGAACATTTTATACGGCACATTGACAAGAGAAAATTGTTCTTCTAAATCGATTTGGACCTAAATGAGGTAGCATCGAACTGTTTATACGGTGGAACGTCGTTTATCTGGAACAAAATTTTCGTTAGCGCTGGATTAACTGAACTTCTGCCGATCGAATCCACTTGTCCGAACGAGATAATGTCTGCTATGCGAACGAAAAATAACAAGTAGAGGGGAAAATGAACGAACTCCAATTGTGCGAACTGTTTGTCCCTCGACAAGTTAAGGTAAATGTAGTTCTATTGCAAGCACTTTGAGAAATACAAGTATGTGAGTGTGTGAGTGGTTACCCTTTCAGAAGCCCAATTATCCGGCTAAACAATAATAATGCAACAATAGTTGGACTGAATCAAAATATGAATGAATGTTTGCTTAGCTCGTAAAAAGAATGATAGGACGTTCCAGCCAAGCTTTCTTTCTAGAAATTTAATTTCCTTAATCGTCGCAATGACGGCAGCTTATTAAAGCAGGAATTATACTGGCGAGTTTGCATTATACGTACAGTACACATTATGGCTACCTTCTTGGATTTAATGAGATGCTACATATAATTACGCTCTCCGCGCGTACGAGTACGTAACATTCGAATAATGAAGTCATGGCATCCACATGTCATTCACATTTCATACCAGTCGTTTCAGTCAGTTTCAACCTTTCACGGTGCTTTGCAAATCAACATGCGACACTCTCGATTATCACCCAGTTCGAGCTGCAAAGAGAGAAGAGGAAACCGGTTTCCAGATGCTCGTTTAGTTTTATTTCTACCTTCAAAGTTTTTCCTCCGTTTCCTCTTTAACCGTTAGCCAGCGTTAATATTCCTTGAAAGACATTGACGTTATACGTCTTTTTACGGACAAACCAATATAACGTTTAAAATAATTCGAATTTTAAGACCAAATATTAGGCACACTGCTTCCGTAAGTTCCCACGTCTAATTATTAATAGCGTGTCTGTTAAAACAATAGATGTAACACGTTATTCCTTTAACATTCGAAAGGGAAATGTCAAGAAAATCAAATCCTCCTCTGGAGAAATGTAATTTCAACCATTTCTGATTAAAAGTTGTTTGCTCATGAGAGGAAAGAGTCGAAAGCCATTAGTATTTTTTCGTCGTAAATAAACTGAACGATTTGAAACGGATGACAATAAATGATTTGATTTTGCTGCAATGCTGTGCTGATAAAATATACGAATAATACGAAGGTAGGGAAATAAAATAAAATTAAAAGGTTTTATCGTACGAACGTCAACGCAAATAAATATTAGATAACAAATATGAAATGAAAATGTAACCGATATAGATATCGAATGAATATTAATTGCATCGATTGCGCAGAAGAAACGTTTCTTATTTTGAAACGAAGAACATTTTAACGATTAACGCCTCGAGTTAAATTTAAATTCCTCTCACAATTCTCGAACCATTGACGATCCCAGCAGTGACCTAATAGAAGCGAAAGTTCCATGTAATTCTAACCAAAGAATTCTCGAGCACCTTTTGGTAAGAGGCTCTCTTTCTCTTTGGCCCTTTCCGAAACGAGCACGCCCCTTTTCTCATGCTAACTTCTCTTCGAGCGGAGGCACGAAAAGGAGAACTTTTCAGATTTAAATCGGGACGCGGATGCGTACGTAGGCCAGTCAGCATTTGCATGACACTGTGAGTTAAAAACTACGACGTTCACAGTGACACGCACGAATACAACTTGCAGGAATAAATGTGAAGTACGCTGCTCATCGTCGGTCAAAAGGGGTTACTATCTGCGCGAGATTAACGGTGGAAACTGAACGCAGAAAAAGCAAATACAAAAAATTGCAACGATAGTCGGAGAAATATTAAATTACTAGCATTGACACGTGCGTAAATCTTGATTCAGAGAATTCAGTTTTACGAGCTATCGATGTTATATTTGCTCCTTATACTATTTCTACTTTTTTTCTTATTTTATTTTTTATTTTATTTCTTCTACTTTGTTCTTCCTGCAAAATAACTTCTTTCCTTCTGTTTTCCGTATACCGAGACAACAATATCGTTACGTTACTCGTTTAGGACGTCGTTGGTTTATTTACTCAATATTATATCACGTACTTTATATCGCAACATTTTATTTTGAAAAATTCAGTGCTTTATCTCGGACGAAGGAACATACGATACATTTATAAATTTGAAAAAATAGAACACTGTAAATCCAACAGTGCTACAATGGCTAATTAAATACGGTTAACAAACATCGTTTAGCGCGTGAAATCTCAAAAGCTACATTATCACAGAAAAATGTAGCCGCCAAAATCCCTTAATTTTAGTTCGTGAAAAAAGTGGAAATCAAGCACGCTGATAAAAATGATCAACGCAACGAACAGAAAGGTTTTTACGAAAACACCTCGCGGCCAGTTAATTATCGATCCGGACGATAAATGTTCGCTTACATCGCGATTGCGTTTAATGAATTTTCACTGTAAAACGCCTCTCTGTTGGCCGACTGCAAAGCTAAAAAAAAAAAAAAAAGGAAAAAAGAAAGAAAAAATAGAAAAGAGAAGATAAAACGGTAATGAAGAGTAATTATAATGACGCTCCCTTATAATGCTCGACGATGGTAATACCACCACGTTACATATCCACACGCATACACGCGAACACACGGTAATTACGTTTCTTTCCGTGCATTAATTCGCGATTCGCTCGCGCGTGTGACTGAAATTTCATTTAAAAAGCTCATTGTTTGCGGCGCGTACGGATTCACTAGCGCGCAGTAACGCTGGCAATAATGATCATGGACGGTTTCCAATTAACGGGCCAATACTTTGACGCGTGCGTTTCGCGTTTTCCTGCGTCCTGATCATTGACAATCTTTTATTATTCCACAGATTACATTTTTTTTTTTATTTTACTTCCATCGCTTTATTGTACGTAAGTATATTTAATGATTAATACCAAATTGACGAGTAGATTGTAGATGTTTATGCAAATTCATACCGAAACTACAAGGTAGAAACACGAGAAATTACACTTTCTCCTTTACAGAAGTGCAATTTTAATACATACTCACGTAATACATACTAAACTACTGTTCTTTTGTTTTGTTTTTTTTTTTTTATTTAGGAATTAAGTATCGCGTGCTCCTGCTGTCTATCTATCCATCTATTCTTCAATATTTAAGAAATAATGCTATTTCTTTTGACGATTTTTTACAGAAAATCTTTGATTTACTGCCTAGTCTTAAAAGGTAACACATTTTTGCACATAGCAAATCGTTCTTCTCTTCAACTAATTGCAAGTCATATTAAAATACTTTCTTTTTTTCACAACTAAGTGATATAGAAACTAGAAAATCGACAAGTATAGACTTATCATGTTTTCCCGCGTGGTCTTCGTATTTTTATGATTACAGAAATGAAATTTTCACTTTCAATGGAATTTCTTTCATTCGTTAAATATTCTAACGACTAGATACTGTATTTTCGATATTTTATGTAACGTTTAGTATTACGTGGCTCCTGTGCATTCCTGCACCTTTGAATTTTCTAGAAATGCATAAACATTTTCAATTACCTGTTGATGAGACGCGTTGAAGAAGTCAAATAGATGGAACATTTTTTTCAGATACGTGAAGCTATAAAAATAGTTAATTAAGCATTTTATAACGCAAGAGAAAATGACGAATATTACAAAATGATCGGTTTTCACCGTTAAAATGTTGATCGCTATAGCAGGTATAGCGTGACAAAAGATGCGTGACTTCAGCTGTTTGTATCTGATAAATTTGAATAATTATATTGTATATCGAACAATTTGAGACTGAAACTTGCAATATCATGTTTCACAGTGTTTTTTATACTACACGGCGAAAGAATTAAGGATTCGTTAAAAAGTTCATGATGAACTTTATTCAGGTTCATAAAAGATGACTGTCATCATTATCGATTATTATTCAACATAATTTTCAGAAGGTTTAAATTATAACAGGTGCAGAGAACGAAGATGAGCTTTAAGAGCGTATTCAGATTACCTTAAAAACGCCAAGAATGGTAAAAAAAGTTGGTCTGTCAATTATTTTCACGAATGAAAGCTTGTATTATATTATAGAAGGAGGAACTTTTGGACACCTGTTGCGACCTAAATATCACAAACTCATGCAAATTGGAAGTGACAATGATGATAGTCATTTACTCATCAATCACCGATAGACACGATTTTGCTTCGACTCAGATGCTTGTAACGTGCCTGTCATTCTTATTAACGATTGTTAAAATAATTTTATTTTGCCATTTCTGACTCTGATTCTCGCAACTAACAAAATTATATTTAGAAAAATTATACTATTCTTAGAAGATATACAAATTCCAGATGTATCGAGGTTCACCAGACAACGAATACGTAGTTTTTTAAAAGTTGTTTACCAAAATACTTTTGTTCGCAAATTCACAAAAATTGTCCTCATGCGTCTGATTTTTCCTCCCTATATAAGTAATAATTTACCAAGTAATAACATCAGTGAATTGACTTTTGCGCAAATAGTTTCTGAAATTTTATAACTTTACATCAAACAGGACGATCAGCTGATTCGTACTTTGTAATTCACTTGTTAAATTTTCCTTATTTTATCATCGAACTTATTACTGTTATACAAGAGAGTTTATCGTATTGGTGCTGGCCGCGGGTAAATTGTAACTTACAAAATTTTGCTATTAATATCTATTAATTCAATTGCGCAACAAAGCTTTGACGTCACGCGTCGTGCCAATTTCATACGAATTTTTCTTTCACACATCCTGTATATCTTTTTTACCTTACTGTTTGTTTTTCTTCTTTTCCTGTTTGGCTCTTATCCGTTCCTTTTCTTCTCTCGTTTCTTTTTCTTCTTTCTGTCCTGGTGGACTTAATTACATTGTTCGAACGAAGCGTTACTTACAATGCAATCAGTTTTGTTTGCGTGCGGCATACGTATTAATTTCCGTACACACCCAACGAAGTGGGGACACCTGCTCTCGAGATAATTTGTCTCTGTATAGGCATGGAAGTGCAGGTGACGTCGAATTATAGAAATTCGTTTCGAAGATTCCCAGTCTAAACGCCGCGCAGATGCGACCGCCATTGAACGTATCTCCCCGTTCGACGAAATCATCTCGCCGAAAGCTTTCTTTTGTCCAACGATTCTAATCTTACGTTTCTAAATCTTGATACGATTGCTGAATAGTTCGATTAAATCTGCATTAAATTAATCATGATAAGAGTAATCGGTATCGTTGTTGATACATTTATGGCCCCTGACTTGGGTGATTTTATATTCGTTATAGGTCCGCTTTTTTTCATAGTTAAAGCATGATTAATCGAGGAGTCAAAATAGCCAACGATCCAACTTCCAAGAAAGAAATATAATAAAGAAAAATTTCATACGAGATGCAATGGAAAAAGGGTAGAATAATTTATTTTATGTTATATTAATTCATTTTATTTCGTACTAGATGGATCGTACGAAAGTGAAGAATCGGACAGACTGTTAGAAAACCTCGATGGTTCGTTAGATACTCGCCATAATTATACTTATTATTACTGGTGCGATGGTTAATGCAGTTTGACGTTCAAAGTTGAAAGGGTTTGTTTGACGGAATATGTCAGAAGCTTTAAGAATTGTCCGATTTGCTGATTAGCAGATATATCGAAATTCAGGTGATACATACGAAACGGTAACTCAGGATCGATGAGATGAAGAGTCGATCACGAAGATATTTCAAGAAACCAAACGAAGCATAATTTTTCACAATGTCCACGTTTTACTTCGATTTTCTTACAACATTCGTGTTTGTCAGATATCTCGATTGAACATCGACGTAATTACAATATCGCCTGGTCAATTTCCTCTGCTAAATATGTACTTATTTTCCATTAAAGTTTCACGCTTCCATACATACGCTGTCGTTAAAAAATATTCAGGCACATGCTCATTATTGACGAGATGAATTTTAATTACGAAATTATGGATACATCAAACCGCAGTAATTTTCTTCTCTTTTCAATATATTAACGTGTAATAAAATATTACCTATGACAGGATTAAATTAATTTTCTAGAGTCAATAATCAGCAATAAAACTGTTATGTGTAATTCTTAAAATTGTTTCTCTGATCTTGTGTCATAGTCGCTACAACAAGTTTGGCCAAAAGTTTGCGATTATACGTACGTTCCATCGAATCAAAGAATTCAAAGAAAATTTTCCCTCGCAATTCTGTTACCTGAGAAAATTCTCTCAGAAGATCTACCAAAGTAAAGACAAGTACCTACCTACCACTAATATTTTTAATATCAATATCAATAGGGAAATTAGCATTAATAACAAATGAACAAAATTAACAAGAAATTCAGTACAGATACAACTCCAAACTTTCGGGCTGCTTTGATATAAATTGGTAATTTTAAAATATTTTATCAAATTCCAAAAATCATATTCAAGGCTTAATACTTCTTATAAATTGTTTCATACAAAATTAGTAAAGTTCAGATACTATTAGCGTAAGTTGACGAAAGAATTAACAGTTTGACGGTAGCGTACGCCTATTGAACGAAATGATCTAGATGCGTACGATCTATCCCGGAACCCGGTTCTCGTGTTGCCGATCGTTACAGAGAGGTAACGCACAATCGACATCTTAATCAGGCATCGGCCTAATTACAATCCATCTTGCACGGCAACGACGGGCGTAATTTTCCGTCCGTCGATTGATAAGCGTTACTCGCGTCCTACCTGTGAAAATGCAAATGTTTAACATTACACCTAGCAGTTACAGAAGGGGCTCCTTTAAAGTTGGCTCGTCCGGTGGCTTCTCTAAAGATAGCGCGGCTCGATTAAATTGCCATTGTAACCGTAATCGATATCTCGATCGGAAATCGTAATTATAGTGCCACCCTGCTGGCTACTTGCGCCTCGTTAAACGACGCGTATACACGCGTTACACGATCCGTCGAACCTGCAAATCATCAACGTCGTCCGTTCGTGATCGTTCGTCCAAACTTGTGTTTAGTAAAAATGCGAAAAAATTGAAACATGCGGTGCTCCTTTATATCTTGTTGCTTTTTCTCCTTTCTGAGAAGTTCTGTCAACTCTTCGCGATTACTTATCGAAATTAGTATGTGAGAAAATATGACACGATTGTAATATGTTCTTTTCTTTCTTGTTAAAATACTTTGTTAACGACAACGACTATGCTACGGATGTTTATGCAAGTTCGCATTTTCGTGAACACAATCGAAGAAATAGAATCTAAACAAAAATCCGTTTCTCCGATACTTGCAATATTTTATATATTTTCTATGCGTATCGTGTGAACTTTTGTATTTTCACATTTCTTACAGATGCATAAACCGGTAATAACGAACTTGCAATTTAACTATGATTCATTTGACGTGCACTCGTCTTGATTCACCCAATAGCTTACTTGATATTAATTTTGTATACTAATTAGTCACGTACAATATTCAAACGAATGCTAAATTCTTCTTTGATTCGTATCATCAATTAAAACTGTTCTATGTGCCAACAAATTTACGCGATCAGCGAATACATCAAGCATTTGCCGAATTTAAAAACTCATAAAAATCAATATATATATGACCATATATATATGTCCATGTTCACAGATTTATACTCGAATCATTTACCTTTTTCGAAGTCGCCGATGAAATCGGTGGACAAAGGAATGGTGCAGCTGGAAACGGAGCTAATTACAATTCGGACTATCGAGAAGCGCGTAATTGGAACGCGCAACAGCGGCGTGACAATGCAACTGCAGCTTCATCCAAAAATCAATCGAATCGCGAAGCGTCTATCTTCTCTCTTGGTCCCTTTGTTACGCAACCGTGTACAATGCGCGTTTCCAGCTGTTCCATGCAAGTCATTCGTATCGCGAGCCTCGATTATCCTTCTCCGAATCGGACAAAGATGGTTGGATCGCCGGCCATTGCTACATCGTCCTTCCGGCTACTTGTGTGGGAACATGAGCAATCATAGAAACGCGTATTAATTTTTACTTCCTGACGCTTCTATGACCGATCGACGAATGTAATTTAATTATTTGAAGATGCGATGAAAAGACAACTCCGCTTTCCACTGATCTGTCCAAAAACTTAATACAAACGAACTCGGAATCCATCAAAATCAGATCGATTCTTCGAACGTGCTATGAATTTGTAGCTGATTAATACTTGTAGCATAAACTTTTGCACCGTTGAATATAAAACTTTTGAATATGATATCTTCCAATAAATAAAATTATGTATTATATATTCAATTAAAAAAGAGAAGCCATCTCTTTATTGCTGCAAACTCTTCGATTTCTTTCCATCGACCAAATGTTTGTAAACAATAGTAACGTTTTACGCAGTTCCTTAGACTACACGCGTTAAACTGTCGTGAATTCTTGGAACGTGCCAGTGACTGGACTCTGTGACACATGTAATAATGGCGAGACTTAAATGGCTATTTTGTGCGATTTGTGACTCGATATAATAAGCCACAGGATTCACACGTACAATATTAAAAAAAAAAGACTACTCTGCTTTTAAAATTCCATATTGTTCTCGTCAAAAATATCATTGTTTAAAAGCTTTGATATTTGATATAGATTGCGGATTCTAAATTACACGCATCCTTCAATACATTTGTTAATACACTGACATCTTCTACATTCGCTCCATGCTTGTTTCGCCGTATAGGATATCAAGCTAAATAATATTTCTTTCGTCGCTTGTGTGCTTGTTGTTCGCGTTTCTCGGCGTCGAAGAAAATACAGTACCTGTGCTAATACTATCCTTTTGTTAAAAATATATATATATATATACATGTGCTTGCGCATTTTTATTTTATTCGTGTTTGACTATCGCCGTCGCTGACAACCTCTGAGAAGCTTTGCACCGTACACATCTCCAGCGAAGATCTTCGCCCAATTCGATCTCCCGAACATTTTTCTTCAAATAGGTCGAATAAAGCATCGAGAGATTGGAAACGGGAGATCGAGGGACGGACAAGCGGCTACGACAACAACAACAACAGCAGCAACGATCGAAGAAAAAGAAGAAGAAGAAGCATCGTCGTGAGGAGTGCCGAACTAAATTACCCGGACGTGGCCGCGCAGATAAGGCTCCCTGTGTACGCGCATAATGCGCTACGTAATGTGCAGTCCACAAGCAACCACCCTCGGCCCCTCCCAACCCCTTCCTCCTTCACCAGCATCGCTATCACGCCCGGAGGAAGAGGTAGGAACCTATGTACCTACGTATGCAGTCTGTGTACACAGAGGCTGGGCACATATTGACCGATACGTACAGCCGGTAGCAAGATAAACAGTCCTCTCTGCATCTGTTATCCCCTTTCTTCCTATTCTCCTCTCTGTTTCTCTTTTCACTCTGTTTTTACCCTCCTCGCCTCTGCTCGTAGATTGTTACGGCCGCGCTCCTCAACTTCTTTTTAACGATGCCCTTTCGTATTTTCGGATTTTTGGTCGTACACGAGCTTCGTTTCTGGTTTTACTTTGATTTAGGTGGATTTTTGGATGTTGGAGTTGGGGTAGTTTTTTTTTTTTTTAAGGAATTTATTTGCAGGACAGGGCATCGTAACGATGCAAGCGAAACCTACTGCTAATTTTCGTAAAAGAGGGTTCTCTGTTTACTATTAGTTATTGATCAGTTAATTAATTACATAATTGGTTAATTTGGAAGCCAAAGGGTTGATATATTTTCCAGGCTTGAAACGCGCGATTAAGTTCAGGATCTTAACACACGTCGTTGTGATTTTCAGTTCGATATACAGAGACTTCGGGTGAGTTTTAAAGTTGAGTTTTCATGTAGAATTGTTTTGCACAGATTTTTTAAGGTACCATGGTAACTGGATGACGAGGCAAGTAATTTTCTAAGGTTTTTTATGTAAATAGATCGTAGATTGTATTCTTCGTTGCTTTGATAAATAGTCGAATATTATCTTGACGCTATAATGTATAATTCGTGATTTGAACGACCATGAATCTACATTTAGAATTACGCGACAGACGTCTACATCTTGGACAAAAGATCCAAGTTCGCGTTAATTTTATTTGGCGAATATAAGAAAATAGATGATCGTACATAAAAATATTTAGTTTCTCTGCAAAATTAAAAATCAGACACCAACAAAAACACCCAAAATTAAGAAAGATTGCTTAGATTAAGATCAATCGATTAAATTAGAAAGGATAAACACAGACATATTACCTAAAAGAACATTCTCACAGAAGCTTCCCACTACCAAGTACAAACAGCTCGTTATACGCGACAGAAGACCAGTCTCGCTAATCACAAGCGAAGAATCAACAATTCCGATCTCCATAAGAAAGACTCTTTCAAAAGCGTGACCATTATATACGAACATTAACGTTCGCATTTCTCATGAAGAATATGCCTCTAGAACAAAAAGGAACGCGATCCCACAGGGTTAGGAGGCAACACAGGATACTAGTGTTTCATGCACGGTAATTCTAAACTAAACTAAAACATGGATTCCCTGTGCCGCGACTAGATCCCTCCAGCAAACGACAAAAAAGGAAAACGTAGCTTTGAAAGGAGGAGGAAAGAGGGAAAAAAGGAGAAGAAGAAAAAGGTACGAAACCACCGTGAAGGATCACATAAATTGACAATGGCGGGGTCTGTGTGAATCGGATTTTTTCGTCGAATCGACGGTGGCAATTGAACGTCGGAGGGCGATCGTTAGGCGGAAGCAGCCCTAGGGCCAGTGTTTCAGTATCCGCTTAAGTGGCGGCTCCGTGTTCGCTCGCCTTCGGTTACGAGCGGCGAGTTTATTCGCGTGTCGTGCCGAGTTTATGTCGAAGCTCGCACTTAAAGCCAAAAGGGATAAGTTTCTTCCATTGAAATTACCCGTTTTTTCGAGGGTAGCGGACCGTGATTCGGTGTCACTGAACCACCGGCGCTACCTATTGTCCCCCTTCGATGGATCGATCGCAACCGACAATTTCAGAAACGAAAGGTCGGCCGAAAATTGTGATTTCTCGAGAACACGATTCCTGGATATCGTTGAGAGTTGATTTCCGACTGACGTGGACGCGTTCAGCTGAATTATAGTAGCGCTCCGTTTACGGGAACGAAACTTTATTCATTAAAGCGAACTCGCGAATTTGAATTATGAATCGAAAGATGATGGGTAAACGGGGATAATTGGTGAATTATGTTTGTCCGATAACAACGAACGTGTAATGATCTTTGCGAAGAAATGAAAATTCTCTCGCGTAATGATACGGTGTAAGAGAAAGTCAATGCGTGAAGAGAGTTCGTGGAAGCTGCATTTTTATATTATACGCTGATTAAATAGAAAAACGTTTATACGATACGGTTATAAGATACAAGATTATAAGATACGACAGGTTTTATGGCAAACTTTTATTCAATCTAAATAACGATGAATAAAAAATACTGACGAACACGATAGTTAATAACTACGCGTCAACTTATAAATAATTAATCTACGTGAAAACTGTTTAAGTTTTCGATGTAGATCGAAAGATATGTTCTTTGTCTCTGTAAAAATTTCCAATAATATAAATAAGTATACTAAGTTATTCAACGGATTAAGATTGCAAAAGTTAACATGACCGAAGGACAAACGAAAAATATCTAGTCATTTTTATTACATTATTACATTCGTTCTACTCTAGTTAATTAAGTAGTCGAATTAATTCTTGCACGTGTAAACTTGGACGTTTGATAATTACGAAAAAATATACAAAGGCGAGGAAAAACGGAAAACGATGTAAATCTAAATGAAACTGAAAAATATACAAGGTTATTCCGTATTCCATGGACTGGCTCATACGTGTACGTGAACGTACGAACATACGAGCGCACGAGCGGAAACGCATGATAAGCATATGCGCGTTAATGGTTCCGCAGCCGCAGTTTGCGTTGCGAAGACAATGATAACGACACGCTTGGTCGCATGAAACGCGCACAGACGAAAGGCAGACGCGTGTATGCTAATCTCCAGCAGCGTAATTTAGTCGCTTTGGTATTTATGATTCTTAAAATATTCACCACGTAAGCAACGCTTTTGCATAAATAGATTATCACATTACAGAAACAAACGACATCTATTCCGCTTTGCTTTCGATGAAAAGACCACAAACTGTTCTTTTAATAATTATCATGATCCATGTTATTATTTACAGAATGATGCTTTGAACATTATTTGAAGAATAGAAGTCCTTTTATGTATATAGAGTATAAGTTTTTTATTCTAATAAATTAAAATTGAGGAATTTTATTAAAAGACCTAAGCTACAGACGAATACTTAGGTAACATAAAAATTAAAACTTCGTCAAACGTTTCTATTGGAACTTTCCAATGTTCGTTCGAACTGTGTCTTTCAAATTAATCGATATATCGATACGGCAATTTTAGGATACATCCAAGAAGCTTCGATCATTGTTTCTACGTTACTTTTTCTAAATTATTATATAACTCGCCATTATTCGTTAAACTCACAAAACCACATCACAGAAACAGATGTAAACCAATCGTGTATTTCAATAGAATACCGACTACGTTAGCGAATATTTCACATTTTTAACATTTCATTGCTCTTGCCCCGTCATCGCACGATTCACTCCATACATATGCAACTCGAACTAACAGATATCGACTATGGGACGGTTAATCGGAGAACTCTTTTTCCCCTGCCTGGTCAGAAAATGACTGGATTGATGCTTGAAAATCAGACAGGAAAGGCGAAAGAGAAGCGAAGAGGGAGAAAGAGAGAGCAAGGTAGACTGGGAAAAGAGGAGAGAAAGAGCGGGCGAAGCAAAGAGGTCGGAGAGGAAAGGCGCGGGCCTGCAAATTACATTGTGAAGTGCCATTAATGGCGATGTAATAGCCACAATAGCTGGCACATAACGATACGTGAACCGTTGTCGCGTGTACGAGCGTGTGTGCACACGCGCAACCGACGTCCACCAAATGTTGCTGGCCGACTAGAACAAAAAGAAGAAGAAAAAAGAAAATGAGAGAAAGCACAACGAGCAACCCTGGTCCCGTTCATTGTAACCAATAATTACCCTGTCTACGCGCCCCGTACGCTGGCGTATTGTAATTAAACAAAGGAAGCTTGTGCGTATGCGTATACCGAGTGCAACCGTTGCAGCTCTGCGGTTAGCCTCTTTCAAGTCCCTTTTCGCGTTAGAGCCACTAGATGTATCCTGGCGGAATATACTGTCAGGATATCGATTAACGAATCGCGAAGAAAGAGTATGGGAAAGGATGGTATTTCGATTTTTGCGTTCGTACACCTGTCGTATTTGCCTAATGCGTAGCAAGATGTCATTTTTCAACCCTTCTTTAACGTAGGTCTTAGTAGCTCCGCTGGAAAATTCTTCTGATAAATGAATGGAGAACTATCCCAGTTTTTCCTACGTGATATGTAGAATGATAATTTTAGCAATTTCATAATTAGCAGTGAGAACAGAGGAAACGAGTCTGTGGAGAAAATACATCCACGGCTTTGTATGTTTTAGAAAAAATAAAAGAATAACGCGGCTGGAGCCGCTTAAAAATTGTAGCGTGTATTCCATGAGAATCTATTCAAATTCTATTAGGTTGTTCGGAAAGTATCTTTCCTTCTCAGACGCGTCTTTTACAACGACGCATCATTATACAAACGCGAAACCTAATCTGTCGAACGTTGTGATCTTTAGTTTGGTAGAACAAAATGGATCGTACGTAATTCGATAAAATAATATAGAAACGGAAGAAACTTTTCGGACGACTTAATACAAAAGTTGAGCTGTAACTGGCATGATGATTATTTTATCATATAGGAGGAAGTATTTACGAGTGTACAAGAGAAGGTATTGTGGGTTGTACATACACTAATAGTCATTAAGTAACAGTGCAGCATCCCACGACGCATACTTCTCAAATTACCAGCGTTATATAGTTCATGGTTGAATTCCAGCTTGTCCTTTTTCTTTTCTATTCATTCATCCTTTGTTAGAAACTGGTGAACTTAAAGGATGAAGACAAAAGAGAAAATCAGTGCTGTGGAGAATTCTTTCGATTCTGAAATGAATTAACAGCCAACAGGACAGGGATCCTGATGGAAAAGAAGATTTCTTTTTTGGATATCCTTCGAGCAAGGATCTTTAATTTTCAAAATAATTCTTTCTCCTTCAATTTCTATTTTATGGTTGAACTGCCGGACATTTGTCTTAGTTTATCGTTCTACCGTTTCACGAGTATAGTATTATTTTAATTTAAGCAAAAATCGATCGTACTTAAGGGAAGGAGGGATAAAAGGATATTCCAGGATACGCAGCCAGGACCAACGCAAGTACGATATTTTGCCGCAGAGGGAACCACCTGCTAAGCGATGTGCAACGAGCTCAGCGCCAAATAAGAAGGGAGGGAAACAGTGAAAGCTCGAATTCCTTCCCTTTTCGTCCTCTGACGATAAGGTAGTAGTTTCCGTGATAAGCCTGATACGCGATCATCGCGACCACCTTACACTTGCCATGCGTGGAAGGTTCCTGTCCTTCCTCGGATTTCGAATCGACTGCCTTTTTTCAATGTCACTCGATCGTTGAACAACGAGTATAAACATCAAATCGTTGGCTATATTTGTATAAAAAAACTCGATCGTAAAAAATAGTTTCGTGTTATTTTAAAGTAAAGCGCCACTTCCTTCGTGCGTGTCTCTGGTATATTAAATTGCGAAGATTCTAAATAAAACAAGATTTTTTTAAATAAAAAAGAGGCGACGAGTAGAATAATTTTGAAATACCATTCAGATTTATTTCTTCATTTTTGTATCGATCAGTTAAAAACCAAACTACGTAGCAGTAATTTTCTGCAGACGAGCTATCATCCTTCATAAATGCAATATTATTTTTTCATGTTCTAGTGGCGACATATCAAATGATATCTGATAGACTATGAAATAGAATTCTCTAGATTGGTGCAACCAACCAATTGCTAAGAATAATCCAACCAATAGCAACCGATGGTAAACCAATAATTACAAAAAGATTAAAAGCTAAAGTTAACGGCACAGGCTTCCTATAATTTAGAGGAGTTCACGTTACTTTCTGCAATTACGAGTGCAGCGCAACGAGTCCCAATTTCCAGACACGCCGCATATTATTCTGCCTTCGAATATATTCAAATGTTTAAATCGACCGAGGCAAAAGGTCCGAGTATAAATGCGCCCGTTTAAAAGTTTACGAGCGAGCATATTATACCAGGTGATTCGTCGGTTTGAAAACCATGCTGAGGACGAAAGAAGCGACCCGCGAGAGTTAAAAATCACTACAATTTATACGTCGCGCCCGACAAAGAGTCACGCTATATTTGAATATTTGATAATCATCCGTAACGCATGGAATTTGCTCGGGCGTTAAATATTTTTACGTTTTCTTTTTATTTGGGAAGAAGAGGAAGAGGGAGAGGAGGTATCCGCTGATATTAAACTATCAAAATCAAAAGCAAAGTCAAATTATAATAATAGCATAATTATGAGGATAGCTAAGACTATAGTAAATGCAACGATGGTACTTTTGATGAGAAGATGAAATAAGAATATCGGGAAAATTTTAAGACAAAAGTACTCTTTCGTTCATAACGATATAAAAATTGATTAAAACACGTATTGATAGAATTGAAGCAATGTCTAACGTTAGATTATTAGAAATCACCTTTTTTTAATGTAAATTGTTAAAGATTCGCGTTGAGGAATTTATTTTAGTCAACAGGTTATCAAAAATTCCCGCTTAGACCAATTTGAGATTAGATTAGATTAGATTTCTACTTAATGAACATCATTTCAATCCGAACTTCCAATAAAACAAACGTGAGTCATCATGCTACCGTTATACCAAATTATACGTTACGTTATTACGTTATATCCTTTATTACAAATCCATATAAATCAATCACGCTATTTAATTTTCCCCTCAAAGTTATCTCTTTATCTTTACCGCTTTCCACTTTCCACTTACTAACAACAATCCATCCTCCTTCGCTTGAGAACCGTTCGAAACAACCTACCCTTCCGTGAAACGTTAAAAAAAACAATGATCCATTCTTCATAGTCGCCGCTGATAAACTAGACAATTTAATTTTCCTTGGAAGATTATCGCCGTATCTCTATCACTTTTCAGTTTACATTTACCAACAAAAATCCATCTCCTTCGCTTGAAAATTCCCCGGCGGTGAACTGTATGAAACAACGTAACCTGCCGTGAAACACCAAAAACAATGATCTATTTTTCATAGCCGTCTCCGTAACAACGTTACGGAAATCACGACAACCTCGAACAGCCTGAAAATTTCACGGGCAATTTAATCGCGCCGCTTGTAGAAGCCTGGAGGCGTAGCGAGTTTTCAGGCGACGAGACGCAGCGCGTAAGAATGATCCGTGATCAAAATTAGGATCGTAAAGGCGGCAAGAACGCCGCGGCTCGTTCGGTTTTACGGCGCGTAAAGCGTTCAGCAAACGCAACGAAATGCAGCGGCCAAGCCTCGCGGGAGAAGCCAATGGGAAGAACGTAATTAGAAGCCGCCCTGGTGTAACTGACAAGAACGCGTCAATTAACCCGGGCGATACGCGAAGCTTCGTTGTTCATGGACAGTGAGAACGAAGCCGTAACAACGCCACACCGCCCTGTTTCTTCCCTTTCTGCTTTTCATTTAATTCTTCGTTCTTTACTCGTTACGGTTCATTCATCGTGTACTTTAGATTTCTTTCGTAACGCTATTTTGATGGTACGGAAGCGAATAATTAACCCTTTCGGCGTTTAGTATGTATATACACATGAACATATAAATGTATAAAAAATTAAATATTCAAAGGGGAATTAAATGTCAACTTCGTGCATTCGGCGTTTAGGAGGGAGATTTTGTAGAAATTGTATCGTCAACGCAAACAGAAAGAAACAAATCGTATAATTGCATAAGCAAATCGTAAAAGGAACAGCATACTAATATTTATACTATGACGTACACTTAAGTATTTTTCATCTAGAAATGCGTCATATAAGAGTCAATTATAAATGTTCCTAGAAAAGATAAGAAAAGTCATGTGGAAAATGTATGCACGCGAACAGGTATGTATGTTGTATATTGAAATTCACGTCATAAAAACATCTCTCTTCCATCACCTTTTGTTATCTTAGCGAGTATTCAAATGGTCGAAGGACAGATACGGAGATTACAAAGGCAGAACGTATTTACGATCTTTCTATTATTGGCCTTCGTGAATAATCAGAATATTCGCATCATTTTCTCACATGAGTTCATTATTATTAGACGTGGACAAAATAATGGACATATAAATTTAGCATTTCACGAAGAAACCCTACGATAGCTTCGTTCCAGGAATTTTTGTATTCTACAACACTTCGTTTTTAATTTATATTTTAATGTTAGAAGCGCGCTTTAGATGTAACATTCGAATAGCTAATTTTGAAGTGAACGAAGATCAACGCTATAACGTTGGGTTAATTCTATCTACGCTTCTAGCCTTAGTCTCAACGCATAAAATCAAAGTTTCTCGAACACAGATCATATCTACGTACATAACGTTTCAATATTCGTCTCTTGCTACAGTATGCAATAACTAAGTTTAACGTAAACGGCCAAATAGCAAACAGATATCAGCACCATGGTTGCTTGCCGTTATTTATTCTAATTCTAATCCCGACCTGAATCTTAACGTATAAAACCAAAATTTATTGAGTACGGGTCACACGAGTATAAGGTTTCGATATATTACGTACTTCGTTCGGGAAATGCAATTTACTAACAAGTAATAGCTATCTTCAATCTAAAGAATTAGATAACATAAATATCAACAAAGCCGTTTCACGCCGTTATAAATTTTAATTTCCATCTTGACTTTAATCCTAATGCATGAAATCAAAGGCTCCTGAGTATAGATCACGTGTAATACTCTGATACTAGTTACGATAATCCAACGAGCAGTAACTAAATTCAATGTAAGGAGTCAAATATTGAATAAATAGCAATGCTGTCATTATGTGTCTTTATCGCTTTAAATCTCAATCCTGACCTTAATCTTAACGCATAAAGTAAAGTACTTTGAGAAGAAATGGATAGGTGCAATATAAAAGAAATTTACTCTTAAATGCGTAATGTTACTATTTGGCAATATAACGATATTCCTTTTAACTAATAAGATATATGACGTATTTAAATGTATTACTGTATAATGAACCTCAATATATTCGCACTATCAACATACCAACGATAAGTATCGATATAAACGAATAAGGCAGAATGACGAACATCTACCTATTGTATAATAAATTATCTCTTGTTTTGCGACTTTTATATGTTATAATTCAAATGCTTCAATATTATCCCTCAGTTCTCTTTCGCAATTTATATTATTTTTTCTACGGTCACGTAGGACGTAAAACTCGTCAATTTCAAAATGTTTTGTTATATTAGACGTAGAAAGAAATTCCATAGATGTTTAACGCATTCTTCAGCGTCGAGATTTAATTTCTAAGGATGTTGCATCTATCACCTATCGTTTCGTTTTCAATATAATTCAGAGAACGTTCACGAATACAACGAATGAATACGCAAGACGTTGATAAAGTGGGTATCTGACGATTAAAAATTACATGTGTCTCTATTCTGTAGAAATAAAAATACGTTCTTTATACGAAAGCATGTAGTTTCTTTTCTTTATTTAATATTTGAAAAATATCATATATTTAATTATCAAATAATAATAACGTAATTATCAAGATCTTCGTTACACGTATACCTACTCTAATCCGGAAGCTTTAGATTCTAAACTTTGGAAACACCTCGAAAAGTTAGCTACTCGCAGAGCGATCGACTTCACCTTAAGATGTATCCGTAGGACGTCCATCGCAGCAATGAGGGCATGTTTACACACACGGGTGTAAAGTTCGCACCACAATGATTTATCCAACGATTCCAACGAATTTACAGCCGATACCATGTATAATCGATTCCTGGCACGCAATCGAGCTTTGCTATCCGTGGCTCCCAATTCAAGCCTCGTTTGTCACAGCCCACGCGCTCGCTTTTGCAGGTACCGACGATTTCGCGCGTTGGTCGTGCACGTGCACGTGCACAGGAACTACGCTCCTTTTAAAATGATCTTACGCTATGAATTGTCTCGAATCGAATGTATACGAAGTAGTATAAATTTGTTTCTTATCAACTCCTCCTTTGTTACAGGTGAATTTATATAGATTTTTAATATTTGCTGTGAAATTGTTCTAGTGTTGTAAGTATAAAGTCGATGATTCTTGGGAATTTAAACGTTCCAGAAAATGTAATATTTCTTCTTTTGTATATATTTTAATGATAATTTAATAAACTAAATTAAACAAAATCTTAGTCAGCGGACTAAAATGAATTAAGCCGACCGGCTGTAGTAGAATTAAGCGTCGTATTCGAATATATTGTTGTTTTGTAAATGCATGGCAGATTAATTATTGATTCGTTTAAAATATGAAAAATGTTCATTCCTGCAAGAGCACATAACGTTTCTCGTTCTCTTGGCATATGTTCATTAACTTGAAACGAATTTCTAGAAGAAAATACTACTAAGATAAAAAGAAAGATCAGAGTAAAGTATAGTAATGTACGAAAGGAAATAAACGAGGAGTAATTTCCAACAATCACGCAACATCGATAAATAACATAACAGATCTTTAACCGGTAATAACTTTCTCGTGAATCAAAGATAGAAATATCAAAAGGTAATACGAGTATGAAGCAGTATTACGCACGATTTCTTGATATTAACAGGGCGAGAGCGTGAACACGCGTACGCATATGCAATTTAGAAAATATTGCACCGACGATTATGATCCGGGGTAATAGCGCGTCAGTTTACCGTGGCGTAAATGTATTATGGTTTCGAAGCAGCAGCGTATTAGCAAGTCAAATCGCGAGACAGTCATTGTTAGCGAGTGGATTTCAGCCTTGCTATTCGTAAATGCACGTAAATATTTTCAAACAGTTTCTGAAACGGCTCGCCTTCGAATAAATATAAAGTGTAGCGCGTAACGCGGACGATTCGTAAACGTGAGTTATAAAACGTAACGCACCCTTAATAGACCATGACGAGATGCGAGGTAAAAGACCTGCATTACTTCGCAACTTGATTATCTTAAACTACTTGAACTGGAACTAGTTTTCAATTTATTTAAAATTCGAGTAACAAACAATTTTAAACCTTATTTCGGCTGCTAAATAATCGATAAACAATGACCATCAACGTTACAACGGCCAGTCAATGTTACAACATACATTGTTATAAAGCAACATATATCCAACGTATACCTCTAACTTATCCAACCATAATTCTTCGCGAATTACATTCAACGCAATCTCATTATGCATGAAGTCTCAATCAATTAATTCCTTCGAACAGTCTATAACTTTTTCTTGAAAATGAAGCAACGATAAATGAACTCCGTTTCATGACATTTTTCTCGAATGATACTTGGCACCAATTTCCACAGATTTCCACCTCTTTCGATTACGCTATCCTAATCAAACTGTCACCGTTATTTCTCCCCCACGACGTAGGCTCGTGTTTAGCGTTGCACGGTTGCAAAATGCCAATTAACTTCGTTCGCAATTTCTTTTTTTCCCTAGGTAGGACAACAATGTGTTTTCTCGTATTATGCTAATACCGTGCCTCCAAGTTAATGTCGTCATGTTGTATCGAGCTATAAACTACACGCTGGAATCCTACTTTACATCATTCCTGCGTGACGAACAAACACTGGAATCTATCGACTCTCGCGTGTTACGAGACGTTTATTATGCTCGAACCTTAAGCACCAGCCTAACACAGTGACATCTTCTTTCATCTCGATGCAAGAGAACCACCTGCGGCAAGATCCTGCAGATCGCTCCGCAAGGACGATGTCGTCTGTGTGGAAGATTGTGAAAGGCATGCTTAGCCGTGATACGATCCTCGAATTTTTAAACCTCGATCACGCTCTCATTTTGGCAGGCAAAAATTCCTGATGTCGTAAGAAAATATCTAAAATCGTAGATGTTAGAAACGGATTAAATCGAATCGACGAGTCCTGCATATCGATAAGATATTTTTCATATTTCGTTCAAACTGTGCGTGAAGATGCTCTTTAACGTTAGAGAAATATAATTGGAAAGAACGTAACAGGGTTGACGATGGTTTTCAGGGGAAGTAGAATTGAATTTGAAAATGTAGAAATTGATTTGGATGTGTCTTCGTGATTTACTATTTTATAGAAGGAGTAACTTAGAGGTAGGTTGTTATGATTTTATGTGATTGTTTTTATAAAAAATTTTGGACACTATATAAATTAGAAAATTTACAATTGGGACAAAATACTCAATGTCAAGAATTCATTTAAAAATACTATTCTCGTAAAAATATTTTCAGCGATATTTTATATTAAATTAGCTGTCACTGATACGAATCATACTTCAGTATCACTTATCACATGTGAAATGTATAACTAGATGAAACTAGAATAAGAACAATAAATCACTAATATTATATACAGATATGCTATTATCTACTTAATATTTTTCTTCCTATCAGAACATTTAAATAATTTAATATTTAATTTAAGCACACGGTTTTAAGGATTCCCTTTAGAGATAAATTCTACCATTACACATATCATCAAGATAAAAAATTTGACTCGCATTACACTACTCTTTTACTTCTATAAATATATTCTATATATTTTCATAATCTGCACAATTCCTCCTACTCATATTCTTGTGTCACTGTATTACAAAAATATTAATATACAGAATATGAATAGATCAGATCCTCGATGGTGTCTGTACCTGTTCACGGTTCGCCTTCTTCCATCCACCACGATGTCCCTCGATTCCTCGTCGTGTCACTTCCGCTTGTCATTTTCTACCCGCTACCCGGTGAGAATTAAGAATTTGTAATCACTGATCGTGATAGCGATTGACGGAACGTTCCCCTCTACTTCAGTTCGTTCCACGAACGTGAATAACACTGGATGCATCGCGATATTTATTACGTTGTTCCGTGCGTTATTCCACGATTTCGTATTATTACATCGCGTGTCGAGTCGTTAAACACTTTAATCAGTGGCGTATCTATACTAAATCGAGGTTTTATAAGACGACACCAGGATTTAAAATACTTTTCTTTATGTCGAAGAACAAGGTAAACGACATATTTGATATCATAGCGTTCACCACATTTGGACAAATATTGAACGATAACGTGCTACTTTGTGTACCATTGATCTTCAATGACGAATTAATTGCTAAATGGATTTTTAAAATTAAAATGGGTTTATTAAAATTATCGACGTCCTGGATCGTGTAGGTTACAAAATATTGCATAGGCAAGATACATATTTTTAATTCAAATGTAGATTATTTACACGTGAATATTCATTTAAACTTACAATGGGAAGAATTGCTTTACATCTTTTTAAAGTGCAAGAGAATCTCAGTTGAAGTATCTATGAATCTCAGTGAAGCGTATAAAATGATCGATAAATGTATCGTAATATGTCGTATATACCTTGCGTTTTATAGCCAGAAAAACCACTATCTGTGACTAACAAAACACTAACTCTTCTTAAATTGCGTATAAAACAATAATATCTCTTAAATTCATATTCGTTATAAAGTAGATACATATTCTAGAATTTACAAATCAAATGACAATTTCATTTAGAGATATTGAGAGCCTATCATTGAAAGCCTATCGTTGATTTACACCGCAATGAAAATCTTCCAAGAGATAAAGATAATAATGTCATCATTATAAAAGTTAAATTAATTTATAGCGTGAAACAAGACACGAATTATCGGGAAATTACAGGGAAGAAAGAAAGTGTGTTTCAGATGGCCAGTAAAGAGATGCTCTTACGTATAAAGCACGATAGAGGGAAGTAAAATGAGATACAAGTAGCGTGTGTTCGCCGAGTGGCCATGCGAAACAAGTGGCCGCGCTACGAAATGACCTTAATGGAGTTTGATAACGTAGAAACTTCGCGAGAAGGTGATAACCTTCTGTATCCACTTTCGTCCACTCTTTTCTTTATTACAGAGCGTTTTATCCATCGACTTTCAGCGACGATTCTACACGAATCTTTCCTTGGAATGATCGACGATCGAAAGGTTACATTCACAAAGGAAGAATGTGTACGATGCTCGCAACCATCGAGAAAGGTTAGATTTAATGAAGAGCAATAAAGACAAGAAGTATAGATCCGTCTCTTGAGTGAACGTGAATTCCATGTTTCACGAAATTTAACGACGCTTGCTTCTTTTGCATATTAATTATTGAAATTTATATCGTGCAATGGAATTTTATTACTTCGACCTTATTACCCTCTTACATACAAAAAGTGAGTAGAACAAAGTAACGATCATAGTAGGAGGGGAGAGATTTCGAAGATTTTCTGTTTCTATATCTAATTTGTATTTTAATATGATAATTTAATAATTGTAGTAAGTGCTTTGCATTATTTTTTACCTAATCTTAAAAAAATAATTGTAAGCTTCAGAGAAATATAAAAGAATCTTCCACGTATGTAATTTCTCGCTGCCACTTGGTCTAAAGACATTCTCGAAATATTAAAATTTTTCGTAATATTCGAACTTGATAATTTTTTTAATATTCGATAATGTATATAAAAATATCCACTGAAAATTTTTATCTATGAAATTTCAGCTGCAACTTATATGTATGAATATGCTTCTATACGTATATATACACGTATGTATAAATATTATAAACCTCTAACAACATCAGAAGTTTCGTAATAAATTATTTTCACTTACCAATTATTCGACGAAGCAAATTCACATTTCGCAACTTGTATTTCCCAAATTTCTCACTATACGACAATTTATCCGAAGATCAATTACATCATCAAATCTCCAGGAACACAGATAATCGACAAAAATAAGATGACACAGTGTTTCATTCTCTCCTCTTTCTGGGAATATCTGTTATCCAGAAACGGGCAATTCGTAGAATATCCTCGGCAGTTTCTCCGTAAGAATAGAGGGAAAAAACAACAATGTATGGCCGACGATTAAAGCATCTACACCGTTCGACGAAGGTACAGAGAAAAGAGAAGAATGATCGAAGGAGGTGTGTGCGCGTGATAATCCGCTATGTGGTTAAGGGTTTCTTGGCAAAGGTAAAGATTTCTGCATTCCGAGGATACGTTCCAGCGAACAATTTACTCCGACCTCCTTATATTTTATTTACAGTTTCCCTGATCCTCTGTTTCTTCTTCGTTAACGCAATTCCGCGCATTCTCTGGCCCCTCTCGATGCTCCCCCGTGTCTAATGAACGTTAATTGCGCGCACGCATAATACGCGCAACTATTCGTTTAATGAAAGACCTTAACACCGTATAAAACGCTCGCGATCCTGTTTCTCTTGTTCTTAATCCCGCTCCTGATGGTTTTTTCTTTTTTTTCTCATTTCGTTCTCTTCGTTTCTTTTGGAGGGAGAGAGGAGGGTCGTTTAGCTGAGACTGGCTTAATGAGGCTCGTTACACGAGTCAACACGTTGTGGTCGAGGCGACGAAAAATGTGGTAAATTATTATGAATTATCTTATCGATTATGGAATCGCGCAACGAGTGTCCCGGATATTATTGGGAAACAAGGTGTTAAGTACTTGGAACAAGGATTACATAGTTTAAGGAGAGTTATATGACTTTTATGGCTATATAGAATTTCATAGAAAGATAAGCGTACTAAAATAGTAGGTGATTAAATTACTGTGCAATCGGTTTTATCGTTTTGTTTATCTACGCTGTTAATGATACATTGCCATTTTTGAAATTTCATACGTAAAATTGCCTACTTTCAAATGTTAGATAATTGCATATTACTCGTATATAATACACATACGCATAACTGGGAAACAGCGAACCTGCAATATAGCGTGGAATATTTGGGAGAAAGCTATGATTGAAAGATTCATGCTGTAGAAAGATTCAGCAAATAACGATAAAGATAATGAAACATTCATGTTTTAATGGGATTTGTATTTTCATATTTTGATTTCTTCTTCGTCAAAGGTCTCTGGATATGTGACTCTCATTACTGAATTTATTAAAATTAAAACAACCTATCTCAACCAACGTATTGTTTCTTCAATGTATCAGTTTCCATAGCACTTAGAAAGTATTAAGCGCCCCATAACAATCCGTTGTTCCTTTAAAATGACAAAATATTCTAGTCGAAGTCTCTCGAATATCGAATGTGTAATCGACTAATTAATTGCTTAATTTTTCCATAGACTTACTAACAGGAGGTTTCTCATTTTCTGTTTCACGAATTTGTTCACCTTACGTTATAAGGAACAATCTTACTACACTTAACAGAAAGCTGAACAAATCGTTTGAACATCTCTAACAACCTTATCGTTCTCCCATTTCTTCAACATGTTACTATTCCATTAAAATCTGTCGCGATTGTAACGCAATATTTCTTTTACGTTTCTTTTTTAATTAAATTATATTATCGAATTCCATTTTTCACTATGAAACTATGAAACAAAATCCCACTACTTCTTCTTTCATCTACATCGTACAATTTTACGAAGCTTAAAAATCTCGAAATATCCACAGCAATATGACGAATCATATAAAATATAATAACTTGAATACTACATACTTTTATGAAATCATGCAAATTTTCTTTCTTACGTGATATATCGATCTTCCATAAAGTATTTTCTAATGCCTTTTCCGTACCTTAACGAAGCTACATAATATACAATAAGTTTCTTTATTCGCACTTTCCAACATTCTCTCATCCGGGACTGTAATCCTCGGTGGTTCAATTCGAGTATCACGCGAAACCTCGTCAGAGTCCGCGTGTCTATCGAATCAAACGAACTCTCCAACCCCCCGCCCCCCGCCCCCGCTCCAGGAGAAAAAGCAAAGGAGCGGTAGAGTGGTTTTTACGGGGGCGCGAACGCGCGACTAGCGGGACGTTAAGCTATCTGAAAGGTGATCTAAGAGCGGTTGAGCACGCGGTAGAAACCGTTCAACGGGCATCGAGCACGGACTAATTTATTCCGCGAGTCCCTGCGGCCATCGTGATAGCTCATTAAACGCGCAAACAAGAAACGATTCGCGAGCAGTTTCGTTGCGGCGTCTCTCGCCGCTCCCATGGATCGGCGGCGCGACGCCCTTTTCTTGGAACCGGAGGCACGCAATGGGAAAGAAAATATGGAAATGGACGTGGCAAGACAACGAGCTTAATTGCGCGAGATACGCATAGAGGCGACCGGGAAGAAGAACCACGAACAGACCGACGAACGACTTGCAAACGGTTACAAAGAGATACAGTACCGACTATTGTGCCGGTAATTGCGAGAATTTGCGCTCTATTCCGTGGAACAGAACTGATTAATGGTCGCCTACGATTATAGCAAAAACATTAATTTCGCTTATTTTAACTGACTTTAATGTCAATTTTGTAGTTGTTGTCCTTTGAAAGGAAACAAGTCAATCGTTTTGATCTTCGGTACGATATTTCTGTCACTTGTCACTTTTCTTTCATTTATGTAGCAGTTGAAAGGCTATGTAGGAAACTTTTTAATAGAAGAAATGTTCGATACTTGAAATCAGACTATAGGCACTGGAATCTGTGACGGAGTAAACGAATCGAGGGATTTGTAATAAAAACGATCTTTATCCAAACGAAAAGAACACTATGCACTGTACGTACTATATTTTATTTCAATCTTTTCTAACAGAATATTCATCGTATCGTATAATCGCGCTAAGTTTGTCTGAGATTATATTACAGAAGATGTGTATCTGAAGATTTGAATCACAAAGTTATGGAACCATGACAAAAGTTATGGTTCTCGTGTAATTTTACTTGTCTCTACGGTCTGACTGAAGGAATTTAATACGTCTCTTGTTCAATTTTACACACATCTACAGTTACTTAAAAAAAGATATAATTTGATATCTTCATGGAGGTCTTGCCATTTTATATACGTGTATCGTGATACTGAATTTGTAATTATAATGAATCGTACATCACACGAAGAAGTGGCTTCTAGCTTCTATTCAATCTGCGCATAGTATTTTGTCTAAATTTATCTAAATTTGTCTAGATTCAGGAATTAATTTCCTAATCTTGATCTGATCCTACTTTATTAGACACTTGTTAGCATCAAACGAATCGGCTGACTGAATTTTAATTGAAATACAATTGACGCTGATAACATCTTCGAGACACGGCGTAGTTCGTATTTCCACGTTGGCGTGAGTAACTAATTCCACTTCATTTCGTAATTTATATAAATTCATTGTTATCCCGGATTTCCATTAATTATCACAATTTGAAAAGTATAATTCCGGGTAGAAAAGGAAAATGCAAAATACAGAAATAATATATATAATTACATTCTTACAGAATAGAAATACATAATTAAGAGCGTAGAGCAAGGAGATTTTATCATAAATGCAAATGCAACGTGATAATAAGCATATCCATAATTAGGCGAGGATCTGAGAAACAATTTAAATCATTTAAATTTTAGATTAAACTGTTTTAAGTTGTAAATTATAATTAAAACAAAAGAAGATGCATCGAATAATGGTTAAAGAATTTCCACTTATAATAAGCATGAAATATTAGGCGAAAGAAATTGAACTGGAGCTGAGGCGAAGGCGTAGCAGCATATCGGTCACGAAAGAGTTAATGAGCGTTTAGGGACGCGTAGATACGCGAGGAATTACTTAAGAACGCGCCGCGCGTAGCCAAGCCGAAAGCCAGGATCGCGCTGAATTATAAAGCAGACCTTTATTCTACGATCTTCTTGACCATTATCGGCAGACGTATCTTGAAATAGTAATAGAGGCGTGAAACAATTTGTAACGCGGGGGCAATCAACGCGGGAAAAAACGAACAACAATAGAAGAAAGATCGCGAACCAAGAAACTATTTCCTTTTCTTTTTGGCCACCTGTTATTAAAAACTGACGATTTTGCCCGAATTCGACGAGACATTTCAAGTTTCTGTACGAGGAGAAGTTTAACGAGAGTCTTTCTATTAAATTTACGTACCTACTTTTATCTTTTACCATCTTCTATCTTCTTAAGAAGCTTCGTGAAAAAGGTATCTCCAGGTGTCACAGAAATATTTGAATACTTAACATAGAACACTATCACGTTCATATGATTGTGTTATATAAAATATTTTGAAATTTCATTAACGTCGCAATGACACACGACTGTGATGATTTTACGCTAGTTAAATTTGTAACCGTTCTGAATATGCATGTACAAATGACGATGTACTTATTGCAAACATGCCTATATTTGGTACAAGATTGGCGTAGTCATCTTCAACAAACGCAAGCCCGTTGAATATTAAGGCTTATTAACATAATAGATAATGATTGTTCAACTGATCTATTAATGTTTTATTTGTATTAAATATTTTGTAATTCATTTGTATCATTTTTAATTAAAATAAAAATTGAGTACTTTATTATCTCCCCGGGCATGGAATAAATTCTACCCTTCCTCGTTAACATATTTAGGTATTTTATTCAATTACAGTACCTATAATGTTATTTCCTAGCAACCTGTTCGTATAGCAACCACTCGAAGAATAATTACGTCGGTGTTAATAAGCGACCAAGCAAAAACGAAACAGTTACGTACAACTCTTTGAGCGTAGTTTTGCATTCACCTGTTATTAGAAATCCTCCAGCGCAACTAAGAAATTATTTATAGAGATAGAAATCGGTAAATCTCTATTACTCCAACTATCTTCCCCCCTGCGTGGTACACGCAGTTAGGAATCCGAATAAACGACTATCTATCCGCTATAAATATAGAAGTATAAAAAAGAGCGAAACGTAGAGATGGTTGTATCGTACACACCAGGGTGCACCATAAGGGTTAATGGTCATTACCTTCCGCGGAGACCGAAATGCACGAGAGCAACGAATTTATCAGTGACGGTAATTAAACGCGCGGCGCCGCGTGCACCTAAATATACACTTGGTTGCAGCTATTTAACATGTCGCGTGGATCGCAACAGGTTTAACGAGACGAAAAATCGTCGCGTTTCGCGTTTGCGTAGCGAGCAATTAAAGGCCGGTAACAACGTTTTACGCCGATGCGTCTCCGTTAGAATGAAAGAAGAAAATCGCGACGCGGATCCAGGGTAATTAACTCGAACGTTCAGTCTCATTCTTTGACCGCTTCGCAATCGTGGACGAGATATCTCGCGAAACAATATTGTACGACGCCACGAACGAGCTATCTCGCTCTAATAAACAAATACACGGGATATCTTGTTACGTTGCGAGATATCTCGTCTGTGATAGCGGAACGGTTAAATGATAGGTAAAATGAACGAAATATCTACGTTTTTCGTTTCTACTAAACATCTGCATTTTGCACATTTACGACGAATAGAAAGATGGGAAATTTGTAAGATAAGGCAAAACGGATTTACAGATCAGAAGTGGAATACGCGTGTTGTCTCGATCGCGATTATCTTCGCGGTAAACAGCCATCTCGTAGCAAGAAGCAATTTTAGTTTACGTGTTTCGATGCTACTGATTCTCCGTTATTCCTTCAATCTCAATAATACACGTTGATATTTTACGCTTGTTCGAAGTAAATCATTTAATGCTACTGACTCAGATACCTAGTTCGAACGTACAAGAAACTTGCAACTCGTAAGATGCTAAATATCAGTCAACAAATATTAGTCTACATTCTGTTCTCAACCAGCTACCGCTGTGCTAACCGCTTACAAGTACACAGTGTACTTGCAAAATAAATCAGATCTTTCCACCGACTTGCGCGTGCTCAACATCGAATAAATGGAAATACAAACAATTACGTCGAACGCACAAAGTCAGCATTTAACTCCAACATTAAGCTGCCCTTTCCACCATTTAATTTCGCAGCATTCGACAAGATTCAACGAAACGATAAAACTACCTGCTATCTGCCCCTAGAAAATTCCACCACCCTATCAATCTCGATCAGCAATCTATCTAATTCGGCCATTTGCAGGTTTGCACGTTTGAGCCCAAAATGGCGGGCACGCGGCAATCTGCGAGGCAACGAAGTCGGAACTCGCTTGTTTTCGGTAGAGGCTTTGTCTGGTGTACGTCGACCATGAAGCTCGTGACGCGCGAACGAGCATCGATTGTCACGAGAATTACCAGCGGGTCGTCGCTCCTCTCTTATTCGCGTTTCGACAACCGTGTCACGCGTCGCGGACGGGTTTTGTGGAAAAAACAATAAACACTGCCGCTCGTTTCCTCGCCTTTCTAATTACCTTTTCTCTCATCGACACCTCTCCCTGTACATCAGGCTCACTTTGTCCCCATTCCCCATCCTCGTACCCTGTACTTCATACAAACTGCTTCCTCCGGATTGGCTCGTTCACCCCTTCGCTTTCTTCGTTTCTCCCTCTCTACGTTCCCCTTTTTCTATGCGTCTACCACTCTCTCTCTCTCTCTCTTTTCTCTCTTTCTTTTTCTTTCATCCTCGTTCCTGTTCTTCTCTTTTTCGCAGATAGAAAAACAGAGATAGAAAAACGCGATACGTAATCCTTTCGATGGCACGAAGCGAGAATACGTACGTTCATTCGGTTTCACCCTTCGTGCCTAGCCTGGCCAACTACCAACGACTCTTGTAACTCACTCGACGAAATTGTAATCACGGTAATGCGTATCCAGACAGCGATGGTAGTTGAACACAGTCGAACGCATCCGACCGATTAAACGTCGTCGACGAAGAAACGACACCTTCGATAGGATCGACGGGGATGAATTTATGGAAATCATGGAAGGATTCGTGTAGAACACGGTAACTTGCGCGAGACAAGTTACGTTAGCAGGGTTATTGTTTCCGTCCTACTGTGCACGTTGAATGGTTTATAATTATTGCACGAAGTTAACTTTTGTCACGATTTCGCCACAACACGAACAATCATCTCCTTTCTCGTCCGAAACGCCGTGTATTCTCACTGACTGCCATTGTCCAGGTATAATTACGGCGCCGAAAGGTGTTCCGCGGCTAAATTTAAGTTGCAGAGGTTAAATTAACGGACGTTTCGCGATTATGAACGTTGCAAAGGGTTTTCTCGGGCCGTGGGTACTTGAATATTTAATTAATTGTTTAATACGTTAAACAGGCAAAACTCGTCGCTTGGCTTTTCAATTGATTCGATGTAATAATTTCTTCATTTATGCGTCGTTTATTTCTTCTTACGTCGTTTCATTTTTAACGAAAACAAGTCAGATCACTATCTATAATTATATTTGAAAGAATTGAAAGAAGACTGAATGTGAAATGTATATGTCCTTAATAGCTTGTAGCTGTCTTTTATTCAATAGGTTTCATGATTACAGAAACTTCCGATTAAGTAATCACAGGCAAAGATAATAACTTTATTCTTCATTCTTCTAAGGAAAATATCGTACCTGTATATAGCCATTAACATTAAGAATAATCAATCGTAATAAAATATCGTACCTGCATTGAAAAATATTTACTCAGGATAATTATTCAAATGGCTCATAAATTGAAAAGGAGATTGAACGTACATCTACTAGATAAGTGCTAGTATTTCTCAAGAAATTGAGAAATTGTGGTCAAATGGATGTTCACGTTGAAAGATGAATCAGTTATCTCACGTTGGCTGCCGCGTTTGAAATTATTTTTATGATACGTTTCTGTCAGTATTATTGAGTAATTGCAAGGTAGATGCGCACATTTTCTATATGGTAATTGATTCGAATGGACAGAGGTATAATCGGTATACACTTCGTATATGGTAATTGATTCAAATAGGTAGAGGTTAACGGGTAAAAGAAAAAGTGACGAGTAAAAAAGTTGAAAAGTCGTGTACCGATAATGCATAGGAGGTAGTACGCAGTATTGTAAGCAATAGAGCAATTTATCAACAATAGAGTACTATTATCTAGATAACCTAAAACAATGGGCTATTGATACGGAGTCTGAAAAGAATACAACTGTAATTTGCTAAGAGAGTACATACTGATATTCCTTTCGTCGTAGTTCGTGCACTAGCCTTCTGGCGGTGTAAAATATTCTATATACACGCAATAGCCCCAGTTGTTTCGAACTATTCAATAAATACAATCTCACTGTGATCTACTCTGATTTAAGCTTTCATAATTTCTACATAAATTTCAACTCTTTCTCCGAAATTTTTATTCCATTTTATCGTATTCAATATACTTGAATGGCGACTTCTACCTAATAGAGCGATCAAGGATATTTAGAATCAAAAATTCAAAGAACCGAATTTAAAGTAACGAAAATGAAGAATATCGAGAACAAAGTAACAAGTTATTGAAACATACGATTAAAAAAGCTTCGAAGATGCTCAGGGTCATGCGTGTATATCAACAAATTACCAAAACCGAGATATCTGAAATTAAGAATTGCCCGTATATAGCCAAGTATATCAATAAAATTTCTAAAATTCGAGATACCCAGAATTAGTATCACAATTTTTTCGTTTTAACCGAAACTAAGAATATCCAAAAATAGAAATATCTGCCAAAGGAAATCAAGACAATTCCCTAAACCTCTCAACAAAACCTGACTTAACAATCCCTCCTTTTGTCTCACGCTAGTACTGTTATTCCACTGATCCTATTCTGCTTGACCTATTCTACTTATCCTACTCTACTTATTTTATTCTACTTACTCTATTCTTCTTCACCTACGAACTGTCGTGTAATCAACGAACTGAAAAAAAGCGTAACAAAGCAACGGCGAGTATCGTCGTGGAAGCAGAATCAACGATCGGCATATCCACAGAACAACGAACGCGTGTTCTCAGCGCGTAACGAGACTCGCGGTAGGTTACACACGGAGAAATAATAGCGGCGAAGCCGTGGTCGACGTCGTCATCGTCGTCGTCGTTCTCATTATCGTTATCATTCTTGTGGCCACTTATCATGGGACGAACTCGAAGAAAGCCACAGCTACTATAAAGAGGCGAGCGCGAATGAAGTCATCTTCTCTAATGCATCGATGCTTATCCCAAGCGCAGTTTCTTAAGCTCGACTCAACCCATTTACGACATTACCTGCCGCACCCACATGGCGAGGATATGGAGACTAGAAGACGAAGAGCAGCGAAAGAAAGAGAGGGGGAGAAGAGAGAGAAATACGCAAGCCAGCGTTGCATTGTGAGCTCACGCTCTTCAAGGCCCCTCTTTTACAAAATGGCGTAATATGTCGCGCCATTATTTGCACCCATCCAAGGACTTCTCCTTCTTCTGATTGCTTTCGCTACAAGAGACACTTTAAACGAACCTTAACTACCTTTTCGGCCGTAATTTTTTCCTAATTGCTATTTAGGGCTGCAGTGGTTATACAGGCGAATGAAACGAAATTGGAGTTACTTTAGTGAATATCGGATGAATGTAAGGGGAGAAGAAAGAAGATGCATCTACTTGTTTATTTTCTTATTTCGCAATGTAAATATTTAATTTCTTCCGCTGTATCTACGTAGAATTGTGTATCCTCGTTATTTGTCAATCTAGTGATCCTTTACTAAAATTGTTCAATTGGGTAATTGAAATCAATAGCTTTAATAAATCAAATCATGGTCAAAGGATACGATAAATTGCTGGATATTCAGTGGAAACTATTCCGTATTTGTATAAATACGTAGATATTTTTGACGTCTATGGAATGACGATTAATCAATTTTCCAGGAGGTATTTCATTAGTTATATTACAAGGATATTCATGAAAAAGAGATTCAAGAAAGAGACAGACATATACGATCATCAAAATACTGTAGGTGATTTTATAAAATAAATTCCAATCATATATACCTGTATATGCAACTATCATCATATATATTCCAATATGTCTATAAATCTACTAAAAATATTTCGCTACAAATAAAATACTTTGACGCTTCTAAAACCAAGTAGTCATTAACATCTACTGTGTCTTCAGTTAAACCAACAAATTTACAACCACTGAGATAATTTACAATTACTACCGTCACGATCCCTGCCCTACCCATACTCTAATACGCTAATATACCCATAAATTTATTAAAAATGTGTGTAGGTGATTCTTCTTAAACCTCGTTTAACTGTGATTAATTCGTCGTAAAACCGGACGCTATTGACAACGTGCTCACGAATCCCGTGGCACAATGTCGGGGGAATCGAAAGGTGACGCGTCGAAAGCGTCATTTTTACCAGGCTCGACGCTGATACACGATCATTTTTGTTTCTTCCGGCTAGTTATGGCACTGGCGTATAATAGTGGCTTTAACTGCGTTCGCAAAGTGGCGTAATTTATTGCGCCATTATGCTCGGCTAAGGAGCTGCTTGTTGCGAACGACGACGAGACCCGGTGAGTCGCGTGCATGCGGACGTGATTTAAGTTAAGGAGGATGACTACCGTGTCGCTATTACGAGGGCCGCGAGTTCGACCAAACCGGGACTTTCCATCGACGTTACTCGGACTATAAATGCCTCGTTTACTCCTTTAACGCCCTGTTCGAGGAAAACGCCAGATTCATCAAATATCGGTCGAACAGTCGCTGGTTTTCATAGACGTTTCCCGCGGTAACGCAAGACGCGATAAATTTTCCACGATTACTGTTAAATACAGTCATTCGAGAATTACGATAGAACACATTCGAAACTGGCGAGAAATTTCATCTGTCTTTGGCAAACATAAAGCGTATTGCGTGGTCAACGAGCTGAAGGTTTGACGATGAAATATTTAAAGGCTGTTTAGTCTCAAAACTTGCGAGAGAACGCGTGAGATTTTTGGTGGAAAAGTTTGTAACACGATCACGAAGGTAGAAATTTGTCGAGTAGAGTATCGGCGGCAATGATAATCAGTTTTCTCAAAATTGATCCTTCCATGCTCGCGTTCTTTAAACGATCAAATAATCTCAAAACGACGCGAACGACGGTCACGAATACTTGTGCTTAGAAAACAATATATTCGCCACTAATTCATATGCATCCTGAATAAACAAAGGGAAGCGTGAGCAATCTGAGCTCGAGCGAAGATAGATTCGTTTCGACGCTCGAACAGATCAGATTATTTCTTCACTCGCACAATCTAAAATTCAATCTAAAACGAAAGTAGGCACGCGAATCAACTCTCATCGTTCTCCGACTTATTATCCTGATTCCCACTGCTTCTAGCCTAAAACAGGAAACCACACCACTCCTTCGCTAATCCTAACTAACCTTTTAATATCTTCTAATCGAACGAGTCTATCACTGTCTCCGACCACTTGGATCTAATACATCAGACAGAAGGTACGCGAATCGAACGTTCTCCAGCCCATCGTCCAAACCTGATTCTCGTTATCCCCAACGTAAAACAGAAAACCATATCTACCATTCCTTCGCTAATTCACAATTTCCACAAACAAGCTGACTAGTTTAATCATATTAACGATCTTCGAGTGAAATGTCCGCGAGATTTAGTACCAGCGTACGACCGCTCCCAACTCCCTACAGCTTCTAACAAACGAAAATGGTTCCGCGCGATACGATCGAACCGTAGACGGAAAAAGACGGCGAAACCCACGCGCGGTGTACGACAAGAGGAGGGCAAGGTTGAATCGTTTGTAAAAGCGAAGGAAAATCGTGGGAAGTGGTGAGAGACTAGCGAAGCGTGCCTCTTATTTGCTCGTCCGCGGATCATTAGAGGCACACGCTTGCCTATCGAGTTAATAAGCGTTTGGCTTTACGAGGGGATACGCAAATGAAATACGCAGAGGAAACGCGTGTTCACTTTACTCCCACGCTTCACCTGAACGCAAGAAACGACGAAACGAATAACCTGTATGCTTTAAATCCGTGTACCTATCGACTAGGACTATTGCGAACGTCTACGGGTGTTTGGAAATGAAATTATTTTTATCGTCGTAAGTACCGTACATTGAGGCGCGTTTCAAATGTAATAATTTGTTCCGCAGTATGGAAGTATACATAATTCTCATTATGTACGTAACTACATTTTGATTCGCGAATATTAAGATGTCTATGATAAGTGAGATAAGTCCGAGAAATTATTAGGAATTTGTTAGAATCTTCGTTATTATTATCTTTTGTGGGACTATGGATTATGAACAGAATACGGATGTTTATGCAGTTTGATAGCTTTATGAATTATGAGACTAAAGAAACGCGATCTACATAGTTTGTTTCATCTGCTAAACATTATAACACTCAACTTTGAATATCTACCATTTTGTTTTCTTTTTTCTTTCACATATTACGTGTATTTTGCAGACTTATACACCCTCGAACCTCTTTCGATTTTCTCGATATATTTTTCTCCATAAAAATTATTAGATTTTCCATTAGGTTTGTTAGTCTCTCGTTTGATGTATTCCATGTAATATAAATGATTCCAGGAACTCTAGATTCAGAATTTTGGAGACTTCGTCGAATTTTCCAATTAATTTGTCAAAAAATTGTACGCGTCGATATATAATACTTAATTTCTTGCTTTTTCGTAATTCTTGCAAACAACTGCTCAAACCGACTGTTAACCAATTTGTAACAGAAAAAGAAACTTTGTCTAGAATGATTAATAATGATAAATAATGATTTCCAGTTAGAACTTCCTATTTCAGACCTACTTCCTACAAAATTTAATCTTGCCAGTCGTATCATCTTTTTGGAAAACTAACGATGTATACCAATTGCATTCTGCCACTATGTTGAGTTATAGAGACAATTATATACGTATTTATTTATTTATTTATTTATTTATTTAAAGTTATGAATCTTACAGTATCAATATTAGTCAAGAATATTCACGTTTGTTTCCATTTGCATGACTAGGGAATACGTGATTTATAGTCAGCTACACCTCGACAAGTACGAATTAAGTCTACACTTTCAACGAGATGATTCGTCGTGCACTAACTGCACGTCCTCCAGGTTATGATAATTTTACGATATCGCTCGCGAAGTCGATACAACTGAAAGATGATTATTGAGAACGAACTGGATGACGTATTATTCCGGATCGTTTTACGTCTTCGCATATTTCCTTTTCCATGCATTTTGTTGATTAGTCCAGATGAAGTACGCATATGTATATACAGTAATATAAATAGTACGATCGATTAGATCTGTATTTCAGACATTCGGATACTAAGATACTTGGATGAAGAAAATGTTTGAAAAATGATTGAAGAAAATTCAGTACATCTAGACGAGGCAATGAAAATACTAAATAGATGTTGGTGTTTGTAAAGAATATCATCTTCCAAAAATTGCGAATGATAAATTTATGAAAAATAAGCTACGAAACAATCAACTTTCGCGTTTGAAAATTATTACCGAAGAGGCAAGTCCGTTTCTTTCAACCAATCGATTTATCGTTTATTAAAATTTCTTATTTTAAACGTCTAAAAATCATAAAACCAAAAATCATAAACCAAGGAAAAATCTACTAGAGGAATTCTTTAAATAATCAAACTATCATCTGTCATATTATAGAAACCTGTTAACGTCAAATCATAAAACCAAGTGGATCTTCCCTTGTTAGACCACATAACTTGCCACCAAACTCTCAACAAACCTCGTTCAACTTAATCACCAAACGTCCGATGTTTCTAAAATGACTCCTTAATTAAGAAAGCGAGGAACTGCGAATAAAATTTCACTCATCCCACTATGGACATCTATTAGATCATCAAGGATCCTCCGACGTTCTCCATGTGGAATGAAGATAGCAGATTACACGGCGCTCTGGTCCGTATTTTTCGCGATACTCAAATGAAACGTATATGCATTGCCCGATGGTATCTCCAAGTTTCGCAGGATTGACTCGGGTTTCATCGCTCGTACGTGGCAACGAGACTCGAAGAAATGAAACTTCAGCACGGTACGTTATTTCCGCTAATTTATCAACAGCGACGATCTTGTGGTCAAACGTACGCAAACTAAGACAGTATTAATCATAAACCGCGATCAGATATATTCGCCTGCTGCTCCACGAAGTGTTGACGTGCGATCGTTGCATATCGTCTAACCGTTTCAACGTATGAACCTGTCACGAAAAGCGCAGATATTATCTGTGTAAATTTAATGGGACCTTTAAAAATCGACCAACCCGGGATATAAAAGTGATTAATCTTTTGACACGTCTTGCATTCGTGTTTAGACCGATTCGTTTCTTGTTTCGAGAAATCCGATTCGTTTCGTTGTACGGGATTTCTGTAAGAGAAAAAAGTTGACGTACGTAGACAGAATGATATAGTGGTTAAAAGCGTGAAATAATCTTTGATAAATTACATGGAAATTAGATCCGTTTTCATGACGCACGTAGTGTAACACGTGATGAAATTATTCTACGCTCAGAAAGAGAAAATATACAATAGAAATGCGTATGATATTATTAATTATACAATTTGTAGCTTGTAATTTGTAAATGATATTTAATACAGTATTTGATCGTGTTGATTACGTATACTTGTTGATTATGAAAACGATGCCATTCAGAGTGAGATTATACAGAAATACTATGCAGAAATCGAAGGTTATACAAATTCATTGATCATCGCAAGTTCATAAATGGAATTAGTCTAAGAGCTTCGCTCTGTACGAATAATATCACGATATTATCGCATGTTCCGAATAAAAGAGAAATATGAACTTGTTAAAATTCAAATAGGCGATAATAGGTAATAATAAACGTGTCTACAACATCTATCGATACAAACTTCAAATACCCCAACTATGAATGTACGAACGAGAACGATACTCAGAAAACTATTCATCATCGTTCAGAACGTAATAGGTACATGTTTCACTTTCTTAATTATAATGTCCTGTTCTATGAAGAATCGATATCGATATCGATACCATTTACCATATCGAAAACCTCAAAGTAACAAATATCCCGATCCGCATCTCGAATCGGAAAGAGAGAGATTAATAGCTGTTTTGACGAATCAGAGGGAATAGTAGCTGGCTGCATCGAAGGGAGTAAAAAGTAGCGTACCTACATAACGTAATCTTGTCAGACGTAGCTCGGGATAATGAGAATCGCAATCAGGCCGGAGACTGGATATTTCAGGTGATGATCACGATCGCCCTGGGCCTTAGTTTCGATTGCAAACGATTTATCTTTCGTGCTGACCACGGCAGCGACCGACTATAATCAAGGAAACATCACTCTGGTGGACAGACTTTGGAGCCAGTTACACAAGAGAAAAATACGCCAGATAAAACGTAATGCTCGGTCACCGGAAATGACGGGTTCATCGTCACGCCCTTCTGCAAAGTCCTTCTAGAACGACGTTTAAGGAAAGGACATTGCACCATGGTCTATAAATGAAATTTAACAGTTCAATGGTCTGAAGATTATAGAATCTACATTTTAAAAAGAAAATGATTTGGAATTTTATATTAACGTTATCTTTGAAGGAATTTAGATATTCTTGATTATTGTTTTTTGTTATTACCCTACGTTATATTACGTTTCTAAAGACAATCTTAAAATTCAATTCGATGTTAATCAATTTTCTACAGTTCTACCAGTATTATTTTTCATACAATATCACCAGTTTCCTTCTTTTTATCCGACTTTAGTTCATAACGTTATGCTATTATTAATTTGTTACAAAATTTCGTAGATTTATCAGCTACCTTGGAAAAGCTTGTATCTTTTTATTTAACGAGTCCCTCTAATCTAGCGTCAAACTCATAAGATTAAAACAAATAGATGAACGCTTGTCATAGCTTTTTTCCTGTGCTCTTTACTTCATTTATTATATTTTGATTTATTTCTAACATATTAAAATTCACTGCTGGTACGCGTCGTAGATAAATTGTGCGAGTCAAATTCCACAAATATGCGAAGAGAAAAAGACACGTCCGATTAAGAATAATTACGCAATTAAGGTTTCGTGCGGGCCAACGTATGAAATATTAAAAGTATAACGTTCACGAGCCAAACGACCCATTCTTTGAATTATGATGTTAAGATTGTTAACCGTGGGTGGCGCAATTCCGTTGAATTATATATTCCGCGTGCAACGTTGAATACAGACCGTAATTTCGACGTTTAAACGGAGGATTAACAATTTAATAGTCGACCCCTAACCTCAACGAGGAAGGTTTCGGTCGACGAATTCTGGAAGCCCCGACCTGTTTCCTCCGGCACAAAAAAACAACACGCGGATAGTAATTATCGCAACGACCGACTGTGAATTTTAAACCTCCGCCGTTTTTGGCCAGCCTTAACTTAAGGTTAAGTCTGATTGGCTAATGACTTCATTCGTGAAAGACGAATATGGCCTGCGAATATATTTTTGCTTTAAAAGGGGATACTCTTTTTACGAGTTCCTGGTTTAATTGCGGCCCAGATGGATGTTCGTTCAGAGCATGTTTGGTAAGAACTTTTCTACATAATGAATTATGTTTTCTGACTGGAAATTTGTATAATTAGTAGCTACATAGTTTGGTATCGTTATGTTTTTGTGGATAAGATTGAATATCCGTAACTATAATAATAATAATTTATTTTGCTTCGACTTTGCCACCAGAAAATTATACTTGCGTATCATTTTTTCTAATCGTACATTTCCTTATCCGATCTTCTGATTTATCCTTTCACAATTTATTCTTACGCTACCATTAACATCGTTCGTACATATTAATAGTCTACGTTAGAAGTTATTCCTATTTTAAAACTGTCATTTCCGCCAGCCAACCGTTTGCTTATTGCACCTTTTAATCTTTGATATTTCTTCCAACATCTTTCTCTTTACCTTTTCCTGTTTCTTCCTACCATTCTTTCCTTTTTCCTTCTTCAACCATTCCTCCATCGTTTCGATCTTTTATCCCCTAAATTATTTTATTTTACCCTCTAATTATATATATACCGTACGACGAATTTATATTTCACAACGAGTCTTCGTGGAAGATATAAAGTTTCAGAAGAGAAGAACAAAAGCTTGAACTTGACGGTAGCTCGAGGAAGAAGGATTTTTGTATAAACTTATTTGCACAAAATATTATATCGTATATTAATTAGAACATTGATCTAAACTATTTCGTTAAACCGCGAAACTTTATGAAATAAGAATTCTTCAAACAAATTGAAACAAGAATCGTTTGCTCTACGACTCCCGTGCCGCACCAAAATTTCGCATGAAAATGAAACACAGCAGAAAAATCATGAAATACGAATTGTAATTCATGAGCGATTCATAAAACGAACACGATAGAGAGATAGCGGAATAAAACTTGGATACGAAAGTTCATGAAAAGAGAATACTAATTCCTACCCTGCATCTGACAAACAAGTCAAGAAAGAGCTTCGAATACCTGCTGCAAAGAAACTGTCGATCGATTCGTTTCGAATAATTCGACACACCCCTATAAACACACAACGAAGAATTCATAAAACAGTTTCATGATAATTCCTATGTATTTCGAGATCGCGACATGAATAAATACGACGTCTCGAATTTCCGTGCGAGAACCAATAATAATAAGGATTCACGAGACGAAATGAAAGAAACGTCGAAACGATCTCGTTAAGTTTGCCTCGGCTACCAGGTGCATCGTGTATTGACACTGAAAATTTACGGCGTGTCGCGAGGACCACTCATTATGGGGGCACCTGAGGCCGGTCGTGTATTCCCGCGCGATTATTTCTCCGCCAACGAAATGTTTTTTCTCGAAAACCGTGACTACCCGTGATCGAGCGAACGCGAACACTGTCATTATCCTCCTTCCTGTTCGCGAGCCGCTTCGTGTCAACGCGCACGCATATTTCAAACACGTTTGCATATGTATTATGCATACAGGGTGATTCCGAACCAATGTAGCCTGCATATTAAATCTACAAATGAGAAAAAAATGATAATAAATACGTATCGATTAACTTTTTGCCATTCAAGTAAAAGAATATTAATTTCTTTCTTTGGCTGGAAAGCGTAGAAAGTTCGGCGAGCAGTTTTTATAAAACAAGTGATTGAACGGAAAAATATGACTTTTTTTAATTTCGTGACGCAATTTGACGATCAAATATGTATTTTATTGATTAACAATGATCAAGATAACATTTCATTCAAACGTCGCTATAAATTCCGATCCTACGATGTTCGAAGTAACGCTTTATACTTATAGATCAGTGGAAAAAAGGGCAAAAAATAATATTTATACAGATTTATATTTTTACGAACATAGAAACGCAACCTAAGCAGAGATTCGTTTCAGCCTCTAAATATTACAATACGAGTATTTTATTAACGAGTTTTGTTCAATATCTTTTACTTTGCTTCAGGGATTAACCTAGCAATCGTCTAATTAAAAATTTCTGTCAAATTATTGCTCCGATATTATTACGCTTGCGAGTCTTTTAACTCGAAGAAAAACTATACGATCGAACACTAATTTACACAATATTCGATCGTTAACTTAAACCTGCCCGATATCGTGAATTTCATAACATCCATTTAGCATTATGCTGTACATGTGTCACGTTAATCTCGATGCGAGGATCTGACAGTGGACTAAACCGAACCATCTTGATTGCAATATTTAATCATTGTCGCTGTGTAAGTTACCGTGTACCCTGTCAACGAGGTCCCTTCCGTCTGATCGCATACAGAAACATCTGCGAGAAACCGATGGGCGTGGAAACGACGTTTTTTTTTTAAATAGAAATCATCCGTTTTTGATCGTAGATCGATGTCGCCGCTGTCGACACCAGTTTGCTAATGTGACCCGCTCGATCAGCTTTGCCTTTTGCCACGTCAAATTACCGGCCACGTTTCCACCCAACCTTCACTTCCAGGATCTCGATCGTAGACATTCGATGTTCGATATCGAGGCGATTACTTTAATCGGCACGATCGATTAAAGTCGTCGCGCTAGCAATTTCCGTGCTGGTGTCGAGCGGAAATGATTCTTTAATTATAGTCTAAGAAAATCGATGACGAAGATTCGAGGGCAATCCAGATGCACAGAGGTGCAATTGAAAGCTGACAACCGCGAAGAAAAACGGAATCGGTCGAGGGTTTCATGGATCATCTGCAACGACCGCTGCTCAATCGGCCGTAAAAAAGGTGAGCCTGGTTCATTTCCTAGACGGTACTCTCTTCAGGTGGACTATTTTTCGAATCTTCCATCACTTTTTTCTTCTGAATCGTTCTGAATGATTGCTTGGAATATTCCCTGCTTCCGCCTTCTGTTTTTATCCTCTGTTTAGAGATTCCAACGTTTCTCGCGATTGGACTGCGGATTTTCACGTATCCATAGGAAATTTGAAGGTGGAAAATTGCACAGAATGTACACCACATGAACAGATATATAGGATAGTCAAAGCATAGTGTTCTCTACTATATTTGCCAGGTGAAACAATTTACTAATTATATTTCCAAAAATATGAATACTTTCGTAAAATTACTTGTAGACAGATATTAAGCGACCGCAAAATTACCTTATACTTTCTTTCAGATTTCTTCAGCCGAATTCGTTTGATTTATCGTAACGCGTACGATAAAATGGAAATTTTAAATAACTCGCTTTATACACGCGTTAAAAAGAAATAAATTCAATTAAAAGGAAGCAAATTCGTTAAATCAATGAAACGGTCAATAAGATATAAATCTTAAGAAATAACAATTGTTATTTAACTCATATTACCGCTGTCTTCGTTAGACTCGAGACATCGTCTTCTTTGCCCGCAGTAAAGACAAATGTATTACGGAATACTCCACTATTTTTGGATACTGTAGAAGTTAAAACGTACTAAGGAATAAGCAATATCAGTGAATCTCACCCATACGCTATCAATCAGCATAATTAAAGAAGCTATTTCGTGAATCTTCCAATGAACCCAATTAAAATGTTCAAAATCCCTTTGCCATGCCGCCGTGCGCCATTACGAAACAAGTCGTTCGAAACGGATTCTTCCACTTGAGCCTTTTCCATCGACGGAAGAGACAGAAACCAGCACTGCCAGCAGCGTGCACCACCATGAACGAGCAATCCGTTCTCCAAATAGGAATCGGTCGCGAGGCGCTCGTTAAGTCTCAGTCTCTTGGTACGCATCGACGAGCAAAAGGACCGAGAGCCGAGCGTTAGTGTTAATTGGGTCGTCGCCGTTTATCCAATAATTACGAAACATTGCTTCGATACAGAATAAATTATTTTATAGAGGATCAGAGTTGATAGGCGAATTTTACGAGATTTGATTTCTATTTTCAGTAAATTAATTGGCACATTATTTTTAACTGCTTCCATCTCAGTAAAAATATTATTAGAGTTTCATTTAATATTTAAATCGATAATTTATTTTTCTTCTGTACAATCTATAAATTAATGATTTACTTCGATCGTACGAAACAACTTTAACCGAGCTTTTCGTCAATTCGGCACACAGTCCCAGATTTAATTACAATTCCAGAATTGTCCAACCACGACGTCTAAGTATTCCTATCCGACTCATTCAGTGTTATGAACGAAATTTCACAAGTCGTATGTTACAAACTGTCAGCACCTACTGACAAATTTCCATACAATGGATAACTTTCTAAAGGGAAATATTATCGTGCAAGAAAGTCCTGGTAATCCTATCCATCACGGAACACTAAACGTATAATTCGATCTGTAGATGTGACATTTCCAGACAATAACCAAATTTCATGTACGCTATCTTCTGACTCTGTCTTATTCTATCTCAATATTTACTTTTACGAAAATAAAAATAGTAAAAAATAGTAAATACATCGATTAGTAAACGTTCCTCTTTAGAAATACGACATAAATAAATTGTCATAGCCACAAGCTCGTCAACCTCTCTCAACCTCTAAACAAAAATATCAAAATTTTGCTACAAACTTTTTAACGCGCAATCAACCCGAAGCAAACCTGTCCTCAGGTAAGTGTTTCAAGCGTCGTACTGAATCCTATCATTCGAAATCCAGCACATAATACCGTAATTTTGTGACCAGCTTACACAACATTCAGTTTCATAATTATTCTTACACTCACAGCTCCATATCGAGAAGGACACGCACCTGTGGCGATTCATCAGAAAGACCGATCACCGTACGATACGAAAAGCCCGAACGTTGGGCGCCAACGCGGCTGCGAGAATTTGTTGCTTTAATTACGTCGAAACCGACGATACCTATCGTATTCGATTCACGGAGGAGACTTTCGACCTTCCGTGTGTCTCTCCTCCATACGTGGCGCGAGATAAAAAAGACCCTGGCCCTCGTATAAGGGCCAGCCAACTATAAATATTTGATCGCCGGCTGTGTGAACGAAGATCTCGAGCCGAGATACGCCGATTGTTCGTATGGTTCGCTTGATACGCGGCCGTTATTAAGCGATTCTAGTCGCCGGATGAGTAGCCCGTGTCAACCAGTCGCCCGGAAGTTGGAATAGTTCGGTAGTATCGATGCCCGTGAATGGACAATGTAGGTAGAATTTTGGTCGTGCAGGTGTCGTGCAGCATCGATCGAGATTGGGATCTCCGGGGTAGCCGTGTTCGACTTCGATGTCGTTTGATAGGGTGGGCAGAGATGATTATGATAGGCGAGTCTTGGACTTTTTCGTATATTCTTGCGAGTCTGGTGTTATACTATAAGGTGTGACAGTTGTTCAGGTAGTTTTTCGAGTGAAATTTTTTGCGTCGGAGTTCCGTAACACGCGCACGTTGTTCGACCACCATGCACGTGTTGGAATTTTTATTTCAATTTTGCTTCGCTTCTTTGATATTTTAATTTGTATAATCTTTCTTATATAATATTTACACGTATGTCGTATGTATATTTTATAATGACTATATTTCATCGACGAGAAAGTTTCGGACGACTGGCGCATTTTATAAAAATTATATCTTGCTACCAGTGATATATTGATGCGCATTACGTATGTAAAATAATGCAGTGTCCTTTTGAAGAAAATGAAAATTTCATACAAGGATCGCGAGAAATATTACATTTGCCATTAAAACGGTCTTTGTTGACTCGTCTAACAAGTTGTAAGTCTTACGAAGTTATGTAAATTTACAATTTTGGAACTTTTAATGATCTGAAAATTTTATGGATTTAAGACTTTTCGATTTTTTTTTTCTTTGGTGACATACAACGATCAAACTTTTTAATTTAAAATAGAAAAAAATTGTTAAATCTATCCTTAAAAGACTTTATATTGTTCATTTTCTCGGATTGAGCCATGTAATCTATTCATTTCGCAGAATGACATCGCATACGCGTATTTCCGATCATCCTGTTCCGCTTCAATCTGTTCCTTCTCTTCCTAACGCGAGTCTATGAAACTGCAGATAACAAAGCCGAAGCATCTTACAAATCGGTCCTACAAATATCGAGGCGCGTACACGCATTTGGCGCAAGTAAATTGATCAACAACTTTGTCACGCTTAAGCGGAGCAAGGAATTACACTGGTGCGATTCGTCGCATGAAATACTAACTCGGGCCAGATAAAGTTGTTAACGAAATGAATAATTGAGGGGTAACGATAATAGTGGCCGTCTACCTGGACATTTCCAACTGCTCCATATTTGTCTTCCACTTTCCATCGACGTTTATTCGGCGGCGCATTAACGGAGAAACTGCACCTGGAGGATGCAGGAGTCACTCGTATATGTAACACGACGTGAATTAGCATTCGATATTACCGGGCGATAACGTTGAAAAACCGTTCCCGCAGTCGTTGTACGTAACCGAGTCTTCTGGTTGCTTGATTTCGCGTTAACGCGCGAAAAAGGGCTGGCTCTTATGGAGGAAAAAAAGGAGGAAGAAGAGAGAGAAAAAAAGCGAAGGAGAGAAAAAGTGTCCCTTTATCGTCGTAAAATGCTGTCGCAGCTGCCGTGGACGACGATCCGCATTCCACGCTTCTACACGGTAGCACGTCGTAGGTTAACCCCTTAACGAGGCGCCACGTGCACCCCATACCGAACCTCTCGAATCGTGGAAAAAATGAGAGACACGTTCTCTCCAGGCATCGTCTCGTTACGCGGCCCCGAATGTCTTGGGATTTTTATACGCTTTTAATAGGACCGATGTATACCGTTCCTTTTTTTTATATCAGCTCGCTTTTATCTAAGAGGGGACATCGGACCTCGCTGTATAATATTTATGAAACTTTGGTAGCCTTTGAGCAACGTGCACCCGCTGAGCAACTTCGCTGTTAGGGAATTTGAATGTTTGCTCTGTTTTTTCGTTTATTGCTGTACAAAATTGTTTCCATGGAGATAAATGCCGAGAAGATTTCTTTCAATCTTGTCATTGATAGATCTCGATATTTGATGTATTTCTTGTTTATCGTGTCGATTTTTTTTGATGAACATAAATATTGAGATTGTCTTATTGCTACGATACTGCTGTATGATACTTATAGAACTTTCTGTGGATTTTTAAAGGTATGGATGTATAAACTGGAAGTTAGGAAATCCTAATGCTACAATAGTTTATTTATAATGCATCGTTCTAATCGTTTTGACGTTAGCAACTGTTGGAAAGATTCTCTTATATTCGATAATTTAATATGCGTTTTAAAGACGGTTTGTAAATAAATTGTGTAAATAGATAAATTATTAAACGACGTTAAGAAGGAGCTCAGAAATAATCTAGGGAGGAAGAAATTATTAAATAATTATACGTTTTATCGATTGAAGCCAGTATTGCTTGTAGTATTAATTCCTGTTAGCCATGGAACAACTGTGTTGGTGTATAAATTATCGGGCAATGCTGCGATCATGTTCTTGTTTAATTTCAACTAATTACGTTGAATAATTTCTCTCGTGAAATAAAATGAAGTACCTTGTAAGTATAAGAAGAAATACAAGGAGGAGTACAAGAAGGAGATGAAGAAGACGACGAAGAAGAAGTCAAAGAAGGAGAAGAAAAAAATTTACACAAGCCATTAATAAATGTTTTCTTCCATGCTTCTTAAGCTTAATCAACAGGCATTAAACCGCTATCCAACGTATAAAATTCCGCCTCCCTACAATGTTACAACACTTAAAATCTAATACGGCACTAAATTCACAAAAACATTACTGTCAAGCGAAACCGAACATAAACATTAAATAAACATCCTATAAACGTCCTGTAACACGTTCTAAACGTCTTTCACACGAATTTCTTGAAACTTTAATTCTCCGATTAGATTAAAAGAACATCTATGTTCTTAACGAACCGCAAAAAGTATCGACAAAACATAACGGAAAAAGAGGCAGAAGAAGAAGAAGAAGAGATGCAAAAAGGAAGAAAAAAAAACGTAGAAACAAAAATTCGTCGAACAAATCGGTCCAATACCAGTGCGTCGTTTGCCATCGCCCAGGTAAACCAGAATTTCCAATCGTCGTGGACCATCGATTTACACGATCGATATTCGGCCGAATTGGCAGAGGTGATCGATTAACAGTCTTCGCATAGATCGATGCGCCCATCGATGCATCCATCCATCCATGTGCGACAAATTTAAAATTCCAGCATCGTTGTTGCCGCAGGCGCATGCTTTGTCTTATCGTTTCTCACCGATGACCCTGCGGCCATGTCCATTTTTTCTCTTTCGTACTCTCTCTCTCTCTCTCTCTCCTTACTCTTCGTATTCCCTTGTACTTGCTCAGCCTCTAGTTCCGCGTAACCGCTGTCCCCGGCCAGTGTTAGAATAGAATGCATACGGAATGTTATCTGGCTTTATGGCGGTTTTCAATAATAAAACAGGCGAGTTCCGCCGGCGGGCCAACATGACGAAGCCCTCTATTACAGAAAATTTTATTAACGAGCCGATCCCGGAAGACAAAGCTGTTGTACCGTGTGCTGCAGTGCGTAAATCAACCGCGATGCCTCGGATCATTAAGGTTGCTTCTCAAGTGAATCCAACGATATCGCGCTCTTTCTCTTTGCGTACGCGGCATGTGAAGGTGACACGCGATCGCTTTTAGCGGTTGGCTACGTATAAAGTTTCGAAGAACGACGGTTCAAAGGGAAAGAGCTCAATAATTTCACCTCCGCTTCTAATTTCTCTGTTTCATTATTCTGTTTTCGTTTCTTTCTCGCTGGAAAATCGTCCTGTTGCGTGGCAGTGCAGCTGCCATCCTGGCACGATCCTCGCGTGAAACGTTCCCATTATGTACATGTATATATCCTTCAAATTGACGTTTCTTGTTGACAGGTAGGATTATGGAAAATTGGTTGAAATGTCGAGAGCATATAGGGTGTCTCTAAGGTAGTGGTCGAAATTAACAGATACATTCCTTAACCTTTAACTACTGCTGTCATAAACATCAGCACTAAAATAACACGCGAGGTAACGTTTGATCGATCTTCAACTACGTTCAATCGTATAATTATAATCTATAAGTTGAGATTTCCAAGAAATTAATATATTTCCATTTCGCAGTTGCACTTAAGTCGCTGTTAACTAATCAATCTTAATATCGTGATCGAGAAATAGAGAAATTTAAAGTATTCTCTAAACGTGATCGTCTTTTCAATGTACTTGCCTCTTGTCATATAGATCCGATAGTAGTTGGAAATAGTCGATAAAGGTACAACTGCGTCGCTTTAAAAACAAGTAGCTTTCAATGTCTAAGAAAGAGCCAAAGTACCACAAATTTATAGCCGCTATTCCTCTCTACTTAAACACGGTTCGCTGGAAACTAAAATTCCACTAAAACGTTGCCTCTTCCTTGAATCCAAAACACGTCTCGTAGATCTACCATTATCCCTTTCTTTATATATAAACTCTTATTTTTGACGTACACACCATTCCTCTCGGCACTCCGTAAGCGCCTTAAGAGCCTCTCGTGAGAAACAATCGATACTTTCGTCGAAGAAGAACCGCTTTCGAAGCGATCGCGTCGAAGTGCAATTGAAACACGTGGAATAGCACAAAATAAGGAAGACAAGCGAGACGCGATAATAGGCTGGAAATGAGGCAAGCCTCGTCCCTGTCGTTGTCCAGCAGCTACGAAGATGAACACTTTGAAAGCAAAGCAACGGTAGAGAGCAGAAGCCAAGAATGGCGACCGGCAGAGCGAACAAATACCGATCGCTCCTCGCAATTTGCAGCGATTTCTCATCGCCTGCTGTCCGCGGTATCTGTGCCGGTGCCAGCCGCTCGACACACACTAAACATCCATTTAAGATCCTTCCATTCGTCACCCTTAATTATCTCCTCGCTAGAATTCTCGCGTTTCTCTCGCTGCCTCCCATTGAATCTCCTCCTCGTGTCTCTCGAGCAAAAAGAGCATAATAATTCAATAGACTCTACGTCGGTAACAACAGTCTGACCGTCAGATCGAGATCATTTCGGTAGCCAGTTTCTTCTCCTTTCACCTGGACGTTGGCTTCTCCTTCTTTTTTTTTTTTTTTTTTAAGACTCATCTTTCTTCTTTATCTTTCGATGTTTTTTCGTCTTTGATAGCGATCCTTGCAACGATAATTACGTGCAATTAGCCGAACGACGTATTCTACCTGCGGTGATACCTGGTTTCACGTGTAGTCATTATGCCTCGCATAATCCTATAGCTACGACTATATTTCTTGCGCACTGTCAGTACCAGGACTGCCCATCGCGTCGATTTGGATCGGATACAGGACCCGCGTATGTTAAATAGCTTAAAGATTTTTTGTTTCAGAGAAATAATACATTTTTTTTTTTTTTTTATGATATTTGCATTGCTGATTCGAATTGGCGTGCAGATCTTTGTGGATTTTTTGAGACGCTGCAGTGTCATTTTTTTCGCCGATATGCAGATTTCAATCGTTTCAGATCGTGTTATTTAGTTTGTGTGTGTTTTTGATGATTATGGTTTGGCGAACGCATTATTCCCAGTGAACAACTTATATCGGTTGCATCGCTATGCATTTACGAGGAATCACGGCTTGTATTTCTTCCGTATCATTAAGCGGCGAATCGTTTATTTTAAACGTATTAACAACTCCGAGAAAGATGATTGCAATAAAAAAACTATTACTCGGATCATACGGCGGATCACTGGAGACTATGATTATTTGGAACGTAACCACCAATGCTTCCGTTAAATTAGTAGGGAAATCAGAAAGTACCTTTATCTTCTGAGATTTCTCCGTAAATTAGGAAATTTAAGAGCAACATTTTGCACATGTGTAATATAGTATTAAGTAAAGCAAGATACTTCTTTTAATTCCTGCAACGTGAATTTAAGGATAGTAGCTTAAAAACACTAAGAATTCCACGGAATCCATCAATTTTTCTTCAAACAATCTCTGCGTTCCCATATGGTGTTCAAACGTTTGCTCAAAATACTGTCACAAACTTTAATTTCTTCGCAGCAAGGATCGTACTAACAGCTACTTAACCCATTTAAGCGATAGTTTGTCACGACGTTACAAATATTTCAATCTCTGTAAATTTCATAAAATTGTAGAATCCATGTGGAAGAAATAGTAACGAAAACAATATTGAACTAATCCTTAAAATTCCTTTTTAAGAGCGGAATACGAAGAAACGGTGATATAAATTGATGGAGTAGAATTGCAAATAATACGTCGCGGTAACGCAACGTCGATCCTCGATCAATCCTTCGCTATTGAAATCGATACAACAGACACGTATTTCTAAGAAACTCAGAGACTACTCCATTAATTAAATAAATTTCTCCATTGCAGGCTCGCAATCCTATAACAAAGATCGTAAGCTATAAGTGTGTACACGTCGCTCGATACTGCTTTACACGCATTTCATAAGAGAATCTTGCATTCTTGTTAGATGTCGCCAGAGGATTGTAAAAGTTATCGCTGCTAATAAAACTACGATCGAATGTGTGTACCACGTGGTGTGACTAGCGGGGACAAGACATTCCAATCAAATATCCGGGGAAACTTTTGTTCTCTCGTCGGTCATAAATTTCTGTCCGCGTTTACAATTGCAAGCACGGTCGTGAAAATAACTTATTACTTGTCGCCTATTGGCTCACAATGGCCTACACGTATAACATCGATATGAAGATTTATGCCGCCGCTAGATCTTTCTTGCCTTCGAACGTGAAGTAACGTTTCCGATGAAATTACACGCAACAGATACCGCGAGAATTATTTCTCCCTGCCATGGAAAAATATTTATCCACTACTGTTTCTTTAGCTAACTTTTCCCTGGTGTAACGTCAAACTATAAATTATTAGATTCGAGTACGAGCCTTTCTAGCTATTCGTTTACAAGGCGCGCAAAACGATATAGCATAAGTATGTGATACGTATGTATACTTTTCAATTTTTAGAAATTAATTGAATCTTTGATCTTTTGATCGTTTTGAAAAATAGACGAATAGATTTGTATTTGCAGTGACTTCGACGCGATCTCGCTACTATCGTTTTCCATCGATTGGAAGATACTTTAGCGTTCAGCGTTTCGCCAGTGTCTAGAGACAATTAAATTTACTTAATTCAAGAAACAGTAGTAATCCGAATAATTAGAAAAATAATATTTTGTCATATTAACGAGAGGATGAGTTGAACCGCATTTCCTCTCTTGTTTCTTCCTTCTCCTTTCTTCCTGCACTCAAGAAAAAATCTTCATATACAAACTTTATTACACAAAGTAGTAGCAGTGACTTTACGATTATATAAAGGTAAAAAATAATATTTGTATAGCTATCCGAACGTTCTACGAAAAGAAAGTAAATAACGTTGCACATAAGAAACTAACAGAGAAATTAATCGAGATACTCGATAAAGTACGAAGTTATTCGCGCAAGAATTCCACTAAATTCCACCAAATGAATCCTCATACACGTTATATTTATCAATTTGTACACACAAAAAAAAAGCTGAACATGATAGCGCGGTTTCCCACGGTGAAAGTTGACCCGATCGATACAAATGCCGAGATATAACGAAAATAAATTCATCGACCGACGTGTACGAATTGCGTCTCGATAGCCCGTTGCCCGTCGATATAATAATTTCATCGGGATCGCGACATCGCTTGAACTCCAATTACCCTCGATTCTCACCTCGCAGCCGTATCTCTCGAAACACGTACGCGTACATAATTAATTAAGGAGGCGAATCGACCCGGTGAAATCGCTGGCAAGTTCGACACCGGTCCGCGTGTAGTACACATCCAGGTGAAAACGATTTTCGGTTCAGCAAAATAACATCGCGATTCATCGTACGAGTATGGAAGAACGAGGATAACGAGTTTGTTTCATGCGATTCTGTCAATATGGAATTAATCCGTTTATTACGGATATAATCTCGAATCGATCACTAAATTCACGTGCAAGTTACACAGGGGAAATTAAAATGAAATGATTAAGATTTTCGAGGTAGCACAGCTGAGGAGAAGGAAGTTGATTTTGTATTGGACGCGAGATCGTAAAAATTAACATACTTATTAATGACGAGCCTCGGATAACTGGATTCTGGCGTTGTTTTCCATTAATCAGAGTGTAAGTAGGTTGTGCAGGAAAATAATCTAATTGACGGTATTACGAAGAAGGGGACGGAGATGGTACAGCGAACTGGAGATGAGGAATTTCTTCTTCTTCTGAGGGTTCGTAAGCGTTCGATTCGAAGAAAAACGATTTGGAAGTTCGTAATGCGTGGACGCAATTAATAAAGCATACTCAGTGGGTCTCCATGGGAATCTTTATGATAATTTTCTGATGCAATTAATATTGCATTACTTCTTTTAGAAGTTGCAATATATTTCGTACAGTTGGATACCTTAATGAATTTAATATCTTATATTCGTTTCACGTTACGTTTGCGTTATAAATGGCTCAGTTAAACTCCCGAGTCTTAAATCCACATGTTTCCTTTTATATCCATATTGCAATTATAGAGAAGACGAGGCGTTCTTTCTATATTCCAATTCAACAAAGACTAGTTTACATATAATCGAATCTATTATCGTGCTATGACAATGATCGCTTTCCTCTTTCAATTATTTTCAGACGATCATAAAATCTATTCTAAATATTTCCAGCATGGAATAATAAAATATTAATTAATTTAGAACCTGAAAGTCTGCCACAAGAAGGTATACACTCACAATCTCGCGTCTTACTAATAATAATATCGTCATATCTAAATATGATTTATGACATAAAATAAATGAACGCTGACCAACTATCATAAAATAAGATATCAATATCCGTCACTAACAGCCGCTCCAACGGAAAACGCGCGTAACAAATCATCTACTATGATATACCGTCATCTGTGTGTATAAAGCATAGAGACACTATTTATGAAATAACGAAAAATCCTGTAAACACGATAAATAAATAAATCCAAGCAGCAAATAGCGGAACGTAAAACCAGCCGACTCCTAGAATCTGTAACTCATTCCATAAATAACACGTATTTCCATACTCAACGTAATACGAAATCCATGAGCTATCATTGAGAATCCTCGATATCAGTCGCAGTGAAGCGAACGCTATATCTTTCATCGGACGCTCGTGGCTACGTGCATCTCTCATCTCGCTAGAGATATTATTTACCACGCACCATACGCGTATTTATATTGACGAAAATATATATGAAGACCCGCGGACATCCCCACCCTAACGAGAAAGCTAATTTATACGAAGGAAGTGAGTTTATCCAACCGAGAAGTTACTCGACACCATCCACGGATTTGCTATTTTTCCGTATCATCGCAAATCTCAGACTGAAACTTCTTTCTAACAACTACGTGTACGAGTTACGTTCGATCGTTTTTCATACGATGGTCAAATATTTTTACGAAATCCTAACCGACCAGATGAGAACGCGTTTCGAAAACGCGAATATCATCTTTCCGACATTTGGCCTTTCGCGGTTGTGACTTATTCGAGAGATATCGAAGTTCAGGTAGGTTTTGCGAGCTGGAGAGAGCAAATAAGAATTTAATCCTCTCCTTCGAATGAGGTTAGTGTGGAAAATAGAATGTTTTTAATATAAGAAGGCCAGAATGATTTTCCATAGAAATTTTATAGCTTAATAATTTGGATTTTGTGGATTTCAGTGATATTCCGTGAAACGTATCTCTTCGTGCATCTCTCATTTTCATTTATTTGATACAAGTTGTACTTTCGTTTAGTGTTGATAGTTTTACAGCGTAATAGTGCTTTGTGCAAGCTAGTTTAATATTTAAAAAATGTACGAACAAATGATCATTCGTTGGAAAAAAAAATTGGATATTTACGAAGTGAAAGATCGTTGACGTAAAGATCAAGAAAGAATATCGAACAAGTCTGTTTTGTACAACTGTTCCTTTTAGAAAATTTACGAAAGAGCACGGATGAAATAAAGTGCTGATAATAAAATCCCATGTGTTCTATATATCATAGATATTCTATATAAGGTTCATTCTACATATATTTCAATCTGTTTTACAATTAATTTGACAAATTTGTCTTATATACTTTGCCCGTTATTAGCTATACAAAAGAACCACTCCCTTTTATTATGCAATTCCCTATACATCCTACCTATAAAAAGAAAGGATTCACTGTCATAAATAGCATTCCTACAAACTTGTCGCGAGATTCTGATTCACAATCGATATCTCAGCCAAATAACTGCACGAAATAAACCTTCAGCTACGTATCAACTCTTGCGACAAATAAATAAATCTTTAGCTACACATAAAGTACCACGCACAATCGTCATCTTGGAAACAATAGACCGTTCACATATCCGTCCGTAAAACCTCTCATCTTATTCCACTTACTCCTCCATGAATCCATCAAAGAGGCCATCCATTAACGTCGAAAACGTCATAAAACGGATAAAAAGTCAACGAGAATGGTTACTCGGCCGTTACATTCTCCGAGTAGGTACGTTCTCTACGCGAGTTCTAGGGAATTCAGAAAGTGGGAGGACCGAGGGAGCGGTAAATCACGGTTACGTACAAGATACGCAAATTCGAGACCGAAAGAGCGCGAGAAACTGTCGGACATTTAGCGGATTTAAGGGCGACCGTATAAAGACTGTTCCTCCGCTTCTTCGACCGGTAAACCAGACTTCTAAATCTTCCAGCCAGCTGTCTAATACGTTTATATTCCACAGTACGGCAGACCGTCTGAAATTCTAACGGCAATTACGAAGTTTATTATTTATATTGCACGTCTGTAATCCGGTCGCAGCGTGAGTTCGTTGAAAATGAAATCCGACGGTTGTTCCTTGCGAGTTATTTCAAAATATCTCTTCTATCTCAGACGAAACTTACGTATATGTCGGAGAGTTACGAGATTTGGCTCGTTCCTAATCGAAGCATAGGCGCGTGAAAGTATTCCAACACTTGTAAATACCTTCTTTGAATTTGTTATTTGAATATTACGTGTGTTGTATCAGACATTTAGAAATTTTCTTAGCATTTTTACGACACTCGTCTATCACGATTGTATTGGTAATGTTTGAAACAAATCTGGAAATATATATATAAGTTATATGACATTTGATATAAGTATATTTAATGTAAGTATATTTTACACTAGCCATATTTTAACACTTGTTATTGGTATGTTTCAAATGGCTATTCATAATGTATACTAATCTTCCACTGGTATTTTTGGGACAAATGTTTTGCGCAACTTCTATGCTGTACATTTTCATAGGATGTGATGTATTTCTTTGAACAAGTAATATTTTATATCCCATATACCGCTTTTATGTGGAGTAATTTTTATAAAAAGATAAACATTATATAAATGCCACATATTTTTATTAATATTTACGATATCGCTATGTGCAGTTATCTCATTCGTTATACATTTCATAAAAGTGTTCTGAAAATTAATCTGCAGATACCAACTGCGAAATTAGCAGCGCTGATGTTTTACGATATTAAAATTGGATTGAATTCCGCGTAGAAAATCTCATATGGAATGCAACTCTTTAATTTACATATGGAAATTTAAATTTATATTTCAAACCCATATATGTAAATTTCGATTGAATGTTTCAAATTTGTATATTTAAATTAAAGAATCGCGAAGGATGGTAAAATTTGTGTTATTTGCACGAACGGAATCACATGTCGTTTAAATAGTATGAAAAGATCTCTTCTTACTGCTACGTCAAATAGCTTGATTCTTATTACAATCCGTATTAAAATATCATTTGCTATCATTCGCTGTATTAAGATTATTTGAATTATACCCCGAGTTAAATCCTGTATTCCTTAAAGGAAAATCAATATTGAATTCCACCCTATTTTTCCCTACCAATTATTTTTATTATTTTATTCTATTTTATTCTGCAAGATATTAACAGCTTCGCGAAACAACATACGCAACACACAATTAACAACTAACAATTTACACCGATCTTTCGCTCCTACAATTCAAGGTAACATCAACGCTGCACCTACAGAGATCCAACAAACGTCGCAACAAATAAAAGAACAAGACCGAAATCTCCTATCCTGCAACCAATCAATCTCACCAAACTACGTCTCACAATTTTCTCCGACAAAAACTAAAACGGAGAAGCAATTGGGATTCAACGCTGATACGTGCAGTTACGCGCGTAACACTGTACGCTCCGGAGACAGGTAGTAGTAAAGATAAATAACTGCGACGTAAATAGACGAACGAAAGTACCGGCATGTGTACAAAGAGACGAGGGCGCGCGGTTTTCAAGCAGTTCGATGATTTTTACGCTCGTTAACCAACCTTTCCGTTCCTAATTCCACTATTCGTATCTCAGTTCACGAATAAGTTTTTCTGCTGCGTGCGCCGCTGTTAAAGAGCAGACACCATAGCAATTTAATGGCGAAATATAATACGGAAACAACGGATTCCGTATTCGCAGCGCGACCCGGTTGTCTCGTCTCTATAGCTGGACGGATTGCAGCGAGCGCAGACTCGGGTTAAAGGCGGTGTTTCCGATGTCCCAATGCTTGTAACAGGCCAGCGGAATGCGCGGCAGCCTCTGATACCGATCTCGCGTTATCCCGTTTGCTGATCTTCCCTCGAGTTACGCGCGCGCGTAGGAGAGATGGAAATGTTGCGACGCGGTCCGTTTCGTGAGAATCGCTAACGATCGAATAAAGATAACGATCGCGTATAAAGGTAAGAAGAAAGAGAGTATGGAAAAGGCTCGATATTGAGAGACGAAATGGGGTAGGAAAAGTAAGTACCGAGGAAAATTGATTTACGTTCGGGCGAGTGTGATTGAATGAGAATTTTTCCGCGATACGCAGATTTATGAATTTACGCGAACGTGTTTTACGAATATGGCTAAAGAAACGGAATCTAAACAGGAATTTGCTTCGCTTATTAAGTATCACAATGGGCACGCCACCACCTTCGATATTTTATGCGTTTTCGCATCCTTCGAATTTTCATAAATAAATAAAAATCCATAAAAGTTAGGACAAAGTCGCTGGATTCTTGATCAGTATTAGAATATTTCAGTAACTTTTGTTTATTTCGCGATGCGTTTTAGTTATTCCAAGAGGAAAAGCAGAGAAAATGGAACACGTTTTAGGATCGAAAAATGAGAATACCAGAAGAAAACTTAGAAGAAGAATTTAACGGAATAACAATTTCGTAGATAAAAACTTACCGAATTAGACTACAACGTAGAACGTTGATTTATCCCAAGCTATTCTGTTAAATCGTGAATTTTTGGCACAGAAATTGTTGTATCGTTTAAAGAAACACGAATATCTGAAACTTCGTGAAAGTGGCCACGATGTGAATTTTTTTCGACCAACTGGAAACACAGAACGTGATTTATGAGTGTTTGTACGTTGCATCGTTTAAGAGTCATTTAAATCCAGGCCGTAGGGTTAATGAAACGCGAGACTTATGAAAATTTATAAAATATTGCCGCACCATGCAAATTGCCCCCAGAGTTGAGAAATGAAATTAACCGCGAAGGGTACGACTGCATCGATTTTTCATACCAGTGTTCGCTCGCAATGTACGACGCGACTTATAAAAACGTACATAATTATCTACCGGTGGAAGTTGGTTATTTATAAGTATGCGTTACAGCAATCTTCCTGTCCATTACGAATACCTGTATTATTCGTTGCGTATTTTCATTAATAAAATTGCCACGTTTTCTCCTTTGACTTATCCATCACCTATCAGTAACACCTTGCCTTCGATTTTCGTATTTAGCCACTTTCAGAAAATCGCAAAATACACTTCGAAAGACCCTTAACTTTCGACTTCTTCTTCGACGATCTTTTATAAAATTTGTAACAGTCATCGTAGTATAATAAGGAAACGAAAAATTCTGTAAACATTACACGGAAGATATTGTAGTTGAGTCATCGTGAAAAAAGGAAGGGAAACCGTTACCAAGGACTTACAGCAGTAACCGGAAAAAAAGAAGAATTGTTAAAAAAAAAATTTGTTGAAAAAATTAATCGGAATTGCGCGTCTCGTAATAATCTTGATATCGAAAAATGTGATTAAACAATCTTGCAAAAATGACGAAGAAAGTTATTCCAACGGAGTAATAAAAAAAAAACGATAACTTTCTATAATTAAATTATTACCGAGGCCTTGTGCTAAATAATTAATACGGCTCATCTGTATTTATTGAGAATAAATGGTAGGACCACCGTAAAAACGTGGCCGATATTTATCGCCACGGTTCAATTACCAACATCGAACCAAAGACGTATCGATAAATCATACGCGTGAATAATAATCCTGTGGATAGGTCCTGTTAGAATTCCATAAGCTGCCAATGAATTGTGCAACGGACCTTACAAAGAAAACTAATTTAATATGGGACATTTGAACCGAGTTATTCAAAGCGCTTTCTATTCGCGACACGGCCATAGTTACGTTAATGGAACAATAAATGGTGCGTGGTGTCAAAGGTGGGCGCCATAACTTTGCGCTTAATTTATCACTCTTCCCGATCATCGAGGATTAACTTCACGGCTGACCCACATATTTCCAAACGCTTGATGGATAGTCATTGAGGTAGCCGCATGGCAGTCACCTGCTACCAGTAATGGACAATCCCATAAATGGCCTTCCACGGAATTGTCGTCCCCTCCGCTAAGAAGCGACTTTGTACTGTGCGTAGTTTCACCTTGCGCTTACCTGAAACAAAAAAGGAACAAAACAGTTGGATTGAGAAAGCACAGCGTGCACACATGTATCGTAAATCAATAGACTGTCGTACGACTTCCAACGTTTGATGTTGTATACGACATCGTATCATCCGAAAATAATAAAGAAAATATATGAACAAATGAACAAGAGAGCCTGTCTGACGATTGATGTCACTTTCTACTGTCGAACGATCCTCCGTAAAGTTTCAGAGAATCGAAGATGCAAAGATGATTTGGAATTTTTAATCAGACGTACGCTTGTTTGGTCAGCGGACAAAATGCTTGCTCGTTTTGGACAAAATGATCGTTAGAACGTAAATACGATATTTTGGATTGATTTTATCGTTTACTCGTAAGTTACTCGGTCGAATTAAAATGTGCACGATTTTATACTACGAAACAAACTATATTACGAAATAATCTACATTACGAAATAAAGTCAGCATTCGAAACTACGTAAAAAGTATCACCGGAATGATGTTTATGACGTTTGAAAGCGATTTGTGCTGATGAAATAAGAAGATGAAAATTATCGCGCAGGGGATTAGACGATAGATCGTTTCAGAATTCCAGGTAGCTCAGATAATCAATTTTTATTCGATAGAAATAAGAATGTAAATTACGTTGACGAAGGATATCTTTTCTATAGAATTTCAAACTGTAAATTTCAAATAAAGAATACTCGGTATTGGTTTGAAATTTCAAATGTGAAGATTTATAAAGTTGCTCTAACGAAGAAGAGCTACCTACCATCTCAGTAATTTCGCATAGTCACTTCGATACTCAATTACCAATGAGTATTCAATTACAGCTCGAATAACTTGCTAGCAAACTTCAAAAATCTCCGGTCAAACTATAAACTTTCTCAAGTGTACACAGATCACAAACGCAGGATATATGTATTAATTAAAATATCATATCGTTTATCGCCGTCCACCCCGAGCAACGTTCACAACGCTTATTACTTCAACTTAATTTGCAGATACCTGAACGTTATTAAGTAGAAGTAAAGAGATACGATCGTGACCGATCGTTAAAATTCTGGCTTCTTATGTACAAGTGAAATAAGATATTTCCCGGATTTTATGCGAACTTTTCTGGCTGTCAACGGAAGAGGGACGATCGATTTCTCTCGCCTGGACGAAGGCTCGTTCACGCCATAATTCTCGGCATGTTAAGGGAACCGAGCTGTTCACCGAAATGGATATCCCGCTGCGACACAAAATAACAACGTGTTCGCGCACAAATTAATCACCGGTAGATAATTAATTAATTTCCCTGGAGCCGACAAGCGTCATAAGCCGGGTAACGAGAAAAATCGATGACTCGATGCAACGCGAGTTAGCAAGAAGTAACCGCCGTGTATACCGTGTGTGGTTCACGGCCACGACTCGTCAGCTATTTAATACACCAACGAGTTAGGTCGCGCGATTCGCGCGAGTAAATCATCCACGTGGATTTTTTTCTTTCGTGAACATCGATCGAGGGGATTAATAATAATCGTACGAAGTAATCGTACGAAATTGCGGTGATTAAATCCGAAGAAACAGATATCCGTGTCTAAAATAAAGGTCAGTAAATGAATTTCAGTTCTCGCGAGAGGTCAAGTATGGACTATGCTAATTAATTCGAAGAATGTCTCTCTTTTTCTCTCTTTTTCCTGCTTCTTTCTTCCTATTTCCCTTTGGTTTTTCTTTCTCGTCGTTTCTAGAGGAAATCGGTTTCTGTGATGAATCGACTGTACGAAGTAGTCGCTAATGATCACGAAGTACATATGTTGTTTGCCATTATTGTGACACTTGTTTCCGGTGCTCGTTTATTAGCGGGCATGTGTTTTTTCCTATGTTTAATCGACACGAGCAACTTGCTTCTGGCAAACCAGAAATCCTTCTCGTTATCGGCATTGGTTCGTTCGATTATTTTTAAGATCTCGCCGCTCGTGATTAGTTATGTAAATCGGACCGGCGGGGAAAAAGCGAACGCGCGGCGTAAATTTGTTTCAACGATCGATCAACTTTTCGCTCTTTCTTTTTCTTGCTTTTTAAGTTCCAAATATATATGAATAAATTACCGGTTATGGAAAAGAATTTTTTAGTGAAACGGATAACATGAATCATATCGGTACTCAATTAATTTTTCGTATCTCGCATTTAAAATACTGTGATGACTGTTTTCTATATTAACTGTGTATGTTAAATGCCAAGAAAATCTAGTAGAATTTTTTCCGGTATAATATTCCGTGTTTATTTTAATGTTTGATAAGATATTTTATAGAAATAATGCTCGGTATAATTTTCAAATAAACAACATACATTCTATAGTTACTTTAGAATTTTAATTATATATATAATTATAAACGAAATTGCGTAATAGAATTATTAACAACTAAAAGGATTATCTGTTTGATTTTGGAAAATTACCGATATGCATCTAAAATAAATGGATCATTTTGCTAAAATAAATTTGTAATAAAATAATCAATAACTTATTAATTTATCTCGGAGAACTAATGACCCGTAGGTATCTAAGTCTGCTGTTTTCTTCGAAGATACAAATAATACCTTTAAAATAACCCTAAAATGAAATTATCAACGATCGAGCAGTTTACTAGAAACTGCTTTCAGAAACTAAAACGAAATACAGAAAAAGATTCTGTCTTTTTCCCTTGAAAATCCCAAATAATCTCCTTAGAACAGTTCTACGATGAGATTACCAACAATCAAGAAATTTATCAGTTACGTTTATTTATCAGATACGTATCACGAACTTCTGATTTTTTTCCTTCGCAAATCGTAGACGGCACACTCGAAATAACTCTGCGATGAAATTACCAACAGCTAAGAACTTTATAATTCAGATCTGGGAAAACTAGCGACGTGTATCCATAAGAATCCGGATTTTTCCTTTAAGAATCACAAATAATACGTTTAAAATAACTCCGCAATCTTTAATAGCTCGATCTCGGAAAATTAACGATCCGTATCAAGAGATTCTAATTTTTCCCTCGAAGATCCTAAATTATTCCTTTACAAGTAACTGCGATATCACGAATTCAACACATTACGGAACGTGTTTCCATTTCTTCGGATAAATTCCTTCTAAATATAATACCTGGCCGCTTGCCTGTATCCGTAATTGCCAACTTACGGAAATAAGAAAAGAAGAAAAGAGAGAAAAAAGAGAAGATAAAAGCGAGTTATCCTTGCGGGTTAGGTTCGAACGCTAGCGTGTAACAAGCGTGAAACGCAACGAGATTCCGGGTCTCGTAACTCATTAGCGGATCGACTATTTCGGTAGTATAATCCGCACGTCAGGGCGTCGAACCAGTTTAATATGCGCGATAACCGTATAGGCGGACTGGCGCAATTTCAACTCGTAAACGTAAAATATAAACGCCAGTTAAGTTTTTACGATCGGGGCCGGGGATTTTGCGCGAGGGTAAGGCGCGAGTAAATGGCCAGGCACCTGTGTGGACACTGTGCACGAATTACGTAATCGTTAGGTCTATTTCTATATGGGTGCGCATACGGATTTATCTATTTCACCCTGCGGCTGTTCAACATCTTATTGTTCCATAGGAAAACCTGGTCGATCCCATCGACGTGTTCCGTTTAAACTAGTTAACTACTACTTGGATCGATAAACACCAAATGAGATTTCTCATCGTTGTACGTTCGGAGAATGCCGTTTGACTTGTTTTATTAGATAATAACTGGCGAATTTGCTGAACGCTCGAGTATATTAATTTTCGAATATTAAACTGAATTCCATGTGGAAGAATGTTACTCGACTCGAATTAGCTGATAATTTGTTAATTTCCTGCAGGAATCGGTTATAATTAATTTTCAAAAAACCTATGTGCTAATAGTTTGTATGATTGGTGATTTTAAATTATCGAATGAAATCATTAGGACGTGAAAGTTTCTTAAGGAGGACAACTAATTTGTTGGTAAAAAGATAGAGTTATTTAATTTTACTGTACTCTGTCTAAATGGAAGTCCATTTAACGAATTGCAGGAATTAATAGCTTTTACCCTGTGTACGAAGACCTGGTTACGGAGCATTTATTTCTCATCAACTGCATTAAAGTGGAACAAATTAAATTCAATCTGCCTTCTATACTATTGTCTCGCAAATGTAATACTCAATATACGTATCTATGTAATTATACCTCTACAACATCCAGTTGATTCGAAGGAAGCACGCCTATATATTCGGAATTTTTGTTTCTCTTTTGCTAGTTAATAATACTGCACCGCTAACAAGTATTTTATATATAGTAACGATATATCAGATCTGTTACTTTTCAAAATTAAGAACTATAATTGATGTATCTTGTACTGAAGAAAGAAATTTATCTACGAGCATCGATTATTAACATGTTCTGTATCTCATATGCTTCTGATATCGCGTAAGTATTTCAAATGAAACTTAAAGCAGAGATTTACGTTCTTCTATTGATTTCTTAAATATGTTAGCTTGAATCAAAAACTAAATACAACGTATAATTCCCTGTAATTAAATACCTTAATATAATATTTTTCTTGCGTAATATGAAACTTCTGCCAAACTAAAGTGAATTAAATTCACCTCTACATGATTAGAATTAAATATAAATATTTAAAAAATAAGATAATCCTAATATCTGATCAATTTTCTAATCGAACCAATGAACCGAATCCAAGTCCATAGAATGCCACTTTTATCTCGTTTCACGTAATTCGATCTTCGATTAATTTCAACATTGTGGCCATTTTATGCCCAATCTGGAATTTAAAATAGACAGAACGATAATCTCGCAACAGCAGCCGCGTTTCTCCATAAACGAGATCATGGACTTGATATCTAAATCGAACAGGACGTCGTATCAGGCCCAATAAGATGATTAATAAAATGACTAACCAAGATATTTATTCTACGCCAACCAACGATATTCCTAGCATAAATACCAGAAATTTGCATTTCTCTCGTTTAGAAACATATCAATTATTGTACGAACTTTTTCTCTAATAAGGACAAACCGGATCGGTATCCATTCGTTTAGTCGTGGAAAACGGTCGAACGTAAGTACAGGTGCCGACCAGTGTCATAACACGACGATGACGAAAATCCGCGCGCAGGGTGGCAAAATGATCGTGGCGAGTTTTTCGAGATATAATGGCACGCACGTTATATCACCTGGCCTGAAACGAATGGCCACTTATCGCAGATATATCTTCGGAACGACCGCCGTTTTCCAAACTATTTCGAGTCACCGTCAACTAGAACGAAATCGATATTTTATTATACAACGAAAAAGCATAAATGACATTATCTGCTGGTCAATCCAAGCGGACGAACGTTCGCGTCCACGCTCATGCAAAGATAAAAATGGAACATTGGAAATTTATTGACAAGAATTATTGGATCGGTAGTCGGAGACTGTATTTATTGAACTTATCGTTAACAGATCAGAGAGTTTGTTAGTATGTTTCCTTCTTATAAACGTGATTTATCGTTTTGATATCAAAGATATCGTTATAATTATACGTACATTACGTATACGAGAAGTATATATACACGAATAAGGTGCAACATGTACGCTAAGCTGTTATTACTATATAAAAATGAATGTTTTTTAAAGTATAGAAAGTTTTCAAGGATAATAATCGAAGAATTTCTTTAATGAATCTTTTTATTCACAAAATTTCTATATCTCACGATCGTAAGTTTTTATACTCAAAATTTTATGGCAAGCTTGCATTTTTAAAGTTCACCTGTTGAAAGATATTGAGGTTGACTGATAGAATAACGAGTGGATGAATTTGTAATAGAAAGGTATATTGAAATAAATAAAGGTATAATTGTAATTATAGTTATCGAGATATGTATAATTTTATGTGCTGGAGTAGGTTAGATGCGTAGTATCAGTATGTGGAAGTATGTGTGTGCGTGGCGTCTCGAAAACGGATGAATGTAAACAGTTCAATCGGTTAACAGTCGGGTTATGGAAGAAAGTGCTGAGACGCGTGCAAGTGTGTATCGATGAATATCTTAGCAATCGTCCAGAAAATAAATATATAACTATTCTAATATTAATTCCAAGTGTAAATTTAGTGTTCCTATAACATTATTTCGGTTATCAACAATGATCCGCAATTCTCAACAATGGCGTTACAATACGATAGAAGAAGCTATGATAGGGACGTTCATATATTTATAGCAAAGGACATTACCAAAATGTTAACCTTGTAGCTCTAGCCGAAGGCTACAAGAAACAGCAATAGAAACTTACTTATAGCTCTTTTATTTCTAGACCTTGTAACCCAAAAGATAATTTATATTCAAGGGCACAATAATATGGGCCTCTCCTTATTTCGCATTTTTTGTTTCACTAAATTCTATTCTCTTCGTAACAGCGGTTTCCAGGTCACGGGTATACAAAAGCAAAAATGTAGAGTTTTTCTTGATGTAATTATTTCAACGAATCGAAATCATATATTATATATTTACGAACCAGAAAACGTTTTCTATATCGTATCCTACCGTCTGATCAAAATTTCTTTTATCACACAATCATACCATACAAATTGGGCTATTTCGCTTATAACATTAACTTCTTTATATTAGGTTGTCCGAAAAGTTTCTTTCGCTTCATAAGGCGATAATAGATGAAGAACGATTTCTGTTTTATATTATTTTATTGAATTAGGTATGACCCATTTCGTCCTATTTCTATTATCATGTTCGTGCATAATTCAATAAACTAATATTATTTCCTTATAAAACGAAAGAAACTTTTCTAATACATTTACTTTCACAGGTTTTCGATTTTTCTTCAACGAGGTATCATATAATTTTTAAACCTACGATAGAGAAAAAATTCGCCTCTAAATTAGAGCAAATTTAACACGAACGATAAAAAGATCTTTTATTTCCTCCGTAAGATCCATACTGTACAACACGAGTAAAATCTGGTCAAATTTGTTTAGTTTGTTTTGTTATATGTTGCGTTTAAAATGCAAGTAAATCACTTTGCACCTGGTTAACTAATGGATTCTCCAGCTCCTTAAATTCCGTATATCACCGCTACTTCCCCTACAGTTTGCAGAGTATCCATTTAACGTTCACAGTACGCACGTGAATTATCTCCCTGCATATACACACCTAATCAACCATTGCTTTTTATTACCGTGAACGATCGTAAGACAAGATCGCAAGCAATAGAAGCAATTCGAAAGATAAGCCTCGAAGCAACCTCTAACCTTTCGTCACGCAATAATGGATGCATATTTCCCTATAGGGGTCGTGGCTCTACGATCCACCATACGATCCACGAACCTAACTGCAATCTAGCTTCTTAATCTCTCGTCGAATTTAATAAGACCGAATCGTCGTGCCGTATTCGTGATTTTCATTCGCGCATCATTAGGCAGACGAGAAATGAAATTACCCCTTGAAATTTTGCTTCGTAAAATTTCCTGCTGCAAAACGGCAAATGGACGATAATATGAAATGAGTAAAATAACGAAGAAAATAGAAAAAAAAAAGAAATTTTTGCTTTATGGAAGTTCCCAATGCAGTACGCTAAATGAACGATAAAAAGAACGAAAAAAAGAGAAGGGAAATTTCTCTCCGTAAGATCTTTCGGTGAAGAACGTTACGCGGTTGATAAAAGAAGAAAAATAACCAAACAATTAGAATAAAGTAAACTTCGCTTCGTCAGATACCGCATTGCAGAACGTTAAATTGTTGAAGATGAAAAAGAAAGAGAAAAGAAGAGGAATATAACGAAGGATGGAAAAAACGTTTGCTTCGTGAGATCTCCGGTGCAGAACGCTAACTGGAGGATAAAAATGAAAAACATTATGAAATAAAATAAAGACTGCAGAAGAGTAGAATAAAATGTTGTATTCTGGAAAGGTAGGATCATGGGATCGTTGACTACATTTGCACACGCGAAATTCCATGGGCGGTTGCTCGTTTTACGCGGAACATTCACGCGGACGTCGACGATATTAAGATGGCCATTAACTGGTCCCGAGATATTGCTAAATAATGAAATCCCGAGGCTGTAAAATAATTTGTTTATTGTTCGATCGCGCCGCTAGTACGTTTTATCCAAGGTCCACGCCTTTTTCTCACCTTGCCTCGACGAAGATAGCGAGCTTTCAACGGGAATCGTACGCTCCGAGATCTCGAGGAACACGCGAGGACGTCGTAAATTTTATTTCTCGTCTTTACGTTTCCGAAATCCGGACGTTTCTTATAGAGAAATATATTTTGCGAGGTAGCCCGGCGAGATTTATCGTGCCATTAAAGCAGGGAATTAAGTTTTGAGAATTTTTGTACGTATCGTTGCCGGTTAAGTATCGTTGCGTGTGTTTTACAGGTTTGAAATTACAGGGTATAAAGCGTTTGAAAACAGAAGCACGGGGGTCTGAAATTGAGCAAAAAATGTGACTTGTAAATAGGTTTTTGGTGATTGAGGATGCCGGTGGAAAATTGCACCATGTTTGATTTTTATTAAGTATTAATTTTTTTATTTTGCATTTATATCAACAAGTAAACGTCCTTCTGCTTGGAAACGATTTCAAGCTGCTTGAAATATTATTGCGAATCGTGATAAACATTGCAAAAAAAGCCTTTCAAGATTTTTATACAACTTTCAATTCAAGAAATCAGGAATCGATCGATTCGAGTTGATCCAGTAAGAAAATAATCCTCTCCGAAACGATAACTATAAGAATTCTTCTGAAAAACTAATCTCAACTTCTTGGAAAAATTTGTTTATTCTGTACTTGAAAAATTGTGGCACGAGGAACAGTCAATAAAATGAACACTTTTAATACACGAAAATATATTATAACATGTCTAAAATAAAATACTAATTCACATCAGCTAGTCCATTGTTCGATTTCTAATCCTGCATACAGGACTTAACATCCGATTGCGCTAATAAAAGAATAACCTTGTCCATTTACGAAAAAAGTTCTCGATCTTCTCCTCTCCAATAGAAATTATAAAAACTCTGCTCGAAAAAAAAAAAAAAGAAAAAGTCATCTGGACTGCTGAACAAGCAATAAAACGAATCTAAGTAAATCCAGCGCTCGTCTCGCAAGAAGAATCGCGCTTGAAGAAAGAAGTTGCCAGGAATTTCAACATATCGCGTTCTCGTGTGCGCACGGCTGGGCCGGTTTGAATGGACGCAACCTGAAAAGCCAGTGTTTCTAATTCATGGCGGGTAAATGGCAAGCAGCCGGGGCTATTTACTGTTTGTACCACTGCCGGAGGAAATTGAAGTTAACGATTGTAACGCGGCTCCGCCGCTCGTCGAAAGTTCTGACGCGGATACGTATCGAGAGAGACCAAGGTAGAACGCGATTTCACGACCGCGTTCGTTTCGTATTATTCGGTTTCGTGTCCGCGTGTAATTTATCGATTCCACGTTGATACCGCGTTTTGCGTTTATGTCACTGTCGAACCGCCGCGCTGGTAATTGCCACGTTTAACTTAAAGCGCCTCGATCCAGCAATTTTTTTTTCTACCTCTTTTCTCTTCTCTTTTCTTTTCTTTTTCCTTCTTCCCCTCCCTCTTATCACTTCGAACCAGATCATTTTTCCGAAGGAACGTTCCCGTAATTGTAGCGGAGAGAAACCCGCGTGGCGGATTTATGGCCGTCGTTTCGTGCACAAAGTACGATTACCGGCGGGCTTAGGAGGAGTTCGATTGCAAATCGTAATGAAATCGCGAGTAATTGAAAGCGGGCAGGTCTCATGCGTGGATGTTGTTGCGTGAGATATGTGCGCCGTTGATATACTTGATTGTGAGAAATAGCGAGTGAGATATTGGCGAGACGGTTTAAACGTGCCAATGAATATGTATTCGCAATGAATCACCCGGTACTGGAATTTTATTACACGCTTTCGACGCATTATTTCAACGTAACAGGAGTTTTTCTGCTCTATAGCACGTACACGGTATGTAGCGATTATTTTTCCCTATATTGATCTATTTGTTCGCATGAACGGAGTGATTAAGTTCCATGGGAAAATGTTAACGTAACGGATCTTGCGTGAACATTTTCGCAAACGGTGTACAAATTGAATACGATACAGGATTAAATGTGGCAGACACTTGTAATTATTGCATGGTCGTATCGTAAAATAAAAGCAAGTTTATGAGACAGATATATATGTATCGTAACAAATTGTTACACCGTAAGAAACTTTATCCTAAATTAAATTTCCTTCGCTCCTTTGCAACTAAGATACGTATCCTATACAATTTCCAGATGTCACTAACGAACAAATATATTCTTACATGATTTACTATATATATGAATAAATAATACAAGTCGAATGTGAAATTGAAAAGTAAGGAAGTTCTTCTTCCGAGACGCGTGTCGATCATTTGAATAGTTCTAACGTTAATTACTCGAAACAGGAAGATTAAAACTGTAATTAATTGTCCGACATACGTGTAACGAGAGAAAGCACTGTAAATATACATCTTGAAATACCTTGATCTTGCTTATGAAATTCGTAAAGCATAATGTTACCGATGCTCTTGATCCAATCTTTCAATTGCTATTCTCTTACCACTTTGTTCGTCTCCATAGAGTTTATGTCTATTAATTATTGAAACCTAATTAAGGAAATAAACTGAAACAGCGAAACTGAAGCGTAGACGTGACTGAGTGGGAAACAATGCTTCGTTGAAAAATATATAATTTACGAAACGATCGATCGACATCTAATGATACCTACTCATCTTACTGGCAGCAATTTTCAACGATCGATCGAAATCGAGCAATCCGTTATCGAGATATATGTATCACGTGCCGTCGAATACAACTTTCTCCCTTCGTATCCACGCATAAAATTATGATGAATCGTTCTCATTATCCCGTCCATTGAAATTCACCTCTCGACACGTAAGTAGACAAAAGAGGGATTCGCTTCTCCTTCTCGCGGATTTCCATATAGCGAGAGCACACGCGCACGTTTATGATTTACCAGTGATTTATCGACCAGCCGTTGCCTACAATCCTTCAAAAGCGTATTTACATAATCCATTCTCCGCGAGGAGAAATGACACACAATGGCAAACGCGAACATTGTAAGTTGGATGCGCGGCCGGCGAAAGATTCGCAATAAAAGCGGCGAGATATCCCTACCTGCCGTAAATTATCTTTCATTCGGCAATATTACAGACGTGTATTTCACAAACATGCATTTACCGTTTTGTACCGTTACGCATGCTGTATTGTACGTGGTAGGGACGAGCCGATGATCGGCAAGTTTGAAACGTTGCATAGTACGAGGAATCGTCAGCACGATCGAAGGAAAATCATTTTGGTCGCCGTCGGAATTTTCTTCATTTTTGTAGCAAATTATCGAGGAAGATTTAAATTGGATTCTGACCATACGAGTGATCGAACTTGAAATAAAATATATAAGTTATATATACATATAATAGAAATAAAATATATCAATACCATGCCCAGTAATAATTCAACGATAATTAAGCGCAATAATAATTGTACCAAAATTCTAAAGCGTCCACATTTCTGAATTACTTGGTTGAGACGTCAACCATAGGAATAAAATTAAAGAAAATAAAATCGAACACGTCTTATTAGAAGAAAAGGTCGTTCGAGCAGCGAAATCTCGCACAAAATATTATCAGCTTCAAGGAAAATTTAAAAATGTCTTTGGAATGGAAAAATAAATTGTCTAATAATTGAATAATCAAATAATACTAAAAAGTTGATATTTACACATTTTTATTTCGCACGATTAACCTTTTTTCAGTTTCCTTCGATTTTCTTCTCCTTCCATTCAATTTAAAAGATTCTTATTAACATATCCAATTTGTCATATCAAAATTGCCTTGAATTCTTAATATCGAAATACTCATAAAAAGCTAAGCATCCAATAAACTGCTTTATTTAAAATTCATTATTATAAAATATTCCGTAAAATATCCAATAACTCGATAGCAGGGAATCGTACGGATCAGGCAAGTGTAATATCCCGAACGGCATTAATTTCAGACCACCTTGGTCGAAACGATGATTAATTACGGTGAACATAGGCGACGCGAACACGGCGTTTCGTAGTTTACGACTCTATCGCGATTTTTACCGCGTTTACCTTCGAATCGTTTCCCTGTCGCAATTTACCTCGTCCGCTCGCCGGGCACACCGGGACCGAGGCAATAGCGGAAACATGAATTACCTGAAATCCATTTTATTTGCTTGGCCGGAGTTTCCTCTGTGAAAGGCTCGTTTCCCGTTTTACGAACATTATCGATCACCCTCCGGTGAACGGGACGAAAAAGATCTCCGCAAGTTTGCGAAAGAGAAAGAGCGCGCAAAGGGTCGAAAAACCGGAGCGACATTAAGAACAGACTGACTTTCAAGGATATACGTGGTTGTCCATGATCGTTCGAGTGTATTTACACTCGGTGCACAAGGTGCGGCGATGACGATGATCATGGAATAAGCATTTATACGGTGTGTGGGTAAAAATCAATGGAAAGTGACGGACGATACGAGATTTTTTAACGGACATATCGAACGTAGCGCAGATTTCGGATATTGTTTGTTGACTATTGATCTTCTTAATTTGTAGATTGATTTGTAGTTGTCATTGACGAATTAGAGTTAAATTTCCACCCTTTGAATTTTGACGTATAAATTAGATTACGTCAAATCGGTTTTTCCGTTGAATGAAGAAATAAATTTCGATTGGCTCGTTGATTCATTTATGCGAAGAAATAGTACGGTTTCTGAATATTAAAAATGTCTATCTTTTTCGTTTTAAGCTTTTCCTTGATAGGAAGAAATGGAAAATAAGACCAGTTATAAGGCATTCGTTTTAAAAAAAATTTCTTAAATGTTACCTTCATTTGTTCTTTTATCCATGGGTTATAGATTTCATTTGCGTAACAACACTCGCAGATACTCGTATATTCTTAGAATTTAAAAATAATATCGCGTATCACTTTTGTTTTGCATGAATAAACGCTTAATCATGAATTATGGATCTCCTAGACGCATAAAAAGTAATGTATTTTTACAATTTAAAAATAGCATTTTATACTATTTTTCGCTTAGGTGAATGAATCTTTGATCATAGATTACGAGCCTTTATATATAGAAACAGCTCTAACATTATGAAGGAATAAATGAATAAAGTATTGAAGATTTATTATGCTTTCCAGAACTTTATTATCGACATTTACAAATTCGCAAACGAGTAGGCATATTAATCTACAAAAAAATCGAATCTTAATCAAATGCGCGCATATCAAACGGATGGAAATGTTCGACAAATTTATAACAGTGAATGGACGAAGAAAATTTCTCATCGTTAACGGTACTTCATTTCATAACAACGTTCAAAGAATAGCAACGGATATAAATCACTATCAACTCTCCAACTAATTGCGATATATTCAAACAAGTTTCCCATAAATTTCGTATTTTATCGATATTAATTATACGTTCGTAAACGCGCTTTCTTTAAATTCTATATATTATGTGACTAAAAATATACATCTACCGACTCCGAAATATTATTTTCTCGCTTATTTATGTTGTAAAATTGTCGTTGCTCTTAGAAGAAGCTGGAAAAGATACTCGTTCATACTATGCTTTTATATACTTATTTTGTATATTTTTATTCTTTTGATCTTCTAACAAAACCATCTGTTTCGTACTATGTCGATCCTCTAACGAATTATCAAAGAAAAATGTCCAATAATATATCTGTTCGAAACAAATTCAATTACTCGAATAATTTAAACATAAAATTAATTTATCACTTGATACCCGAAACAATCAAATACCACTTAAATAACAACATATTAACGAAATAATTTCACTATCACGAATATTCTTGATCCGAATTACCAGTTGTAATTCGCTCGTCGCTCGGTTAATCTTCTTAAAATTTATACCTAACATATACATATTAAATCCGAATTAAAAAGCTAGACAAATAAAAACCGACACGTTTTCGACAAATAGCGAACAACGTTTCATTGGATATCGATAACGAAAAGACGATACGACGAAATAAAATGAAAACTTAGCGATGACAATCGAACGCCTAACTCTATAAACGGTGTCAATAGAATCGAAATTCCAGCAAATCGAAAATCATGGAGCCAAGCTTGCAGTACTGGTTTGTCTAACGCGCTGACAACAGGCGTACACGTAGGCAGGTAATCATGCATTGCACGCGCTGTTTTATTCGCTACCTACGAACAACCGTGTATGTACCAGCTGCCTACTCAATAACCAGACAGCATCGATTAATAAAATAACAATAAAACACGGTCTGCCTACCTGAATCGCATATGGTTAAAGGATTGGCCGCCGCGTGATTCCGGTTCTCTCGTCGTTTGGCCCCGGGCTTTATCGCTCTCTAAACACCTTTTACGACCGTTTAAGAACCGCAATTATGCTCTGGAATGCTTATGATTCGATATAGCCACAACCAGTAAAGGACATCCGCGCGACTTCACACGCTATAAATTGAGCCGTTTAATACAAAAGTGTTGTAAGTGAATTTTTTCTCTCTTTAAGGCAACATTTCGAAAGCGTAACCATCGTTCTGTTTTCTATAGGACTGCTGTCTTCGTTAGTTTCTTGGTAGATAAGAGAGAATAAACGAGAATCGCCTAATCCGATCACTTACAGAAACGTTACCCGCTTTTGCATTAAACCGCTCAATTAATTCTCGCGTGCTGGCCGGCAAAATACTCTGATCGGCAGAAGATAATCGTTGAACTCTGACTATTTCCCAATGGACCGTACGCATAGAAGCAAGCAAATGCTTTTAAATCTGAAGTATTTACTTGACAAATCATTGGATAAAGCTTTCACTTGCCTCCATGCATATGGTCCAATGATAATTGTTATATATAGCGGAGAGTCGGTGTTTTCTTTTTCTTGAACGAATCGTATTTTTATTTATATGACAAGTTTTCAAACTTTCAGAAGGCACGGTCTTTTACACGTTAGAAGAAAGTCCTTTCTTCTTCTTCTTAAAGTGGTTAATTTGAAACAAGATTTATCGTTTTGTTTATTACTTGAAGAAATTTTAAGGTTTTATGGTATATTCATACATAGACGTAATATTTATACTACCCAACGTAAACTGTATATTCAACTTGTCACTCTTATCGCAATTATTAAAATATGTTACGTCGGAAACCGGATGCAAGTCTTCTTATATTCTCTATAGCCAATGCAAATGACTTTCTTCTTCCTGAATTTCCCTTCGTCGAAATTTACAAAGCATCGCAAAAGGGTTTAATCCAAATTACACCGTTGTACATTGGGAAAATAACGCTCTGCAATCGACTAACGACTTCTTTGCGCACAGCTATGTTATGATTGAACTGGCCACAATGCAATGCATCGTAATTACAGGCGTTAAGGTGTACGACGTAAAAGTTAAACGAACACACGCGTTTCGCCTACGATCCATTAGGATAAATGAAGTAAATCAACACTGCTCGCAAAGATCGGGTTTGATGATTCGAAGCGCAAGGCTTTTGCCTCATTAGAACGCAGCTAGTTTTCTAGCTCGGATTATACTCTCGCGAGATATATAATTTACTGGTAATTGGTAAATCGATGAAACGCGTCGATCTTCCCCCTACATGTGAGAAGCAGGGGCTGTGAGAAAGGGAAACAACGGAGAAAACGCGCATTAAATTCGCCACGGCGTTGCACCTAATAATTCTACGGTCATTAACGAGGCCGAGGAACATTTTAATAGCTAACTAATTCCATGATTAATCATCTTGCTACAAAGGGTAATGAAACGTTATTAACTCATGGCACACATAAACACGCTGGCGTTAGATGGCGAAGATAGCGTGTAACTTTTGCATTATTCTAACGAGATACGATGATGAGTAGCAGAAATTCAGAGTCATCGACTCCGATGTTAAGGAACTGTTGATAGAATACAACATCCTGATGGTTTGTGTTTCCCTTGTAACTGTCGATACCTCATTGTGAATATTCGAAATTATTCTGTTTAATTATCGTTGAAGCACTTTGTCGTTGGAATATCTGTGGTAGAACGTTTGTGGAAGTAAGTTGAACTTAAAATTCTTGTTAATTAAATTGGTCGCATTAGGTACTTAGATAGTTGAGATAAATACGTGGATATAAAATTTTAAATATCTGCCTTTAAATTCTATTTCGTGAATGTTAATTCAGAGAGTAGGAAATTTTCAAATAATCTTGTGTCTTTAAATATCGAATACAGTCGTATAATAACTGTATACGGTCCATTGTCCACTATGCGTTGCTTCGTAGAAACGTAAGCACAGTCTATTAGATGCGACGATACGTTGTGCATAGTCTACGAAGCGTACGGCGAAGAATACATTTTGTCTGATTATTAAAACGCCGGGCGATGATATTTCGCTACAGTCGTTTATGGCTGCAACGTACGCCTCGCTAATGGCAATGTTAGCGCCAGTCGTCATGACGAGAACGCGTAGCGACGAAAACGGCTCGTTGCTGTACCGTGGGCAGGTGCACATTATTTCACAATAACCGCTGCGTGGAAGCGTAGTTGCTGTTAGCACCAAAGCGTCTAATAAGCGTCTATGAAACGGCGCTTCGTGGACAGTGAGCCTAAATATAGCAAAAGAAGTACTTACTTTTGCGCAATATTACACAATCCTATAAATATTTCATATTCTTCGATTCAATAAGCACCTGACACTCGTGTCAAACATAAGCGCATGAGTCGTATGACATCATGAAAATATGAAAATAAAAGAACAATTTATTACACGCCATCCACCACATAATCAGAAACACGTTGAACGTATCGACGTATGTGAATGGCCCATAAACGATTTGTCCGATGCTAAAATGCTGATCGTTTAGAACCCAGATTCTCAAGCTCTCGGTTGCGACCACAGCAAAGTCGTAAAATATTTTCGACGGGTTCGTCACAATTATTTTTACTTATAATCATTTTTATATAAGATTTTTCTCCTAAAGAGAAAATTATGTCTAGTATTTGTTTATTTCGAGATACGCTTTATAATATTCTACCGGGTGATAATTGAAAAGAGGTGACTCAAGGTATACCACGGCTGATACTTGAAAAATACTAGAGGCCCGCCGTGTTCATGCATACGCGGTTCTTTATTACTAAATTAATTAAATATTAGATTAAGTCTATTCTGAAAATGTCTATTTTTAACATTAAAACTACCAAGCTCGTCGAAACGACGAATTTTAGATGCTTCGTTCCTATAGTTATTGAAAACACCTGGATGTTCATGGTAAAATTAATCTTGACTTTTAGCAAGATAAAAATATATTACAATAATAATATATATATATATATTTATCGCGCCATTATAATCATATTATCTATGTACAGTGTATTTACAGTAGCAGATTGCAAATTTATAATTCTAACGAAAGTGTGTTTCCTTTGCGCCATTAAAGATACCTTTCGTGCTAATATGAGAGGAAATCACAGATCGTTCGACCATTGGAAAAGAAGATAGCGCCTGCGGAAAGGTTGGAAAACGTTGCTTTACGACATACAGGACTACGGTTAGCAATCGCGTTATTAAGAGCTCGCTATTCTTTATTAGATCAACTCCTGGCGAGATTCGTATTTTTCTTCCGAGCCACTATCAGATACGTTGCGCCAAGTGAGAATTATTCCATTCTTCGTAGCTTTCAGTAGGGCAATTAACAGATAATGAAATTTCTGATACAGCCCTGAAACTCGATACCTCGCAGCGAAACGCAATCTTCGAAGTATCTCGTGATCCTGTTCTTATCCATTGCGATAAAACGGTGTCGAGTTGACATACCAAGTGTAAAAGTGGCAGTGTTCGCGAAGCGAGAGCGGGATAATTAGAAGCTATGCTGCACGTAGGTTACACCTTAATTGCTTGTCGTGACGCGAATTATCCGGAAGGCTGAAAGCCTTCCATTGTCAGCCGGAGGAAGTGGAAGTGTTTCTAACTATGTATCTGGCCAACGACTGAAAAAAACAACTAACTGCTCGCCATGGGAAACTTTTTGTCTTCGCGGCCACTTAACGCGCCACATTTTAGCGAGTACGTTCCATTATCGTTAATTATACCAGCATAATTGTAACTTCGAATCGTTGGATGTCTAGGTTTAGTCGATAGCAAGAAACGGATATCGGTGAATATATTGATATTTGACTTTTACGTAAATCGTACTTTTGCCTATCAATAAAGAGCATACGGTAATGGATAAAAGAAAGTTTAAAACGGCAAGACGCTGTAATTTTACGAAATGGAATTACACTTGATAAGAGAAGTTTGATAAGTGGATATAATATATACCTCGGAGCAGATGATTGTTATCGACGTAAAGAATGATCTAGTTACTGATATAAAGAGCGCTAGTACCGATTTAAAATTTTCTTCTGATTACCATTTTATGCGGATTTTCTAAATATCTAATCGGTATTGCGAGGAAACGATATGATAGTGAAATATAGAGAATAAGGAGAACTCATCTAAGAATAGAACCGAGTACAAAGAAGCGGCGTAAGGATTATTAATATTATTTCTATAAATTGCTTATCACTTTTACTCGTGGTAGACTTACAAATAATCCAAAATGAAATTGTAATTATCGTAGTTTGGCGATGTAGATTTACAAGAAAGACAACTACAATTGTCCCTTACGATAACAATTTTCTTTTTTCAAATCCTTTGTGAAAGTGAGACTGAAAAAATGTCGATTGCTAAATTATCTCAAGAGACCTTAAAACATTCTATTCTAAAAATTTTGCGAATGAGATCGTTGCAATTTTTATAAATTACAAGTATATACCGATCAAAATCGTATGTACGAAAAGACAGTAGAACGACTTGGTCAATCGCCTACTAAATCTAACTTTTCCTAGGAATAATAACATTATTCACTTTGTGTAGCATATACTAAAAAGTTAAACTTAGTACACGGTTGACCAAGTTGTTCCAGGGCAACTTCGTCGCATCTCGGTTGCTTACACGATAACCTAACCTGCGGACCTATTCAGCCGATACAAACGACGAAGTACAGCGGATAAGGAGGATTAAATTACAGAACTTGCTACAGCTTTCCTGAAACACACCTTCGCAGTTGCAATTTTTATAACACGCGATCCACAGAAATTTGAGAGCATACGATGTAAGTAGAAGCACGTATTGCTCCGATGCACTGTAAATAGTTGTCGTGATAAGGGTACTTTATACTCGAACGATTTCAGAAAAATCAACGAGAGGAAAACGTGGGTGGCGTTAAATATATATATATATATACATATATATATAGACGCACTCATTACGCATAATATCAGATGATTTTGCCCAATGATACTGTACTAATGATAAATTGAAGTAGTTGGCCACTTCATTTATGGTAATTATGTTTGTTCGTGTTAATATTCTTCATTCTACGATCAGAGTTTCTTCGTGCGATATGATATAGGAGGTTGAAATTATGATATTAATTGCAATTAAATTTATTAAATTGCATAAATTTAGCGAATACACACGATTGTAAATTTTATCGTATTTTATACCGTATGTAGTAAGAAACGGTTGCTTAAATATGTTCATAACGATAAATGTATGTAAGAAAATGATTACACGTCTTTCAAATATATGGTTGTGATTAAAAAAAATTTTCTACCGTGCTTCGTATCGGTATATATGATATATGATATATAGATTAAATTAACTTATTTAAGTATCGAGATAAGAAGCTTCAGATAGATCATAACACTTTAATTAAAGAACAGTCTCTGCGGTGATTATTAATAACAGAAATCAAATTTCACTGAACAATTTTCCGAAATATTCCAATTAAAAAGAGGAAGATCGCTGATTAATTATTATTTACTAATCGTTAATCACTATCAGTTTTCTTAATTACGATTAAAAAAGTTTCATAAATGAATCAAATAAACATCACATTGTTGCACACTCGTCTATTTTCCTTTATAATTCGTACTATCATTTATACGTCGTGAGCAACAAAATAATTCAAGTTTAATAGATGGTTACTTGTAACAAATAATGCCTCAGTCTGTCGACTACAAAACAAATTAACAGAGAATTATCTATAATGTGTTAACGAGTTAATTATAATGTGTTAATGATTAAGTGTAATTTGTTAACGAGTTAGCTCCTTATCTACACTACCAATATCTTAGACGCAATAATTACTCTAGGTTCTCTACTTTGTTCTTTTTCTAACGATTCATTATCTTGTAATTAAAAACACATTATAGCGTTCACGTCGTTCTATGACAGTCAACAGAAATTGATTTAGCTTTATTACACTCTAATCCTATAATTAGACAAGATTTTTATTAGGAGGCAACTCAGATAACAAATTAATTATTTCCAATCATCGATACGATACGACCATAGATGACCAAAATTAAAATTCTATAATAAGAATAAATTGAAATAAAATAGATAACGCGCATAATCCATTTTCTGTCTCAATAAAAATGAACGTTAGCATTATTAAAAACATCTTTTTGCATATTTCTAGTAATTGCAACAGCAACAAAATTTCATATCCGTCTTTTTTTATATTAATCTTGGAAGATATCTTTGAAGCGTAATAACCAACAAAATAGCAAATATCAGCATTACCATTTCGAGTAAGCCTTAGAATTGAAGATTAAACGAAACCATATTCACGACATGGCTTCATGCTTCGTCACGCGTATCGGCTAAACAAGCTACGCTCGCGTTATTACATCGGAGGAACTGTAACTAACTTTAATCCGCAATACTTGATAATACCACGGATTGATCGATCAACCACCACGTTAAACGCATTATTAAAAACATCTTTTTTCCCTTTCTTGAGCATAGTTTTGGAGCAAATTGATTTACAGCGAAAAACCCGCAATTAGAACAGGGTAACGTGATTCGGAAGCGAAAAAGTCATTTTTGTGCTAACGTCATTTTACTGCCAAGTATACGGATTACGATCATTAAAAGTAAAATAATTCCATAGTATACCTTAGTATACTTTATAAAAGAAATTGAAAAGCTCTCTGAAATAAAAGTCTATGAAAATTTGAGTCTCTCAGAATGCAAATTTATCAAACTGCACTTTTTGTTAATTTCTTAATTTCATTAAGTAATTTCATTAACTTCAATTTGTAATTTTCAAGAAATAAATAACTTACTTCTGTGAGCCGTTTATTGCAAGACCATAAGTTTAAAAAACAATGTATTTCTTCATTTGTAGAGTCGATAGCATGGGTTTCGGACTTCTCACTACTATTGGTCCCAAGTATACTTGCTATAGTCAAATAGTTGGCATTATTTGTGTTTATTTTTCAAATACAAAAAGTACAAAATTCTTTAAGAGTCGTTATAATCGACGATTGAAACGTAGCTACTCTAGGAAAAATAGAATTAAAACATCCGACATTGTCTTGGTTCAGAAAATCCTTTGATCATGAAACATAAAAGTCAAGAAACATAGAACCCGTGACTGAGTTCAAATTGCATCGACTTGGAAATAAGATTTAGAACAGCTGAAGAATTTAAAAGAAACAGAGAAAAGAATTTTCACGTGCGTTGATTCATACGCATAACAAAGAAATGAAATCTCGAAATAGCCGAATAATTTAGAACAAAACGAATTTTCATAATTTGCTCGTATACGAAATAAAGAGATTAAGATTTATGTTTGCTGGTTGGCTCGATAGAGCCAGTTGTAAATGTAATACAGATGTTTAAAAAAGAGAGAGAGAAGATTTATAATAGCTAAGCAATCTATAAAAAGAAAAACTTCATAATTTATAATGAAGAAATATACTAAGAATAAATACATGTATTGAATTAATCATCACTCGTCTGCATCGTACGTTGAACAAAACTTATGAACATTTCCACGAAGTGAAAGAGGGATACCTACGCTGAAACAGGTTGCAATCGACTATATTACATTCCTATCTGCGGCTCCTCCCTTACAAAGTAGTATCCATGTGATAAACGCTTCGTCGCCCATAATGGCGGGGCAGTTTATCTTCTCGAACGTGCCGCGAAAACCAGCAGCGTCAAGATCATCAGGATGACCGGTGCACCGGTGGTGATGCACGTGTGCTGGCCTGTGCCTCTTGGTCCGCTGATGGTCTCAGTTATTAATTTTTATGACGTCCATGAGCGCCAGGGGCGATGAAGAAACGCCGGATTTAATTGCACTGCTCTGAAATCTTCAACGTAACGTACGTGACAATGTTTGATCTTCCTTCTTGATTGTCGAACTTCTTGTACGAAGGTGATACAATGGAAAATTTGTTGGGCATATAGTTTGCTCTCTTCGTGGAAGCGCTATTTGTTGTTTGACGCGACCAGGTAATTGACGACGGTGTTGTTAAATTTTATGAGATCGCGCGGTTTTAGGGTTGTGTTTTTGCGATGAAGCGATCGTGTCGAGTAATTTCTGCACACGGCAACTGCTAACGTTCCAAAAAGCTAAGACGAATTTTCTGACCTACCGCTTACTGTAATTGTCGTAATTAACAACTTGAATGGCGACACGAAATATCACTTTAAGAAACGAAAATAAAATTTGTCAAATTAGATATAACATTAATTATCGTCGAAACAAGAGTTTCCAATGTTCTATGTTTGAAATTTAAAAAGTATACGTGTAACGCTTAACGATACTTTAAACAACGATATACTATAATAAAATCGAAATTGCTAATTGACAAGAGAATGAAATATATAAATTGGTAAATCCGTTTAAAAGTCACGTTTTATAGCAACAAAACGCGTACCGTCGATTCTCTCCTACTTATCGAAACTTATAATATTCCATCTGACACAGTGCTCCCCTTGTGTAAGATCGAATTAATTAATCGTCCGTTTTCGATACGGTGTAGGATTTCGTTAAATAGAAGCACGCGGTTTAAGTATTCCGCGAGCTGAGGTTAATTCACCGTGATATTTCCATTACAAATCAACGAACGGATATTATTAACTCGATATCAATTAAGAATTATAAAATATAATCGAATTAACCGAGGAATGCGTGGCTATTTATAAACAAACGTATTTACATTTTATATTTCACTTGGCTTAAGATTCTTCAAAAAAAAATATAATTAACATCGCGTACATGTAGAAATATATATGTATATGTAACTCCTCGCCTTAATTGATTCGAATTACGTTTCTTCTTTTTTAATTATAATCTCAGGATCTCGCACCGATCGTGCCCGTCTCCCCGATATTATCTGATTGGGCGATTGAATTAAGGCCATTCAAAAACACGCAAAAGAATTTCACTTTTCTTTTACACCCAATTTTCGTTGCATCGTCGCCCACCATTTAATTTTCGGCGAATATATTAACAAACTGTATTTATTCATCTTCGTTGTTCCAAGCAGTTTCCTCGCCGCTAACTGATCGAATAATTAGATTAATGCTAGCCAAAACGAGCAAACAAATTTCATTTCATCTTTATTTCATCTCTACTTTGTAAATTAATGTTCGTTACATCAGTATCCAATGTGTAATCGTCAGCGAATATCGACCAACTTCTTTCAAACTTTTTGCAAAGAAATCTCATGGAAAGTTTTCTGAATGCTTTTCTGCTTAAACTTTTGTGATGTCTTTTTCACGACCGCCCAATATTTATTTCCAAACAAATATCAGCGTATTTTATATGCAACGAAGATGAAAAATATTCGCGTATCATTTATTAAATTATTACATTTACTTATATATTTATATTTATATATTATATTCAGTTACTCATTATTCATTCAAGTGTACTCTCATACGACTACAAATATAAAAAATTAAAGATAAAAGAAGGAATTAAAAAAGGAAAATATGCATAATACTTTTCAAGCGTATCGTAATAAGTTATTCAAAAAATAAATTAATTTGTGCTTAGGGGACACTTTTTCCCAATTTTCTATGATTTAAAAATATACAATATTCGTTGAAGCAAGCAAATATTTATAATAAACGTTGATTTTTAATAACGATTTGTTTCTACATTGTTAAATTTCAAAAATTACGTTACAGTAGCGGCTGTATTTCTCTTTTCGAAAAACAACTGTTTTGCAATCTCACTCACCCTAAGCTCTTTCCCAAGTAAAAACCAATAAGACAATAGACGAGGTCAAGGAGAACGATAGCAGCGAGTTCACGCCGTTCTCGTACCGTCTATAACGCCGATGTTTCGGTTATTAATTTTTACGAGCACTCGTGAGCACTGTACCGACGAAACGCTATCTTACCCATCTACCGCTTATGCACACGATTTTGCAGAAAAGAAGAAGGAAAGAAATTCACTTCCAAGAAAATTTACTTTTGTCCCTAAGGTTTTATACATTTCATGCGTAATACGTGCAATTATCTCAGGTATAACGTACGTTTCCGGAAACGCGCGCGTCCGCCTTTTTTTTAAATAAAAAACTAAATGCTATTTAGTTTGGAGCGAGTTGCGATCACCAAATAAATAAATATCATGTGTAACGAGACGCGTTCACCGTAACGGAATGAAGTTCACGTTTTATCGAAGAAACATCGTGAACAGAATCGTAGAACGAAGGCGGATAAAGGAAGATAGAAAGGTAAAGAGCGGAACTCTACGATGTAATCAGTGCAACGGGTTGCACAGTCAGACGATAAACCCGCTGATCCAATTACTATTACATATAGTCATCTCATTTTCAGTGGCGATGTTACAAATGCGTTTCAAATTGCATACAATTGTGCAACAACGCCTTTGGTCACTGTGTGCTTATATAAAAAAGAAAAGAGAAAAAAAAGAAAAGGAAATAACAGCTTGTAGCATTTCCCTAATTAAGGGTTGTAAGAAATTTATCTGATGGTGCTACTTGGCGCAAAATCGCATCACGTTTTTCTTTGCTATACTAAACTGACTTATCTAACATATTTCAGCGATTGCCTGCAGCACCACGTTCGACGAGATCGGCAAAACGATAGAAACAAAAAATTTCTGTCTTATCGATGATTTAAATTGCCGACATTATTTTCGAGGAATTGTTGCGTCTGACTGTGTTACTGAATTAACAATGAGTCGTAATTATGCATAGTGCTGAAAAAAAGGCTATAAAAATAGTTTATAGAGATATTTATCCTAATGGAGATTTATTTATTGACCGTAAATCGTAGCAAGTGTATCGTAATAAGTTATTCAAAGAAATTAATTTGCGCTTACAGGAAACTTTTTCCCAATTTTCTGTAATTTAGAAATATACGATATTCGTTGAAACAAGCAAATATTTACGATAAATGTTGATTTTTTACTAACTATTTTGTTTCTACGTTGTTAAATTTCAAAAATTTCCATGTGCCACTTTGTTCTTTACGATTGTTCCTTACGATCTACGTGATCTTCTTCCTACGATCTTATGATTGTATGTACTTCATTTTCTTTAATAGGTATCTACCTGTAGGATAAGAAAAGTTTCTTTCTTTCAACGAACATTATCACCATTTTCAAACAGTTTACAGACTACGGTGAATATTGTTACACGGTTTCTGCACCGTTGCGCAATTAAAAAGACGATAGATGCAAATATAGAATAAGATAATAACTATGAACATCGAGATGCACGTGTCCGCTTAAAAATACCGAGTGTAAATAAAACTAACACGCGATGAACGTTGATAATCATGATTCTTTTTATGTATTACCATTTTGTTCCTCCTTGTATGCAGATGCTCATTTATTACATTTCATTACCATAGTTACAAGTATTAAGTTATCGTAGGGCATGTGGAAAATATTTTCAGAAGCAACGCTCTTCTGTCAGACAATAAGCCAATTCTAAGAAGGTTATATACAAATAAAACATCAAAAAATCTTAATGCCAATCTTCTAAATGATTACACGAAAACAGCCAAACATAGTTTCGAAACAAACAAAATTAATCATAAATAATAAAAGGACGAAGATCCTAAATTCCTTCATACTATCGCGTAATCGTTCGGACAAATGCAACGATATATCGATATATCGTGACGAACAGAGTTGTCGCCAGTATACTGTAGCATAGTTGGAGACTCATTTGAGATCAACTTCGTTGGAAGTTTTACAGTCGCGCGTAAATGCACTGATGGTAATAGAAAAAGTGATTGATTTATAGGAATACGGTACAACTGGAGAGCGACGATTTCATTGAATGGAAATCGCACGAAGATCGTGAATTTATGTGCAGGAAATGTTTCGCGGCGTAGATTCGAAGCGAATCTATTGTTCGCCGTTTCGAAAAATCGGTTCGTATCAAGATTCACCAGGCGACGATTTTCGATATCGTCTGACGACAATGACAGAATCCCATTCGACGATCGTCCATCTTAAAGTCGAATAGCTACGTCCATATAATAGAACTGACTCGTAATTCCACGCGGGATTACGAGTGACACGATCTACATGTGACTTTGATGCTCGTGTTGGCATTCCTGACCTCTTATCGAACCACGTTCTCGTGAAACTTCTTTACTTGAATTCTGTCTCGTTATTCTCTTGTCACACGATCGCAGTTTCTTACAGAATCACGTACAGTTCTGTTCACAAGTTTAGCTGTCGGTTTCTTCAGATCAACGAAGATTCTGGATACGACGTTGAATATTAGATGGAACAATTTTAAACGGAATGAAAGTTTTAGAGTGTCGCGTGTTATTGCAACTAATTACAAGAGATATCATTTAGGTATCTTTAAATTAGGTAGAATTTTGTGATTGGGATCAACCCTTTGTACCCCGAAGACTATTTTGCGTTAGGATCAGCCAACAGCTGCAATATAATTTTATAATGAACCTTGATTTGGCTATGGTGAATCATAATCATTTTTGAATTCGTTGATAAAAAAATCGTCACTATCTTGAGATAATTTGGAATTAACGTGTTTCAAGAATTTAAGGTCGTAGGTTTCATTTGTAGGTTTAAAAAGTTGAGAAGTCTGACATGTTAGTTTGGCACAATACAAATGTATAAAAGAAATGGTATTTTCAATAAAATACCATTTTGTAATTTTGTAACTATTTATCTATTCGTTATAATAGAAATAAGAAATAGATAAGAATTAATATACGAGGAATGAAGAGAGTGCACGGAATTAAATGCTACTGTAATCCAGATCAACGGCGGGTGTTCTGATAGAGTCCAAATTTACGTTACTATGTTGCCATAAATCATCAGATATATATCAGCAATATATCATACGAACAAGAATATTTCATGTACTACAACGAATTCAAAATATCGTGGCATACAGTGAAGTTATGTGTTTTCTACCTAATGAAACGAACACTACTAGAACTTAACTACTCGCATATACCTCTTTACGGTACAACAATGAAATGACAGAATGAAAAAAAAGTACATAAAAACAGAGAAAAAAGATACGAAAAACTTTATGCGACAGCATTACGCTTTTGAAAGGTGCTGTATTAACAACGTTTTAACAAACATTCCTAACGTTCTGTGACACGAAGGAAGAAGAAAAATCGTTCGTTTTTATCAGAAACGGTCATTTCCGCGTGGAATTCCTTCTCTCTGAATAACGAATTCCACAGGAAACATTGGCGCCATTCCGCTCGCATTTCTCCGCTTGCTCGTAAATTATTTTTCCCCTCCTGACACGATTTGAATTCGTCAGTTTACTTTGTCATTGAAACGTATATATGAAATACTTGGCGTCCGGGGACACTCGACAATTTATTATGCACCACGCACCTGCCTGATTTAAGTGGCCCTAGATGTACGCGGGCGCTTATGGCAATAAGTCGTGGCTCGAAAACGAAGACGAAGATGTACTGCGAACATGGTATCGCTGTACTGTTGGGAAAGTGCATGTATATGTCGCTTGTTGAAAGCAAGCGGAGTTTCTTAACATTTACAGGTGCGTGAACGTTACGAAGAACGGACAGAAATTACGTGAATTGAATACGCTCGCGGGTAAACGCGGCTATAGTTTCACGGACAGTCGTTAAATTTCAAAACGTGAACATACTCTCTGGCATTTCTACGATTTTCGTGTTTTATTTCTACTATTGCGAAGGATAGAGAATTATGATTGGTAATAAGATACAAGCTGTCTGGACATTTTTATGAAATTAAGAATCAAATTTCACGTCTACGCTTATAGTCTTTCCTTTCGTTCAAGCATGAATACTGTAATTAGATAGTAGTTAGTGTTATGTTATTTGAAAATTATCGTGACGAGAATTGAATACAAAATTCACATTTAATTACCTAGCTATATTACTAATGCGTTCGTGTAGTACAATAATGAATACTTGCTTTCAAATCTGTGCATGTACACCGAGTTTTATTTTCGATACTAACTATTATTAGTAATTAAGCAAGTAGTACGGTAGCTAGTAAGTACATCTTTAAAATTATTATATAAATTTCACTTTTTAAAATATCTAATGGAATATGAGCAACTCGGAAGCCGAACCGACCGAGTTCATTTTCTAAAAATTGTACGAGTTTTACGCTAATACGCACGATCGAAAATCAAACTATTAGAATCGTTTAAATTCGTCTTCTATGTGGTCCTGTGTACTCAATTTCACAGCTTTCCTAAGTTGATATATATCTGGAACTTTCCATTTGAAAAATCCTGTGTGCCACGACTTGATCCTCGGAATAGTTTCGTTCCCGTTTGATTTGCGAGAGCGAATGAGATAGAATGAGTCACGTTGTTATGTAAAATATCGGGGAAATGATGTGTAACTGCGAAATAAGGATCAAAAGTCGTTCGCGGATGAAAGGATGGCGAAGTAACGATCGTAGGCTGACACGGGTAATCCGTCGACGAACATTCTATTCAGGCAACATCAAAAGCACATTGGAGCACGAAAACCCACGCAAGCAACGTATTCTTACATCCACGCGACTGTATTTTATACGTGTACATTCAAACGCTTGTTTATTGTTCAACCATGCTAAGTAATTCCGACAACATTGTGCTACCGTGCAAAGATACTTTGTTAGCAATACGAATCAACAGAAATTTATGATTCGAAACAAATTCGGTACGGTCGCGTTGAATTTTACGTTTAAACGATTCCATTTAAATTAAATTTGTATACAAGTTCCATTTAAACGATGGTTCGCATTCAATTTAACGTACAGATATATTGTACGTTGAAAAATGTAAAGTTTCCATTTTAATTTCGAATTTGAATTAAATTTCATTGAAATTTCTTTTCTTTACTTTCTACGCCATTCGTCCGTTCTTTAAATTTTCGTGCCTTTAGCTATTCTTTAAGCTAAACGTTTTTCAATACTTCCAGGAATACGAAGAATTAAATTCGTTGCGAAATTTCATCACACACGACAATTACTTGTCATCATACGATTTACTTGTTATCACTTCAAATAATATACAGGTACACTTTTAATGACTTACACCGACATTAAGTTAATTACGAACTGGAAAAGAACAAGAACACAAAAGAAAACGCTATTCGATGGATAAAAATTTTTAAAACTTCGTTAACATTGTAACGAGACACGATTGTTGTGATTATAACAGTTTAGTTTAAAAACGATGTGAAGATGTATATAGAAATTGCAAGATGTTTGTAACATTAAAAAATTAGCATATGTACGATATAAGTAACCATCTTAAGCATACGAGTGTTAAATATAACCCCAGTGAATACTAAGGTTTATCAATATGGATAATTGCTAATTTTCGATCTCTGCGAAATATCCATATATTTATACACACTAAATATCTTGCAATTTCCAGACGTATCTTCGTATCGCTTTCAAGCTTTACCGATACAATCGCGATTGTCGAGCCTAGTTACGGTGCCAATGAAATTTCAAAATGTTTCGTACACGATAGAACGATAGAGAAATAAAACTAGGCAACAAGAAATTCGAAGAAATTGAAAAAGGTAAAAAAGTGTTACAACGATATTAACCGCGCAAACAATCGAAGGAAAGCGAATCAAGAGATTTCATCTAGTCTGTTAACAAGGAACAAACAACCGCCGACATTGTTCGAGCCGTGAGATCACGTCGATTCGAATCTGGTCGCAACCGTTCGCCGCTGATTGCCGCCGCTAGCATCGCCGGTGTCCATTGAACGTTCGCCAAAGAAAATATAAATTCCGTAGGTCACGGCGATCGCAGCGTGCACACGCTGCAGGCGTTTTGGCATACGGCCTGCATACCGGTGTATGCGTTATCGGAATTCCTAAGTTCCTTCGTAACATACAACACCAATTCGATCGCCAGTATCGAACGAACAGTCGGCCAATCGAAAACCCGTTAATTGTGAGTCCCTCCTCCGTTCGCTGCAACCTACGTTTTCCTTATTTCTCTACGGCCTCTCCTTTCTTTCTGTCGGGCGATTTATTCCACCTTATCGTTATCGCGTGCCCGGTGTACAACATTCTGGCTTCCCTTGCGAACAAGGGCTGTACCATTTACTTCCTTTAATCGTTTCGCCTGCATTTACACACACCAGCGCCAGACTTCCTCCTCTCTTGCTGGTTTCTATGGATTCAGACACGTTTTCAGCCAGCGGTTTTTATACGTGAATCGAATGTTAGATGGAGATAATATGGGCTATCGTTTGTAAAATCGTTATATGGCCGTGTGACGGTTGGCGTATGTAGCTTCTAGTAAGAACGCGCGTCCTTACATACTCGTACATGCTCCTACATACCTCTGACCAACGAATCGAACAATTTTTATTATGTTATTCGTAACGACATCTCGTTTTTCTATTTTGTTTTAAGAAATTCTGTTGTGTTTCACTTTTAAATTTCACGATTCCTACATGCGTAGCTTATTTAGTAGAGAATATATTGAAAGGTATCTATCAACTCTGTACTTTGAACTTAAGCGACGATATTTTTAATAACATCATTTTATCATACGACAGCATTCGTAAATCGCGTGTACGAATTTCAGTGTTTGGTACTCGTAAGTGCGTACTACTGACAAGGATATAAAGATCTCGATAAGAAACATATTATCGAATGATATATTATGAAAATATATACGTGTATAAGTAACTTATAAAATATGTCAAGAAATTATACTAATTGAATAAACGAATATAGAAAATCTACAAAGATATTCGAAGAGAAAAACGCATCCTGTATGCCATACTTTCTGCACGACGATCTATCCGTGTACCAAAACTACTCGTTACAACACGTACCACGATAATAAATTATCTCGTACCAAATAAGATTCTTGAATTACTATCGTTTCTTTATCTCTGCGATAATATGTAGCAAAATTATTGCCTGCGTCGTATCGGAGCAACCTACTACATTAAAATACAATGATATTTTCGATTCGAAATAATATCTGCTCCAAAAAGACAATCATCTCGTAACGCGTATATAACATCAATGCACATAAACATCGATTACTATAGTTCTTTCTCCTCCACAGTAACATTCACTGAAATTACCCGGCGTACCATACGTACCATAATAAAAGGTTTCGAGCAAACTGACATTCTCGATTCGAAATGAAATGTATACGCGCACGTTGGCTGTACAAAGAGCGTTCGACTTGTGACACAAATAATATCGATACGCGTGTAACATCGTCAATTACCGTCGTTTTTTCTTTCTGATGTCGCGATCTATCGTCGATCGTATCTGACATGCCGCGAAATTGCTATCTGGAACCTGGTCGCGGCGAAAATTACACGCGAGGCCGCGCGAGTACCGGTGCGAAGTAATCGCGTGGCTCGATCGGGGCGCGTGCGTTTCGCGTGCGCACGAGGAACAGAAGCCCTTAACGATTCGGGTCATCTATCGCATAAACGATCGCCGATAGGGCCCCCTTACGATTTCATCGATCCCATAGCGGTATTGTCCGACCGATCGATCGCCTTATCGAACCAACTATCTCCACTCGGTCACTCCCACACCTGGCTCCTCGTGAAAACGAGAACACGCCATCAGCCTGCAACCAGCCAACGCACGAGCATCTCGATCTTACACTTTGTTGCTGCCTTTCTATTTTTAACCTTGGATTTTATTATTTTCCTCTATCGTGCGTATCTTTCACAAAAAAAAAAAATTGGTAAAAAATTTGGGATTACTTTTCCGATAGTATAGACGCTGAATGATTTGTTAATTTTATTGTCAATTCGAATGCTACGAACATCGATAATAATATTCTTCGGTTCGATAGAAGTTTTCGTGAAAGCGTCTTTTTGATATAGCAGAGTTTTAAACCGACTGGTTTTTAGATTTTTGATAGAGATTCGAAACCTTTGGCTGATAGTGCTTGTGCGTTCGCGCGGAATTGATCGAATTGGACAGGTTCAATCGACGGTGAATTTATCAGGCGATCGTATTTCATGTATGAATATGAAAGCCGACTATACTCCATACGGTTACAAGGAGAAACTTGTAATTGCTTTAACAAAGGTTTGCAATGAAAATAATCGATGCTCGTATAAAGTCGTCATATTGAAGATTAAGGAGCTTATACCTAGATAAATCTAGCAAATAAGTACTTTTTTAAGATCGATCACTTCGACTAGACACGTTGAACGTCTAAAAATATTAGCTTGTCCGAAAAGTATCTTTCTTTCGCAAACGTGTCTTTTACAGCAGTGCATCTTCGTACAAACGTGAAACTAAGTCTGTGAAATGTCGCGGTGTTTATCTCAACAGAACAAAATGGATCGTACGTAATTCGACAAAATAATATAAAACCAAAAACGTTGTGCGTCTATTGTTTCCTCATAAAGCGAAAGACACTTTTCGGACAACCTAATACATACACGAAAATATGTATTTTTTTATATCTTTAACATTTCCAATTCATCTAACGATTCATCTTTCGTCGACTTTTTTAATTCATTTAAAAGCAAACGCTACCTAAGTTGAAAAAAAGATGGGAATTTATACGAAAAAGAACTACGTTAAAACTACGTTAAAGCGACAAACAATAATAAAATGTAGGTAAGTAAAGGCTGCGATAAAGTAAAATGTGACTAGTTTCTAATACAGAAACTCTACCGTTCAGACTACAACGTCCACTATCTCCATTTTATCGTCGATTAATCCAGGAAGTTTCATTCGGACGTTTAGACAGAATTTATCAGAGAATTAATTGTAAAGTAGCCTTCGTCTCTCTATAGCCGGATGCGATTCGATAAGGACATCGTATCGACAAATCCTCGTCAGAGAGTCGAACAAATCCTCGAGATGCAGTGGCGATTTTCACGTCGACCGTGTCCGCTGTTCGCGAACCGCCACTATCGCGACAACAATCGAGATCGACGAAACCACTTACACGCTTGCACCTTACGAAACAGTAAATAATGGACGTTCCGTACGATGTTCGCCGTGTAGATCATCGAGCGGCCGTATCTCGGGATTATGCAAAGGTTGAGCAACAACGGGATAGGATACGAAGTTGGAAAAAGTCTGGATCCCGATGGTTGTGGTGAAACGCGAACGAAATGAGAAAAGCGTAAGAAACGAATAGAATTTGCATGGAAATGCTTGGCGATTTTTAGAAATCACAGCAAAAATTGATATCGTTTTGTATATACACGTTATACAATTTATATGTAAAGAATTCTGGAGAGTCGATCATCGATAAAGTATCAATATCTGACAAAATGTACTGCAACACGATTCAGTGTTTTTCGAAACATTCTAAAATGCAATTTTTTATATTTTATTTTATACGATATTTCAACGGTTTACCATAATATTTTGAAACATAACTTTTTAATACGCTCTGTCTTAAATAATGTTCCACGAAGTAATTTATCATTTTCTACGATATTTTGAAATATAATCTTTTACCGACGCTCTAAGGACTCTAAGGACGTCTTTAAAATAAATATTTTCCCATTGCTGAAGAATCTGAAAAAGTATTCCGTAAAACGTTACGATACAGCTGTACGATAATAAAAGAATTCTTCTTTAGAATTATCATTTAAAAACACCGCTGGTATAATATTTGTACTAGAAATCGCTCGGAAACAATTCAAAAAGTTCAGAAAAATATTGTGCGTAAAATTTTTAGAACGTGATCGTAGAAAGACGTAGAGCAAAGTGAAAACGTTTAGTCATCGCTGAACACGAATGGACAGTTTCAACAACAACACGATGGTCTTGTTTTTTTCTTTTAATTAGAAAGACTACATCTTGGCACGGAGCGCTGTCAACCAGACGCATTATCCATCACTGTCCACAGAGAATTTTGTTATTCAAGCTGATGCATTCCTAGCCGTCATCTCTAACTCGATCTCGACAGTCTTCGATACTCGACGCGTTCCGATTAGCGCTACTATGTTTATTCAGTCGAAGCGTCACAAACCGTCAGATCGAATCTGACAGACTACTTTAACAAGCGACTGGCCACGATTGAATTCTTGCTGCGAGCTTACTGCTAGCCGATTCCAAACGTGTCAATGCGACTTTTATCGGAGATCGATGAATTCGAAACGGCAAATACCGTTACATGTTAAAACCGATCAAACGAATTCTATCGTTATTGTTCGTGGGCTTATTTTGAATCAATTGTGCGACAAGATAATCAGGTGTTGATGTATCAAGAAATAAATTCAAACGAAAGAAGATAGATACTCTTTGCCCGTTTTGTCAGTATCTCGTCGTTTTGCTTAACGCTTTATCTATCGCAAGCTTATTAACAGACTTTTCGATGCCAACGCTTATCGACCGGAACGCCTTCGTATTTTATGTTCACTTGTTACCAACCGTACGATAGGCTCTCCATATTCTTACGAAAGTCTCACAATTTTCATCGTTTACAATGGATCAAGATAGCGGAGAAAGAGAGAGAGTTTTGTTTCGATAATCTGTCAGATTGCAGCAGTTATTTGAAAGTATTATACGAATATCGATTTATAAGCAGTTCTATTACGTAACGTAAATATAACAGTGGTGTTGTGACAATTGTAAATGACAATAGAATTACACTGTTTTGCAACGAAAAAAAATCTGGCCGATATAACGAGTAATCCCTCGCATCTTGGATTTGAAGTTATAGAGCTTAGTTATAGCACAAATGGGTACATATTAGGTCGTCCGAAAAGTTTATTTCATTTTATAAGGAAATTGTGGATGCACGTTTTTCGTTTTATATTATTTTATCGAATTACGTACGATCCATTTTGTCCTATCAAAATAAAGATCACAACGTTCGACAGATTAGGTTTCATGTTTGTATAAAGATGCATCGTTGTAAAAGACGGGTCTGTAGAAGAAAGACACTTTTCGGACAACCTAATACATTCGCTGGCGAAAGTCAAAACCGAAACGGTACTTCTTTAATGACTGGTAATCTTATTCATGAGCGGTAGATAAAGTATTAAGAAATTTATGTGACAAGATAGTTAGATATCGATTTATCGAACAAATAAAGTACAAATATTATGTTGATATGCAAATCAAATGACTTCCTGTTAACGAGTGATTCCGAAGGATAAAAGGATAAATATCGTTACCTTGTTGGTGTTCATTCTTATAACACTTGGTTACTATTTTCAAGTAACAGATAAAATTAAAAGTCGTAGTGATAAAAAGGTTAAATTAAATCTTAAATAGAAATCCTGTTTACCCTTATCTAATATATAAATTATACTTGAAACACGTGTCATCTTCTCAAGTAAATATGATCTTTCTAAGTGATAGCTTCCCTAGCAAAGACATCAATCGATATTAATTACGAAAACAATAAAATCTAACACACAAAGGAATAAAATAAAACATTTCGTCCCAGTTAATGTTGTGTTTATTCAAAGAAACTATAAAGTGCTCCCATTTAATTCTAAAGCGCGCGACACATAAAATATACGATAGTTAGAAAGAACGTTGTCGTAGTTAAATAAAGCAAACAAACTAAGCAAATTAATCCTCTTACGAAGCTACGTTCTTATTTTTTTCTGCAGTGTTCCTACTAGTCTGTGCTAAAATCATCGATTTTATACGCAAGAATAGATGTTCGATACTGAATTCCTCTGTATCTCGAAAGAAACTACTGTCGATTGCTCTGGCGCAGATATACAGATCGCAATTCCGATTGCGGAAGCCATAAACCAGAATAAATCAACGTCGGCTACGGGAATCGAATTAATTAGCGCAGATCGTCGACATAATTGAGTATACGAGAACAGGAACAGAAAGCGACATTTGTTAAAATTAGTAAATGAAATAAAATTGCAAGAGATACGTAAAAAGATTTCTTTCCGGCGGCAAGTTATAATCAACGAATGTCTTGTTAACAAATTGCAAGAAATTCGCAAATATAAATTTTACAATAGCACACGACGATTGAAATTCCTATGTAACTGTTTCGTTATACAAGTTTCTGTATAATCATTCTTCTACAAACATTTCTTGAACATAGTCCTATAAAAATTATTGTCTCTTTAATCGTTCCGACTCTTTATAAATATCTTCGTATCCGTAAATATCAGCGTACCCGTGAAGATGTATTTTTGATCGTGATTTTGCAACAGAAATTTCCATTTATTCCAGAAATTCTTGATTCTATAGGAAAGTCATCCTGTGTATATTCGCCACCCTATAAGAGATTCTACGTAATTGGAATTTCTTGCACTCGTAGAAGTTACCAGATAGCCACGATTTCTTAAAATATTCTACAAAAATTGCTCCGTAACAGTATCGCCACTGAAATTCTCAAAATCCCGTTACTTTGTTATCCGGAGACCGTTTCGCCGAGCAGCGAAGTCGTGCACCCGGGTTAAATCATAATCACGGAGCATCGGACCGTTGTTGAGAAATCTCGATGGATCGTAAAATCCTCGTGAACAACGAGGAGGCAGGTAAGAAGCGAGAGAGTTAAAACGATATAACTCAGAAGAGCGTTTAGACGGCAAGTACTTAGACGAAGGAGCGAATATTGCCACAGAGCCACGCGGTGGCCCGTTGGATCGATAGAAATACCGAAAGATTCTAATCATCGGAGCCTTCTCCGGCAAACAGAAGTCGTGACTTGCACGTCGTCTGTCGCTACCCCTTTCGAGCTGTAAAACGATCCTGCTCTCTCTTTTCTTCTCGTTCGTGTGCGCATCACGTGTTGTTCAGCTTTCTATCGATGATCTTCGAAACGAACACGCGAGAAAAGAAGAAGTAGAAAGGAAAAATCGAAGGAGAAAGAAGAAGAAGAAGAAGAAGAAGAAGAAGAAGAAAAGACGGATACTCGGACTTTGCATTGACGCGGATCAAGCATCGGTCGCGGTTTCGCAACGTCACGATTTTCTACTTGCTATCGATCGCGGCGATCTATCGAAAAGCATGCGAACGGCATACCTCACGACTTTCCACGACTGCTAGATTCTTGTAGATCCCCCGCGAATTTGAAATACGAACCGACCGTGGAATCTCGTTGATCGAGGAAGCAACTTGTCCCGCTTTCTTCCGCAATTATGACAAATACGCGTGCCACGGCGCCATGCTGCGTTTCTGAAAAATCACCGTCTTGCCCCTCTCTCTCTCTCTGTTTCTCGAATCGTTTTCAGAATCGACGTTTTTTCGTATCGATGCATCGATTTACACGGACAAAGATGAACAAGAACTACGTTCTCCGTCATCGTGTATGTTTCGTTTTTCCTTTCTTTCTTGATGTTTTTCGACAGAAGAATTTCATCGGTAGCTCGAGAGATCGGTTATCGCGAGTTGTCATGTTTCTTTGGAAAAGACTCGGTTTCCTGACGTCTGGTTTCGTTCGTTGCAAAAAGATCCAACCGTAAATGCTTAATGTCTAGAGAAAGAGATTAATCGAGTCAGAAGTATACGAGGAGAACGTATCTTGCGTGATTAATTGCGTGTACGCAAGTTTACGAACAGATCAAAACGAGATCTTTATTATGATTTACAAGACGTATTGGGGTAAGTATGTATGCTTTTCTTCGAGCTACTACTCTTACTTTAGACACGTACTCTAATATTCCACCTATATTCTTCCACTATCGTCGTTGTTTTATTTACACGTTAATTTTTTACGTCGTAATTTTTAACATTATACGCAATTCTATGCAATGTAGGAACGTTTGCATCTTGAAATTTCCCATAAACGCAGAACAATTCACGATCTTTAATTAGTTAAGCCACGAATGAATTGTTTAGCGTTCGAATACGAACGTATCGTTCGCTGTTTAGCCGAAAAGGAACGTAGATCTTCCTTCTCAAAAAAGAAAAAAAGAATGGAAAAAAGGAAAAAAACAAAAGAAGAAGAAATAATCAAAGACAAACGATATAATAGCAATACCAATACAACAAGTTCGATAAATCAATATAGTTATTATACTTATTAGTAGCGTGTTAATCTCGTACAATACTTTTTCGTCATTAATCACGCTCGTGAGTAGTCGATAAGCCTTCAAAGAAAACAAAACCGTTTCAAATCGCAATTAGCCCCGTAGCCATAACACGATAGTCCAGTTTTTAAGCTAACATGACAATTTGCAGGCTACCAGCTCATTCGGTAAGAGAAGAAAACGAAACGAAAATGCATAGACTCTTCAGAAGTCTTCCACCAGTCATTCTCCAAGAGATGATTTACGTCGCAATTAGGAGAGGAGGAACGAGCATATCTCATCCAGTTATTGAACGCGTCAGCAAAGACCGATTGATGGAGTATCGATGCACCAAGAAAGAGGAGGAGAGATGAAAATCCTTGACGCGTTTAAAATGCGTAATCCAATTTAGGTGACGGCTGTAATCAAGAAGGAGATCAAACTAGCCTCGGGGGAAAGGGGCAAAGAAATCGAATCTCTAGCAATCGAAGCGAGACTCTTGATTACCATTCCTAATTGCGTCCATTAAGTAATTACGTGCGTCGTTACAGTCATTCCTCGATCGAAGCGAATATACGTTAGACCATGAGGATGAAATCGATCGGGGAACCGATCATCCCGTCGCGTACAGACGTAACTTGATTGGTTGGAACCGATGCGACGGGCCGGCTGAACCCGTTCCATTATCCTGGCGAAAAAATCATCCGGAATGTCTGATGCGTAGTTCGTAGATTGCCGATAGTTTAATAAGAACGTTAGCGATAATTAATATCTCTGGGTGCATTCGATCAAGAGCAAAACGAATCGCCGGGATAACGTTGAACCAATAATTAGGATGCATTAAACAACGGAAATGGAGAATGTAATTATGTTATCGGTCGGAAAAATCCGATGAGATACATTTGGGTGGATGGGAAATTTCGTGCTGCATCTTAATTGGCTTTTGATTAGCGCAGGACCGTTTATTTTACTGCGATACAGCGATATGGATGGGCATGCGCGAAATGTTTCGAGAGATCGTTTGGATAAATGCAGTTTGTAATGGAAGAACGTGTTAATATCTTACGACATTGTGATTAGAGAGTATATTGAATTCTCTTCTGGCTGCAGTGATAATCAAAATGATAGTTATTACGGGTATCAATAAAGATATCGAATTATGAATTTTGCGCAAAATGTTACATACCTTAGACGAAGAAAATAGTTGCTCGTTATAGAAATACCAAGTGCAGAAGAATATCTACGCTTTTTCGATCTCGGATAAAATTTTCTACCAATTACGTCTTCTTTAAGAGGTATTTGTCTCTATTCTGAAACATCGAGGACGTCTCTCATCAGGACATCGCTCGTACGAGGACAAATATACCTACCAAAGCCAAATTCTTCGAACCATATTGTAGCTATTGATCTCACGCGTATCGATATTGTCAATAATTTGTTATCTTTTTGTTAATCGTGTAGTAGTGCCGAATAACTAGATATTATTTCATAAAACAGGATACATTACAGATCGGTTATAAAGTAATTGAATGAATTTAAAAACACGATATTTTTTACACCATAAAATTATAATCGTTTTTCTTCTTCGGACAAGATCAAGCTATATGTAAACGCTCTTCGTGCAAAGGAAAAATTCACCGAACGTCTAAAATGTTCGCCTTAACGCGCTCACTATATCGCCATCAACTATCATTAACTCGAGAGACAGACATTCTCATTCCACTTACTTAGCTCGATTCTCAAGCTACTTCCTCCGCAAAAATCACCAACATCTGCATCCCTTTTACTGATAAACCGGTGAAACAATTTTCGCTTCCTTCTATTCCTCTCTTTTTTACATATGTATGTCCCTGTACGCGTGTGTGTACGTTCTTCTTTTTGTTATTTCTTTCTTTTCGCAAGAAACTCGCCCACCGTGACAGGAACTTGAGTTAGAAAGGGAGAATGGCAGAGCCGTAAGAGCACAAATGCGAAACGAACGAGCGTTTGAGTCCAGGAAACCGTTTGCGAAGCACGAGTGGCAGCCGAGCAATACGTGCCCGTTCATTGTCCGTCCTTCCGTCCGTCCTCGCAGTCTTTCACGTGATTATTTTTGCCGGTTCGCGGGCACAATGAGCGATTTCTAGCCGGCCCTATTGTTCCCCCTCGAGACGCGCCGCGTTTTGTACCGATGCCCGGCCCTAGCGCCCACTTGCATGGACAAGTTAGCAGGAATTTATTTCCTGACAGTCTTCCCAGCTACGCGTTCACGGTGAATCGTTAAAGCTGTACTTTTTTTCTCTTCTTCTTCTTCTTCTTCTTCTTCTTTCGTTCCACGCTTCTCGATCGAGGGATTCGACGATTTGCAATGGAGTTTCGAAAGAGCTATCGATAATATCTCGAGCATTTTATGAGAATTTCTAACGTTTTACGCGATGTATAACGAGACGAATGACAATTTGGAACGATGGTGATTTGTGGGGTACACGTTTTAGTACTTTTCTGTTGGGGCGCGTATTAAAATTAGAACATTGTATATCGTCGAATATCGTGCGATATGTCGAAAGTGGAACGATTATTTATTACATTCATATGTATGTATGTATGTATGTATACAACGTATTATTCAAATATGTATTAAACATGTGTCAACCTAAATAATTCGAGGAATATGCAGGTACCAAACAAATAAATTCACGCAAATATATAGCAGGCACTCGATATAAAAATTTTATTTGATGAAAGTTGCCAGTTGTCGACCATCTCCGTTTAACTCGAACGTTGATACAAGTTTTACGAACAGGGCAGGCGACCTCTGGTCTTAAGAAAAATCCAAAGAAAATCGATAATGCCAGCCCGGAATGCTGAATTTACAGCGTATATAAAATCGTTATCGAGGAGTTTCATCACTGTGTGGCTTTCGAAGGACAGCCATAATTTCACCGAACTATTCCGCTACGTATAAACGTTATTATAGATGATAAAACGAGATGTTAAGTCAGTAGAAACAGAGAATCGTGGCAGCAGTTAGACAGCCAACAAAGTAAGTAAAATGCACGCGTACGCGACGAACGAGCTTTTATTATACTATAAAATCACACAAAATATTTAATCGTATATACTCGACTATGAGAAAACGAAATATACGTGGAATAACCCTTATGGACGTGGATACACATATATATTTAAGGATAATGATCGTTATAAATAAAATTATACAGAGAATAAGATAATGCAAAAAATATCTTGCAAACGTGGTAAAAAATACCTTACGGAAACAGCGTTGAACACGTATACGTTTAATTAAGTAAATTTTATACAAAATTTCTTAACTCTAAATCATATCTGCCATCTGTAATTGCATGCAAAGTCCAAATCGATGCAAATATAATCGGCACATCGCATTTGTGTGTGCGTATATGTTACAATAAATTTATAGTATTTCACACTTACAGCTACGATAGAATTTCACGATTCTGCTTGATCCTGTAATTATCAATTTTCTAACTGCCAAGTTCCTAATTGCTTGGTGACATCTCAAACGAGGTCCTCGATGCCAGTTTCTCAAATAACGCCCATGCGTTCAAATATCTACGTACGTGTTTTCCATAGTATACCGACAGAACATTTTTCATTGGCATTATTTCTTTTAAAAGAAATATTACTTTCCTCGAGGACACCGAATGGCCACATGTTCCGTTTTAATATTAACAGTTACTATTTTTACGAACCACATATCAGACGCATAAAATCTAACGAGGTATAATATCCTGCAATAATATCGTTGAACCGTTGAATATTAATTACAGGATGTTATTTAATAATCGCACATAAGATACCGTCCATTAAAACGCTGCTGACTTTACGACACCTGTATGTCACTGAACGTGAATAAATAAAGTAAGATAAAATATGGTCGACTACCTATGTTGGCGTACTTTGAAATACTCGACATTCGATGTCACGAGTCAGCCGCGGGAATAACTCCTTCTTACGAACAAGAATGCTCGACGAATCACCACCACTTTGACCTTACTATTCTTCTTCGTCTTCGAGGTTTCCTTGAACCAATAGCATTTTTATTTGCAGTAGTAGTTTGCATTTTTATAAAAAAAAATTAATCTTCCTCGCATCGATAATAATTTTGACGCAAATATTTCTGTAAACAGGGCCGGCGCAAAGCAGGAACCCGGCGCCGCGTTTTGAGAATTACCCGATTAAAAACACCAATTTTGAGTAACTTTTCACAGAATGATAAGAGATGCAAGACATTTTTTTAGTAGCGATGATTCAGTTTAAAGGAGTGACAAAAATCATCAATGTTCGGTGTAACTCCATAAAGTTCTCGTATCCTGGAAACTACTTTGGATAAAAAGATCCAGCCGCTTTTAGAGAAATGTACTTTTCACAGAAATTAAACTACATCGATAATTTTTTGCAAAAGTCATACATGATTATAGATTTTGTACTTTCATTGAATTTTTTACCCCTTGAAAGCGAATTATGGATGCGAAAAAATATTACTTGGATTCGTTTAAAGAACTGCTTGTAGAAAGTATATAATATGTACCAGCATTTGTAAATAAATAATTCCTCGTTGTAAAATTTAAGTGTAGGACTCGAATGTGTCTGTAAAAGGTGGGAAATTTGAAAAAAGAAAGGGAAGAAAATACATTAGGGTTGTAACAGGATTAAGCAGTACAATAGTAGATACGATGATACGATTTGTCATTCGTGATTATGCACTTTGCACTTCAGAGGAAATTGGAATTCTTGCAAAGTATATTTATAATAATAAAATGATTACGATTTGTGTAACATCGAAATACCAATGAAATAAAAGCGATGGTCTAATGTACCCTGCGCTGCGTTAAAAGCACTAATTTCAAGTGATTCTAAGAATACTCGCTTCGTTTGTAACAAAGAATTATTTCTACCGCGACATTTTCAGTGGAACGTACGTTTAGTAAGTAGTAAATTAAGTTGAAAAGTTGTTACAGCGGAATCCCATATACTCGGTTAACGGTCTTCGAGTGAACTTTGAAGAGATTTTACTCCACCCTGTATTTATACGACGCAGAAACGTCGAGGAAGTTGTTCATCTTTCGAGACAGGTTTGTTGAACAATTAGACGACACTTATTTCCAGTTAAAATATATATTTAAACGAATACAAATGAACGTTCGATCCTACGAGATAACCGAGTTAGTTAGCGCGATTCTCGTAGTTTGAAAATGAATTCTTCAATGCGATGCAGACTCAAATAGTTAGCTCATTCTTTAAGAAATTCATAAACAATACTTTTAATATAGAAAACATTGACCTTTTCTTCTGACGTTTAATTCTACAAAATTGCAATGAAAAAAAGTGATAAAAAGTTTTCTCATCAATTTTTACGTTCGAATAAAAAATCAAATAATATTTGATACCAAGCAGAGAACTTAGTTAGATCGGTTAAATTAAAAATTATGTAAATGCAATTTCTCTGTTTCGAAATACTTCACATTCGTCAATTTCTATGTAACCAAGGAAAACTACTACTTGTAGTACGCGATACGAGATCACGACGTTAATCAGAAATTTTACGATGTTAAATTGATTGCGACATAAACACGATACCGTATACATATCTTTAATTACCTACTGGTTTTTAATTGAATTTCCTATCTTTCAAGTATACGATATCTTCGTTTAGGAGCCCTTGTTTCTTCACGCATCGATGAATCTCTATTAAAAATGGATTACGTTGTGTTTACATCTGCGAGAATTAAAATCAAGCAAGTTGAAATTCATTTGTCCTTGTTAAACTTTCAACTCCGTGGCCACAGATGTTTCTGATTAAGAAACAACTCGGTTAACAGGTTAAGGAAGCGAGAGAACTCGAGTAAATAAATTATCACGTCGGCAAAAAATACCGGCGATCCGGGTGACGAGGCAATTCATCTTCTTCGGTTAATGGGTTGGTTAAACGAATTAAATGGACAAATTCGCGGCGAGATCAGACCAAGCACGAGACTCGATGAAAAACGTTCGATTTCCATTCCGCAAAGGAACGTCCAGCGTGACTTCGTTAAAGTAATTGACAGAAGCCGTTGACATTGTGGAAAGATGCCGCGAATGCAAATGGCCGCTTTGAAGCGCGGCGTTTTATAATGCATGCCGGCTCGGTGCGACTTTTTCCATAGGATCGTCCACTCAAAGATGAAAGTAAAAAGTGCACGGCAACGAGACGATTTCTCGCATCCGCGCGTCCACTTCACGGCTCGCAGTCGAGGACTGTTATCGGATCTCTTAGAGCTCGTTTATACCGGTTCAAAGACCTATTTAGCATTTTCTTGCGAGACTTTAACGACGCTCCGCCACTCGAACCACGCTCCAAGAATAATTTCCTCCTCTCTGAGCTGCGATTCAGAAAGCCAGTTAACATCGCGCCGAAAGAAAGCCGCTTCGATCGCCACGGTGAACGATGTATATACAACAACGAATCACGATCAACTAGACGATTATCGATCGCAATAATCGTGTCTATCAAGCAGCTTGGCTTGCCAATCTACTCGCGAAACGATCTCGTTCCAAAAGGCAAGGACACAAGGTTTACTCATCCTTTCACTTTGTTCTCGTCTCTGCCATCTACTAACAGATTCAACATGCTGGATCGTGGAAACAACGTAGGTTCGGCATTTGGAAATAAACCGTGTGATAAAAACAAGTTTTCCTTGCAACCGGAACGAGAAGTTTTGGGAAAATGTTGAAGTAGAATAGAAAGATTAGAATAGATTGCAATGAAATGTTTCGCACTGTATCGAAACGATAAATAGAAGAATCGTCTGACAATCTTTTATCGGCTTATCCTTAGATTGTCATTTAACCGATCAGTGAACATGGGCAAACATTTCCAATCAGCGTCGTATTTCAAAGAAAGCAGACATTTATGAACTCTGGAATATCTTATAAAGTATGGGATGTTTTCTATTCTTTGCAATTTGCGAATTGCGTATCGTCTGATGAAATAAATGAGATATATTAAATGCAATCTCTGAATAAACAATCGGATTAAAACACTAAAATCCGTTGTGACAGTAAACCGAAATCCCTTATAACGTGCGGCTACCTATACAAACTTCTCTTATTATCGTTTGTCCTCGAAAATCCTATTTTACGAAGCACTTTTCAAAGCAGCAAACGACCAAATAGAACACCATTGATATACGTCCTTAATCTTTTCTAAACTGGCTCAAATAAATGCCATTTCCATACGTCTGTTCGCGTCAATAAGGACCGATCGATACGAACGATACTGGAATCGAAATCGAAAGCTGCTGGCCTTTTCACGATTAGGCAACGCGAATTCCATCCTAGTCAAGCAGAAATTGACGAACGGTGCGCGCTTATTAATTTGTTTACATTGCCGACCGATCGAAAAGAATGCTTCCGCCTGTCGCGTCGGTTAAAAATAAAATCCCATAAAATGGAACCGCAACGACAAGTTATTAAGCCACGTTCACGCCAGAAAATGGCGGATGTTGATTCGTTACGCAAGAAATTTACAGAACGCTCCTATAAACATCGACTTAACTGCACAACAACATTACGACGCGATAAAATTGCAAACACGCCAAACTGGTTAATTAAAAAACATGACAATTTATTAGAATAATTAATCATAATAATTTATTGGGTTAACCCAAGGCATGAACATACACAGGTATCGTACAGCTTTCGCTTAACGAGTATCTAACACCTGCGAACCGATTTCTGTTATTTAGAGAAAACGTTAGAAAATGAGCACAGGCGAAGCCTAGCTGCAGCGTACTTAATAGGTACGTAATAAACAGCTGTTAACATTTGTTCATAAATAATTGGAAAAATTTCTAAAACCTGCCAGTAACGATATTAATAAGATATACAGTGTATTAAACATGACGAACGTAATGCGAACATTTAAGAAGTCCCAACACGGAATAATTTTCTATGTTTCAGAATGTACGTAATTCTATTTTATCGCAGCGTTGGTATACCGAAAATTCAGACTAAGTTTCTGCGGTGTTAGAAAAGTTTCATTCTTACGAAACTCGATTGTCTCGATATTCAGGAAATACACACAGAAATACCCTACTGCTACGTAAAAATACGAAAGAAATAACATGGAAAGATAATTAAGACAGTAACATGGCAATATAATTGAAGTAGTGTAACATGGAAAGCCGACAATTGCGTCGTATTTTAAAAGAAATTCACCGAGCAATATCTCGAATAATATGTTTAATATATCGTAGATTAACTGAAGAAATTAATTTACAAGATAATTACGCGATCGAAACTAAAAGAGGCTGGAAAATATTTCGATTTACAGCGACCATTTCAAAGTTGCACATTTTTAAGCTAAACGGTCGAACGTCCGGATTGTAAACGTTCTTACCAACGAAATAACTAAGAGCACGGTAATAAGACAACAATTAAACACTGGCATAGCGATAACGTAGGTTTTTAAGAGACCGTTATGCGAACGTTTCAGCAGCGCCGTAATAACAGCGGAACAAGCGAGATCGGGTTTATCAATTCGTTTACAGGTTTGCTAAAGCGTTTTCCGAGTTCAGTGCGTGGAACTGTCGACCACGTGACAGTCATGAAATAAACGCTTTTTATCGCCACTGCTTTCACACTTGCGCGGCCTATACGAGAAGTCAACAAATCGTAAACAGAAGCGTAAATTAAAAGAAATGAGACAGAAAATTAGTTTGGTTTAGGCTGATCGAAAATGGCTAGTAAAAGGATCGGATAATCCGTAACATTGCTGTGCTAGAATAAAAGATAAATCGAAGACGATACGAATAAAAAGTACAGGATTCTTTTAGGAAACGTAAATTGACAAGATGAGATAAAATTTATTTGGAAAATCTCTTGATGCGGGTTATAGAGAGACATGAATTTATCTATTAGTTGAATACGATGTCTTAGATTTCTTATTGGATATTGAATTTCAAAAATGAATACCGAAGTTTAATTTGTCGTAAGAAGAAATAATACAACTTAGTAATAAAACTTCGATAATAATACCAGAATTATCGAAGTGGAACAAAAGCAAGTAGCGTATAATTTCACGACTCTGTAGGGCAAGGATTTGCTTACAAGAACGTTTATAAGAACGTTTGTCAACAATTCGCTCGACAATACGAATATAGTAAATTAAAACCACTAACAAATAAATTGTATCAATACTTGTCGCGATATTAACAACGAGAATTAACAACTTTCAATGTGCATTCGAATTTGATTTTCTCACAAATGGAACCTTGCTTTATTGGAACAGATATTAGTCTACACTTTCTTGTTGTTCATTTTTACGCGAGAAATCGTCGCTTGAGACAAAATTCTCAGAGAGAAAATTCTGATATCAAATTTCAAAGTAACTGTAGAAAATAATTCGTGGAACAACGTGAATAATATTCCAAAGAGAGCGAAAGCGATACACAAACGTACCATTCAGTTCGCCGCAATTTTCGAGATACTGTGAATAGAAAAAGGGAATAAAAAAAAGAGAAATAGCCGGTGAACTCGAATTAGATGGAGTTCGAAGGTCGAGTTGGACGGTCATGACATATAAAGGCGACAGAGACGCGGAGAAGGGCGAATAGAGAAATGATACCCGAACTTTCGAAGCACAGTGGCAATTGTACCATCGGACGAGGCCGAGGACACAATGATCGGCAAACAATGGACGCTCGTTACGGGAATGAATCGAGCCGAACCGTTTGCATAATAGGTATTAATGAATAGACGACTGGCCTCGACGCCCTTTTCAATTCGTAGCCAGCTTCAAAATTAATTATGATAATGCGTCGCAACGTAGCCCCAGACTCGACGGATTTGGTCGGATCGATGTCGATTTTATTTTATCCAATTTCGTTTCATTCAGGCAACGATCCGGTCGTGGTCAGTTTTGCCTCCGAATATTCTCGTCGATTTTATCCTCGATCTTCAAAGTCGTGTAATTAACGTCCACAAGCTGCTGGATTTGGCGGACTACAAACTAGCGCTACTCGTTTTCAATCACAGTGACCACACCTGCTTGTTGTTAATATTCCTACGTTCGTATATTCGAAGGTAAAGATGACAGAAGCATAGAACGAGACACGAATCAGATGCGCAGCTTTACCATAAACTCGACGGTTTCTTTCTTTATTATTAATAAATTTAAATAGTTACGTTTCCTCTTCAAATTTAGTAATTTCTTATCTGGAAATGTACAATGGCACAAAAGCGGGAATTTATCGATATACGAACCAATTACTTTCCGCCATCCATCTAAAACGAAATCATTCGAATCGTTACAATTCTTTTACTCGGCGTACAATTACACGCGACTCCAACTCCTACGAAACCGGCAAAATAGAAAATAGAAAATAGAAGATGATAGAAAAATAAAGAAAAAGAAAATAGCGCGCGATCAAGAGAAAAACGAACGGCCACTGGCCGTCGCGTCACCACGAAAGTAGGTAAATCAGCGGAAACGTTTACGAGCGGGAATTAGCAGCAACAGAGAAAATTCCTGGTTCGATTATAATCGCCCCCGTAAGTTTCGTAGAAAATGAAACGAACGTAGCTGCGACCACGAGGTATGTTTCCTATGTTATATCCAGGTCGTGTCAGGAACAACGGGGACAAGAAAACTGGAACCAAGGAAACGGAACGTCCGCGGTCTCGATATCTTTATTATCCGTGGAGAAAAGTAGAACGTTGCTCGGTGTAACACAGACCACTGGCGAATATTTTACAACGCGGTTTCTGTCGCTGTACAATGCGGATATACAATGCAGGATTGCGTCGTAGCCAGAGCCCCTGATATATGGGCGCATTGGTAATAGTGATAAGTTAGCCATGCCACGGTCCATAAATTGGAAATAGTAGATACTAATTTTGTGGTCGACCGTGCAGTGTGTTTTATTGGTACCTACGTTTACAGCCACCAAGGTGGCTATCCTGAATATCGTTAATACGATAAGATATCTATCTACTTTGCAGGCTTGTCGAACCAGTTGCTACTAAGTTCACGTTGCTTATTATTCTTGATAACTATCTGGATAATTTGAAAAATCCATGCACATTGTTCGGATAATTTTAATTTAACGCGGGAATGATTGAAGGAGGGCTGGAGGTAAAATGATAAACGTGTTTAAGCTGAAAAAATTGCCAACGAGAGATAAACCTTAATAGGAGAATCTATAGATACCCTTCGAAATATTAAAATATATTGCTATACGTAGTCGCAAAGATTTGGGAATTCGTTAAAAAATAAAATCAAATAAAAAACATCAGTGGATTCTTTGGATAAATACGAATGTCGCGTAACTTTTTCTATATTTTCCATATTTATTCTCATTTTTTGGGGATTTACTTTCCACATTGAACTTCTCATTTTTAATTAAATCGGAATTAAAACAACGTTAATCGTTGCAATAAAATTTTACATATCTTCTATGACAAATACTAGGGTAAAGCGAATCTCAGTAAATAATTATAATGAGTAAAAATGTACATATACGTCCAATTTTTATATTTTCAACTACATTTCAATCGATTCTGTTTTGTTATGTATTGGAAATAAGTCTTTGTCAAGTGTAAATGGAGCGATCTAAAGTTTTTGCATCATACTGCATATTCTAATGGACCTTTTACAATCATCTGGTATCAATCAAAGCTGTGGCAGTTATCATCGTAATGGTCGTATAGATATAAGTTGATACGATGACAAGAAATTAATCGTAGGCAGGAGAAATTTCGCCGGTTGTAATCGAGTTTTCTATACACCGACTGATTTATGAGAAGCAATTATGGTAGCGGAGAAATGATTGATATTTTAGTAGCTTGATCCGATTTCAAATACGAATAACTGTTTAGTCGAACTAGAATCTAAGAGCTTTTTTCTGATATACATACGAGGAAAGTTGTTAATTGACGAGCGATACAGCTTCACGGGCATTTAACATGCGTTCATTAAAGTGTTTTATAGATGATTTGAAACGTAAGTTCGATTAGGAATGTCATTCTTTAAACGTCCAAACCTTTACTCAAGATTAAGACGCTAAAGTCAAACTGTACGCGTATAATGTCGTCGATTTACCTATTTGCGTGCAACGATATTACAAAATAGATCGTCACAAAAAGCGTAAGTATATATTTTTGCTTTTGATAACATTCGTTACGAAATTAGATGACGTACATTGCGATGATTCGTTAATACGTACAATACTTTGCTGCCGGTAAATATCCGAAAAGCAAGATATCGTTGCAATTTTCAAGTATAATACTATTTTCTATCAGTGATCGATGAAGATACAGACCCATTTGTTAATGATCTTACCTTTCAGAATTCCACGGTTCTTCCCCATTTGCCAGATTCTGTTAAAGTTATCTTCTATCCGATAGGAAAATAAAATTTCTCTTCGTAAAATAACGCGTAATAAAGTGCGCGATTAAGGTAAATTAATTAACTTAAATCATATCTAAACAGAATCTAAGAAACTCAATACGCAACGTGGAATTTCCTGGTTTCCTTCCAATTTACGGATTGGCAAATTTCTCTATATCTTGCAACGACATTCCCACTTTTACCATGTGCGCGTGCATTTAAATTCCCCAACTTTTCTCTTACACGCCGAATGTATCGCGGTAAAGTGACATTCTAGGGATATCGTAGCTAGTCGATCTTCGACCAAACACTGAAAAATCTTCCCTTATCTGCCTTCGCAGCCGAGCTATCGTTAGTCGAAGAAACATTCGCGATGCTGGTCGTACGAAGCTTTGCTCGGCCAAAGCGTAAAGTCTCGTCGTAAAGGAACCGTAAGAACCGAGGCGGGTTTACAGCCAATAGTAATTTTCTCAGTCAATGTGGACTAATATCATAAACAGCCGCGGCGTTTTCGCGTTTTACGATAATTCGCGATCCGAGGCGGCCGCCATTACGGAACGTCGTTGGCATACGTTTCGCCACGCGAACCAACCTTCGAATACCTACGCTCAACTAACCGCGCTCGTGTGTCTTTTTGCGGAATTTCCGCGATTCCAGCGACGTGCATTCGTACGATTCGACGAAAGTTGCGACCGACCATGGAAATATCTTGCGAGACGTAACGCGTATCGCGTCTCTGTGCCAACAATAACACGGATATCGTTTGCGAGCATGGACAATCGAGTGCTTAGGCAAGTTATCTAATGGAGTCCGCTGTAACTGTTTCCCCCCCGCGAAAAATGATCGTTAACGCATCGAAGAGGTGGTGTACGTCGCTTGTGCACAAGTTATTTTTTATGATTTTCTATGTAACGTAAGTTTACCATAAAATGGTAACCAGTTTGTTCGTCGATGTTGCTAGAGGATGCGGGATCTTGACTGGTAGGAATAGTGGATGCATGGCAGTAAATATAATATTTTGAAGGGAATTTTGCAAGCATGTTACGAGAATAACGGAAATTACAACGCTGCTGTAGGCTCGATGTTGTAATGTGGGCGATTTTATCTTCGAAGGATGAACACGTTGAATTATTCCACTAGGCAATTTCTATTTCATTCCGTTTCTAAACGAATCGCAATACGCTATTTATTTATCGAGCCACGATCGAAATTTATACAAAAAGTAACAATATTATCTCTCTCAAAAGTTTTATTATCGGTCTGCAATTTAGAATCAGGGATTTCACTATAGCCATCGTTCTACTATATATACTTGAATTTTCGAATGGAGCTCGTAACAAAAATGGATTAACGACGACTAAGGCTAATTTAAAGTGTTAACACACTTTGAAATTTGAACCATATATCGAGAGAAAGTCTTGCAAACACTTTTTCTTTCGAGTTATTTTCCTACATAACTTACTATTCACCTACGTCATATCTAACGAAGTATAATGTTTTCCCGAAGCGTAACTTTTATGGTATTTCTCTTGCAGGATCTTTACCTGTATATGATGCTTCTAAAGGTGAAGCTCCTCCATCATTAAGGGATTAAACTCGACCTTTAAATCTAGCAGGCTTCGATTCGAATAAAAATCATCGACCAACACCGGATAGACCTTTAAATCCACCAGACCTCGATTCGAATCAAACTCATTGACGAACACAATGGCTCTATCAATGAGTACAAAGCTACCAAAAACCATCGCATCTGTTCCCAACGTCGGCCAACTTTATCCTACAGTATATAAATTATTGTTTCGCGCTTTCACGCAAGAAACGCACAGATAATCCACGTGTGTCGGTGGCCAATTCCAACTTACGATCTAAACAGCAAAGCAGCATTAATCTTGAGGCACGCGGTGCGTCGACGATAAAGGCAATGGCGTGTTTCGTCCGGTTGATAGGTCGTGCATCGCCGTCTTTTCATACTCTCCACTGATTAAGCTAACGAATCTTATTTCTCTCGTGACTCGTCTTCGTGTCTTCTGTTTTCTTTTCGCGCCAAGATTACGCTTCCTTCATAGAACCGGAAAGTTCATAGGTTTAGGAACTTGCTCGAGGTACAGATGGGCTTTTTGAGGTGGATTATTACACGTGTTGGTTTATTACAGAGACGAATAACGATAAAATTGTAATGGTCAGTGTATATTAAAATCACGTTAAATACGAGTACAAAGATAGCGTATACCGGTCGTAATCGTCGCTCGTTCAATGCTACCGTTCGACTCTACGTTCGCTATTCGACTGTGTGACTCGCTATAATGATTCGTCCTAGAGAGTACGTTCGTCTATTTGTATCGACCGATGGAATTATAAAAAGTTGAAATGTAACTCCGGTTGACGATTACATTGATAATGTTTTGTCTGGAGTTCGTTTACATCTGAACCTAGCAAACCAAAACAACGTTGACGCTGCAAGGCACAACAATATGAGTCTCTGCCGGTTTGTAATCTTCCGTTGACTTATTTTCATTTTCAATGAAAGTATTGCTAAAATATTGAGAAATAATAACGTAATAAAATAAAATTACCGCGTCATTTAGCATACGAGACGTTCGATCTAAGGTACGTCGAGTGAAGAAAAGTTTTTTTTTTAAGAGTAAAATTCGTTAGACGTGGAAATGTTAAAGTAAGACGAAGACCACTTGCGTTTTACGTGAAACGATCACTCACAGACTGTAAGTTCCCTACCGTAAGTTACAGTATTGCAAATTCTAAACAGATATGCGAAATAGAAGAGCGTCTAAATTACGTGTAAAAACACCTTCGATGATTATCTCGAATATAATTATAGTTCTTTGAAAGACCATAAATACAAATGTGCATTTCTATCTTCATCCTTATCATTGTAACAAGAGCTGCACAGGTAATTGCAGAAAGATAACTATTAAGATATATACGTAATTCGTAGATGTTTCCTATCGATATATTATTGCTACTATATACTACATGATGATAATATACCTGTAGGAATCTATAGAATAGGGTACTATACACATTAAAAAGATAAAGATCGGCAATGGATACCGCTATAAATTCTAAACGAAACCGATAACTTAATAACTTAATATCGAATGAATCTACAAAATAGCGACGATCAAAAAGATCCACCCCCGACATAAAAGTATGACAATTTATAGCTAATTATCCCTCCTCGTAGATGAAAATTCGCGGTAATGGCGCGACTTACGACGACGATCCGTCATCGCGACACCGATCGCCAGCCATAAATTGGAGAAACACCAGCAATGAAGCCATCGCGTCCTGGCAATTAATTAATAATAATAAAACAGCCAATAAGGGGCATGGGCTGTCCGTAACAAATTGATCGTGTACGACCTCGCGACCCTGATTCAGGAATCCAATTAATGAGAATGTACTTACACACCGCACTAACGTGACTTGCCCATATTATTAGCTGAGCCGTCGGGAAAAGGTAAACGCCACCCTATGCTTGCAAACATATTGTGATATCGGTGATTTACGAAACTTCAGTCGGACGATCGTTCGAACAATCGTAATTCCCAATTAACCGAGAGAATATCTTCACCGCTACCAAAATTTATCGTATCTCCGTTCGTTATTTACGACGTTATCTACGCGTCTTACGTCTATCCTATGCGAGGCAACGTCTTGAATTATAGAAGGGAAAAGCTTGATTCTAAATACGTTGCATCGTAAGTATTGCTAGCGTTTAATACCATTCAATAAGCGTCAAATAGTCGAGCCACGTGCTAATTAAGTTATCGGGGAATCGCTGTAAACGTGAATGTTTTTGCGGTTTCTCGATACACCTTATGGTTGATGTAACCATTAAGATAAAATACGATTGAAATAAAACGTTGCAAAACTTTGAGGAACGAATAGGTACGCGGGTAGAAATCGACGATAGGAAAAAGATTTGGAATTACCGTTGGACGTTTTTTCTTTTTCTCTTTTTTTTTCTCTCTCGGTTGTTCTTTACTATCGTTGGATATGGTTGATTAGATGTTTCGACTGTTATCGGTCAGAAGAATCACACTCGTCGGCGAATACTTGTTAGGCAGTAATTAATCGCGACGAACGCTTAAGCAAACAGCAAGAAGAAGGAAGAGTCGCGATCGCAATCTTTCGTTCGTGACCACGAAACGTTTGATTACACCGATTAAAGGGAGCTGATTTTTTAATGTTGACTGGCGCAGACAAATGTCGCGGTATGAGCGATAAAATTGAAATATCTTCTATGCTATGGTGGTACTCTTTTCCGTTTACGTGCTGATACAAAGGAATGACGTGTTACGAGCATATTACAAGTGACAACCGAATGATAGATAAATAACGTTTTACTTTTTATACCGATAATAAAAGGATTAAAATATATCGCAAGGTTAAATTCGAAATCTTCTAGAAAATAATATATATAAAAGTTTAGTTTATATATAAAATAATCTGTATTTCAAACGAGAGTTAAGAATAATGAAGTAGTTGCAAGGAAACATAGAATAAAGATGTAACACGTTAGAAAATAGAAAATGAAACTAACATCCACAAAAGCAAGGAAACCAAGTGGGCATCGGTCAGACGTAAAATTGATTCAACCGAAAGAAAAATAAAACAATCTCAGATCACTGCGAGGATCATCCTTGAGATGTGTATGGAAAGAAACTACACAGAGTGGAGGAAAATTATGTTATATTTACAATTGGAACTTTCATAAAACCCTTTTTACCTCTGTATCGAGTCTATTACTGACTGAAAGAAAAATAAAACGTATAGAGTTGCAACAGAGTAAAATAAAACGATACGAGGTCGTTGTTAACTTTAATGGTCGCTGCCACGCGTGAATCTCGATTAAGCTCGCGAGTATAAATTGATCGGCCGTTTCGTACCGAACTCGATTTCGCATAAACGAGATACGAAACAGCGATCAACGTGGCGACTGCCTCGGAATATGATATAATAACGTGGCATGCTTAAAAGTCATTACAGAAACTTGCGATAATCTCGATCGATCACCCTCTTAGGACTGCAAAAAGATAGAAAAGGGACCTGAAAAGTCGGTCTCTTTACGAATATTAAAATTAAAAAGGCGATGTTTGCGAGCTACTCGTAATAATTAAAACTTTAACGCGGCATCCGATAAAATCGATAAACGCACAGGCTCGCGAAAGTATTCGAACGATTGTTGGAATTTTCTACGAATATGCTATGCGTGTTCTACGAAACATTTTGAAATTTCATTGACATTCTCACGAGACTCGACCATGGCGATTTTAGTGGTAAATAAATGGTTTGAAATAAATACGAAAATTTAGATATATTTGGTACAAGTATATATACCAGTACGCACATTTCAGAGATCTCAAAATTACTTAAACGATCAACTATCCATTCTATTAATAAACCTCAATATTCAAAACAATATTTAACGTTTATTATATGACTTAGACCAACCTTTCATCCTGTTGATAATTTTTTACTAAACATATGTCGCGATAGACGTCTCGTAACGTCTGCGTAGACTTTCAGATTGGCTACAAATTTTACCAATGTAATCACAACAGTCGTGTCTCATTGCGATGGTAGTAAGATTTCAAAATGTTTCGTATAACGCGTAAAATACGAATATACAAATTTTCTATCCTAAGTACACAAACTTTCGCGAGGCAATGTCAGAATTAATACTTCGCGAATGAGAAGATCACAGGCGTTTGATCGATTGTACGAGAGTACCGTAAAAGCCGGCTAGCGTGTCTCGCAACTGTTAGACCCGAGTATCTTCATAATTTTCCTTTAAAAGTAAACAGACTGAAGAATCGCTCGAAGCTATGAACAGCGTATTCCGCTGCTAATTAAATATTAATAACTAAGCGCGTCAATTAAACGTACGTATTTTTCTCGTAATTTCTATAACGATGCGGAGCACGGTTGTAAGAACACAACGATTTGCATAATATATTAGCCACGACTTTTCCCCGTTCGAACAATCCCTCGCAAATCCAAACTGCCGCGCTCCACGCGAATCGATCCACCTTGAACCTCGACAAAACACTCGACAACATAGAAATAGACGATTCGCGGGATGGATCATCGGCAGATCGATTCGTATATACAGCGGGACGCACATAGCAAATCCATTTCGTGCGTTAATTTCGCTCTAATTTCCCGAGAATCGATGATCCAGCCTCTGAAGTTCGCCGTTTCTCTCGTTCCTCTCTAAGCAACTCGTTAACGGGCCCATTTCGCCTGGAAAAAAAATCAATCTCTCTGAAGCCGGTCTCTCGGGAGCTGGTTGATGGCGATGGCCTCGGTAGAAGAAGGAAGGAGCAGCATGTGATCAATATCTGAACGATGATCTTCATGTTTCAGCGCTCGCTGTGGAATTCCAGCCTAGCCTGGCTATTTCATTATCTCGTTGCACTTGTAAACGAACAGTGAAGGATGCGACGAGGTGCGGATAACGCGGATACGAGGAAGGTCGTGGAACGCGTGCCCTCTGCGACACGAGGAGGCAAGTCCACGTGTTCGACGAGTCCGCCTTAATTAAAGGTTCTCTGTAGGGACTTCATTTATTGGTGAACACCGTCTCTTTCTATCTTTTGCTCGTCGAGCTGCCACGTTGCATACATACACACCAGCCGGCATTATGGTCGAGAGCAAGGGGAGGGAGAGGCCCGGGGAATAGAGAGACGGCTCGGTGAACAGGGAGGAGAAGGGGATGGAGAGAACGAGAATCACGGTTCTCAATAGACGCAGAGAGCAGAGGGAAGAGGTTGCACAAGGTGGACGAGAGTTATAATCATTGGGGTCGAGGTCCGCCTGCCAGCCACCTTTGAACGAGCCCACGAAAGGTTGGTCACTTCAGGAAGTGAGGAATCATAAGGATCGCCAGCAGACGGTCTGATCCGTTCGTAGACCCTCTCGTTTATTTGAATTACTGCTAAGCCTTTAACTGTCCAGCCGGCCTAACTGTACAACTCGTCCACTTGTCCGTACGGGAACACCATAATTCCGTGCCTCTTCAACGGGCGAGGCTGTCTAATTCTTCACCGATTGATATTTTCAGCGATGAGTCGCCTGAATAGATCGAGGCTCTTGATATTTCGCCAAGGGATATAAGAGTGCGAAAGAGGGATCAAGGTGTTGCGACGAGGATGCATTTAACGGCTGGGCGAAACGATCTTTTAGTAGCAGTTGGCTTGATTTTATTCAAAACGAAGGGAAGTTTCTGCTATTCTTAATCGAAGGGATAAATTATCACATAGAAAGTAAGAACGTCGAAGAAGATGCAACGAGAAGATGGATTTATAGCTTTGAGAAGCGATGGAAAGAGGAACGCGATCGAAATATCCTTGGAATATTAATACTTTGTCCGATTCTTTCGATCGATAATTTAAGCGCTCGTTCAACGACAATTCTAGAAAATAATACAATCGATTCCATAAATATTATTCTTACCATCGACTCTATAATTTCAGTCTAATTCGTCGACATTGGAAAAATCTTCCTTTCGCGTTATATTAAAATAAATCAGCTCGAGAAACACGTAACTTTGATTTTATCCGCGACTACGTAGAAACACCTACTACTTCAACGAATCTTTATCAGCGACCAAACAATATAGTAAATCGAATCTAAAGGAAACCAAAATATTCATAAATTGTACAAAGATTACGGGACCTAACCCGCCAGGGCGTTCCACGAGGCAAAGCGAGTCTTACTTCCCGTAAGATAATTCGCCATAAATCGAACCGCGAACGCGGCGGCCTAAGCGAGAATAGTAAACGCTCAGCGAGCCGCGACTTTTCTCACTCTTATCTTAATCGCCAACGAACCAAAAGCAGAAAGGACGTTTCTCCACATTCTCGCGAAATTTACGATCGAAAAAGGAAAATTCTTCAAGGACGAACGATATCGAGCGATTCCATGCTATGAACGACAATTATTAGCCGTGCCAAATATTCAGGTCTGCTACAACGTATCCGCATACCTCTCGTGCCAGTCGATACGAGACAGATACTGTCCCCGTATATCGGTAACGTAATATATAAGCCGCGACAAAAGCGACGACGTGACGGCGCAATCGCAAAGGCGGTTGTCTTTTAGATCGCGTTCAGATAAAATAATAATCGATTGATTAGCGTTTGTTTCGTTGCTTTGATATTAGTCGTCGTCAAGGTAACTGTCACGAGGGGCCTGTCGTACAGCGGCTGTAAAGAACATCGGGACACCATCGCGTTTATTATGCAATTAACTAGGTCCAGGTGTAGTAAATTTCAAATTTGATAGGATTTTCATAGGATCAACGAGATTCGATACGATGTAAATAAAATAAATAAAAAGCACTCTATCTGACTCTTTGCACTCCTATGTCGAGTGTGACTCGACATCAGTTTTTATCTCAGCAGCTCCTTTGTCGAGTCCCACTCGACATTCTTTCATGTCCACCTATTTTTGTGAAACGTGCGAAAGAAAATCAGGATTGCATCCTGGAAATTGTCTCAAGATATATCATATACTTAAAAATTACGAAATAAAATAAATGAAACTGGTATTTAAGCGAACTTGTTTCTTCCTTTATTTATTTAAATTGTCTTGTTTTTTAGTTAAAGTAAATTTCAAATGAAACACTTAAAAGCGTTGGCAGCTGCTGGTAACGAAATTCGAATAAAATTCCGAGTGCAAAGGATTAAGAAATAAGTTTATACAGCGATACGTTTTGTAACCACTGTAAGTAAACTGCTAACTTCGTCGTTTTCGCTAAATATGTTACACGAACCTCAGAGAAACCAAACCGGTTAACTCTAATTTTCTGAATTTTTCGATTTCTCGTCCCAAAAATATAACTACTATTGAACTTCTCAAAAAATCTATACATCACTCGCATAAGTTTATTCGTCGAGAGAAGCTGGCGTAGATAATCGCGAATTTCAACGTGAGAATATTTGTATTGTCGTTGCTTTCTTTTCTTCTGAATTTACGACTTAATAACTGGTCATTGTCGTCTCTGAGTCTATCGATTTGCTTTCACGAAAGTTGTTAAATTCTTTGATACTGCGATGCCGCTTATACTCGCGTTGTAAAATGCAGAATCATTTCCGTTCGTACAAGAAGTCGCCAATTACATGAAATATGTTATATTTATCTATTTGATTAACGTAATAGGCAGCTAAGAAGTTATGGTATTCTGAATATTTAAATTTTAATCTTGTGTTCGACAATTCATTCCATATCTTCGATTTATTTAGAATTTAGAAACCGACTCATTAACTTAATCGTAGGAACTAAATTTACCATACACGAGCTATAAACTATATTCGAGAGAAAGTTTGGAATATCTTAACTTTGTACATATAATTTAACGGATTAAAATAGAATGAAAGAAAAATGATACTTGTAATCATAAGTAGACATTTCTACGCAATCCACGTTAACGGAAACGTACAAGCACGAAAACATGCAAACAGCTATAAGCCACGTCCTAATAAGTAGGTAATCTCATTTTTTTCAATCATAAATATGCTCTAACGATAACGATCTGCCTGTCATATATCTCGTCAAACATCCACTTTTGCATTCAGAACCATTCATACCAGAAACCTTGTTATTTATCCAATTTAAACGTTCGATTCGAAAAAGATAGTATCCAGTTGAATATGCGTCCTAAACACCTGCCATTTTTCTCTTAATTGTTTTCAATCAGCATACATTTATCTGCTGGCAGGCTTTGCCCGTAGTTTCAGCCGTTGTTTCAGTTATACGTCCACTTGTCTGGTCCATTAAACGTCGATACGATTGCAAAACGCGGCCGAACAGGAAACCAAGCAGCCAATAGGAACGATTAAATTTTAATGAGAAAATTACCGATATTAAAAGGAACGTTGGAGCTGTCGCAGACATTCGACATCTAATAACAAGTTGCACCCGGAGAATGCGCGTAAAGATCGGCGTCAGTGCGGGCGCGATAAGATCGAACGGCAGAAAATCGATTTGTTGAAAAAGAAAGATCTCTCTCTCCGTTAGGGGAGCAACGCTATCATCGATCAAGCCGTGGCGACGTTTAACACGGCCAACGCCACGAGCGAGCAACGTATATGCCCGTGGAACACGCGCGTGCACCGAAGCAACTCTCGATTTACATTTTAATTGAACAAACGAACCCAAATGATTTATCCCGTGCAGAACGTACATTCTTGTACCGGCCGTCCAGATGATGCGCGGTCCTTGGAAATTGAATCAAACGAAACGAATTGACTCTCGCGACTATCCAATGTACGTGATAAAGATTCCCGGTCGTACAACCTCTAATTGCATTGTTAATTCGCGAATATGTATCTGTTACGCACATACGCGTTCCTCGTTTCTTATAATTGTATTATATGTACTACTAAAGCTGGTGATGCAATGGAAATGGCGATTGCGTGTAGAAAGAAATCAAATGAATAGTCCATATGATAAATATCCAGAACAATGGTTTTTAGTTTTCAAAGATTTCTTTCTGAGAAATAAAATTGTACGATGAATTCTATGAATATAGACGTTTCTATATCGGATCGAAAGAATTTTACTATTTCTATAGGCCATCGCTGTAAATTAGGTTTTACGATTTGTAAATTAATTAAACGAGTTAATTCAAACGCCAAGATTTCGTCTTGCAGCGTACTTGATCTATAAGGTTGTCCGAAAAGTTTCTTTCGTTCCATAAAGTGATAATAGATGAACAATTTCTGTTTCATATTATTTTATTAAATTAGGCATGATCAATATCGTTCCATTTCTATTGTTATGTTCGCGCATAATTCAATAAACTAATGTAAAACAAAAAACATTGTGCGTGTATTATTTGCTTATAAAACGAAAGAAACTTTTCGGACAACCTGATATACCTAAACGATAGGATATAATATACATGTACAGATAATTCAGACAAAAGTATAATTAAATACACGTATCTATAAATGTTATCGCAACGTAACTAATTAATCTTGACTCTATTCTATTCCCTGTGAATTCGTATGTTTATGAATTAGTAGTTAAAACTCTTGGTTGAATATACGAGTAGCCGATGTTCCAACGTTGAAAATATCAATATCTCAAAAATATTTGAAGACTGCACAATCTTACCATAATAATGCCCATAGGAAATATTATCATTAGGAAGAATCTCATCCAAATCAGTTTTCCAAAGACGTATGAATCGCTCGTTAAGGGCCAAGGCTCGTTCTTTCTCGTTGGCCGGATAATTGGACAAGCGTGTATGCTGATCAAAGCAGAAAATAATCGAACGGAAGTTGCCTGTTGCGACTAATTGCAGAACAAGAATCAAACGAGACTTATTGCGATTCGCGGAATGAGAAAGGGATTTTTGCATAGCCGGCTACTACAGGTTTCTGATTAAGCTTCGTACCTTGTCTATTCCCTTCTCTTTCTTCCCGGTCTCTTCTCGCTCCGTGCCCCACGGAAATTCGTTATCCAAAGCGCGCGCTTTGCGAAAGAAATATCGTGTCACGCATGCTGATTAATTGGCCGCGTGACGGTAATTAATTTATTTGCTCTCGCGTCGGAAAGTGAACGGAAGCGAAGGTCTTCCAAATACAAAATCGTATCGAACGAACTGACATGCTACGCAGCTTATTGGAAAGACAAATCGAACAGTGATATGCAATTGCGCGACTGCACAATTATAGATAATCGTGAAATTGTTCACTTATCTGTATCTATTTTCTCTTTTTCTGTGCAAGATTTTCTGCTGCACTCGCCGAATTGGTTGAATTTGCATGCCGAGTGTCTGCCTACGTGAATGACGGGGACACCACGTTGCTCGATCAAACCTTTAACACTTCATTTGTTTCGAAGAAAATAAAGATATTCATCGGCCGTATCCTCTGGTTCCATCGAGCCATCGTTGACTACGTTAATTAAGATCAAAACAAATCAGATAAATCAGGATTAAATTAGTATACATTTAATTACAAAATGACCACTCTATGTATGTCTACCACACTTGCATAGTAAGGTTTTATTACACCAAACTTTTAACGCTTCTCGAGCCAGGAATAATCAGTTTGCATACGTAATCCTGACTACGATCGCGGTCTTACACTGCATCGAACATTTCCTGTTCTCATAGTTATTTCCATTATTTCAAATTTTGCTACCTGTGTCTATAACTTACAGTAAGAAATTCAACGCCGAGCTTAAGTCTATTAAAAAAAATTCTACTCGTAGAGATTTCGACAGCAAATTCTGTATTATCGAATTATGTATTATCCGTAGTATGGTAAGTAGCGTCGATTAATCGAGTTCACCATCGCGTAATTTAATATCCCGTAAGAATAGAAACGGCATTAGGATAGCTCGTCTAATTGGAGAAAAGGCATGCAAATATTCGAATATGATGAAAGTTTTAAAAACGATGCCGGAATCCACTGGTTGCGATCGGCGGAAAATTCAGTAAGACGCAACGCGCTTCACGTTCCGCTGCGTTCCATTTACAGGCACGATGTTTCGCATTCCCGTTTCGATCTCGACGGCTCGATTACTCGCGACCAGCGTTAATTAAAATTTAATTTACGCCGGATCGTTGGATGGTCTCGGGCCCCTGAGTCGCGATACACAAGTCGATCCATTGCACGAACGAGAACACTCGTTCAACTCGACGACTGCGTGCTCGAATACACAGACAGCGATGCTTATATACTCACCGTATGCATGTATGTGTGTATATGTATGTACGTACGTACGTATGTATGTATGTATCCGTGAAACGCACCAAAGCACTGTGGTACGCGTAAAAACTTTTTTTCCCCGTGTACGCATGAAAGGGAACTGCATGGACAGACAGCCATGGGGCAAGGGGAACATGGTAGAAAAGGGAGGAGGGACAGAGGGTGCATTAATTAATTACGAATTCGTTAATTGCTACGAAAATGGCCGACTGGGCGTGCCCGATCGATCGGGTACCACCTCGAAAAACCCTGCTGCCTCACCGCTTTTTCTGCGCCCTTCGTTTCGATTTTGTGCCAAGGGGTAGGTCTTTCTATTCGTGCGCCCAATGTTGGGGAGGCGGGATGTGCAAAAGGGAGAGGGTGCAAAAGAGGGAGAGAAAAACCGAAGCAGGAGAGAGAGAGGGAGAGAGAGAGAAAAGAAAGGGGGAAAAGTAGAAAGGGGAGAGGGTACGACTGTGTTACTTAATTTAATAATTATATGCTCTCGGTTTTTACGACTTAATTACCGGCCACGAGGAACTGCCGCGAAGTAGAGTTGAATGCAACTTTCGTGCACAATGCCGTTCTAGAATTATGCGACGGGAAAGCAATATTTCTTGAAAGGCTGACCGCGTCGCGCAAGAAAGAAGGGAAGGGAAAAAAGGGAAAGAGAGAAGAGGGAGAAACGCGAAGAATAACGTCGACGAGAATGTTGAAACGGAATAGGAGGAGAGAGACGCGCGTGCTCGCCGCGAAAGCGTAAAGAAACGATTCCCCATCGTTTAAGAAAAGGACGGTTGCCCCCGTGAATTTTATAAGTTATACCAACAAGAAGAACTAGCCTTCGTTATTGCCAATAACAGCAGAACCCGGCAGAAATTACTGCTATTAAAGTTTCTCGCTGCCACGCCGGTGTTATACTTCGTGTAAACACGAGCCTTCGCTCTCTCGCGTGTTTCAACTTTGCCGCGTGCTTTTTCCACACACATGAATCGTGCAGCATTTCGAATCGAGCTTCCATACCGTAGGATAAGATCGCCTAACGAGTAATACAGGGTGTCTCGCAAAATATGATACTAAACGGTAGGATATAATAGTTGGTGAAAAAATTGAACCAAAAATGGGAAGTAAAGTTATTTCATGCAATGGTATACTTGACTGGTAAAGGATAAATGTATAGACACACGTGGTGATAATTGATCGTGGACAAAAGAGATATCCACTTGTTAAAACTAAGCGATGATGAGGTATAGATGAAACTAATTTCGTATCATTTTTCCATATTCTATAGTATTCTTCGCATAAACGCGATTGCAATGCAATGACGATATGTAAAGCGGTCTTTAGATCGAATATTCTGAAATCATTTCTCCATCTTATACCTACAACGAGTAATTTGACGATACTTTGGATTATAGAAGGAAGTTCTAAGAATCGTAGAAAGAGCTAAATATAATTATATATATTTAAATGTGTAACATTTCGAGTATCATACGTATATGGATTTAGAAAAATGTTCAGTGAAACGAGATTTATTGATATCAAATAGACCAGACGCTTAGGAACAAAGATTCGCATTGACAACTCAATTGTATTCTTTTAATTGTACAAAAAAAGCGGTCGAGAAGAAAGTATGTTAATAGCAGAATACCAACTGAAAATGAATGCGCAATATCACCGGCTTATTACGAGGAATTCTGTTCTTTGATCTTTCTTAAGCGTCCCGAAACAAATGCGAGCGAGAACGTTTCCTCCGAGATCGTGGAATTCATTTATGACTAAAAACATGCGCTTCAATGGAGGAAAAGGATCTTCCACTCGTGGCAAAATACAATATAGACGAGGAAATATGATAATAGTGACCTAGTCAGAAAATTAATACACTGATTTAATGATTTTCTCAACGGAATATTGCCTCGCATTCAATACTTTAACCATATATTATGGTGAGAATTGAGACAGGACAAAGAGAGGGAGGTAGGATTCTCATTCGATTAAAAGTAAAAAATCTAATATCGCTAATAACCGCTGATATACCGACAGAAATACCATAGTAACGCATTATCTTCAGTAAGATATTAACATACGCCTACTACGATGTTTATTGTTATTCCAGCTCCCAACAGGCCATAGAACGAACTTGCTTTACAATATTCCTTAATGACGCGCATTCCTCCATACAATACCCGTATCGTCTTCTGATTAGTATTACACGCGGTATTCCCTTTGGTCCTCCTAATGTTAACATCCACGTAGAATTACGAGAAATGAAAAAAAAGTCGCAAACGCGCCAAAAAACACAAGGCTCATCAGGCACCCGCATGCATCCATATACGCATACCGAAGTTTGAAAAACGTCTGCCAATAAATATACCGTTAACTACGATTGAATTAAAATTACAGTTAAAAGACTAAAAAGCTGAAGCTGCACTAACACGAATATAGATATAAATATAATAACGACGAGGCAGCAAGATACATAACATACATAACGTATTATCTGTCGTTTCAACGAACACTGAAAATATCAAAAATACGATTGACTCTCTTAATTGACTGGAATATTACAGTACATTCGCAACTTAACGATACCTATGTTCGTTTGACACAGTAAGTATCGAGAAGATACTTCTTCGAACGACGTTGGCTCAGGGGAATATCTGAACACTCGGCATAGAAAACTTTTACGTTCATATGGTATATGTCGTATATAAGACATTTTGAGGTTCTATTAGCATCGTAATGAGACTGTTACGATTATATCGGTAAAATTTGTAATCTGGAAATGTATATGGAGATTACAGGATATTTATCGCAAGCGTTGTATTTAGTAGGAAAAGACAGTAAGTATAGAGCATAAATAACCATCTTAAGCACGTAATAAGCGTTAAGTATCTCACTGAGTGTCGAGGTTTATTACCCGATATAATGGAGAATTAACACTTTAAACGGTTTCGCGAAATATATACCTCTATTAAATATTTTATTTCTCGGATTGGTATCAAACTTCAGCAACACGATCGTGATAGTGGAGCGTCATAACGGTGCTTTAAAATTCCAAAATATTTCGCGTAACACGCGCGGTAAGTATATTCATAGAAGGTGTTTACGAGTGTTGGAATACTTTCGCGAGCCTATAGCCATCGTCCGGCACAAAAATACGTAAAATTCATGCGCTACGTTATTATGCACACGGTATCCAGGAAAATCCCCGACGATTCTTGGCAATTCTACGAAATTATCCCGCATGACCGATTGCAAAGAGAGGAAACACCTCGAACCGAGCTTTAATCTCCGTTGATCTTTGGTTCGGTGGACCGCCATTCCATCCGCGAGAGCTCAACCGCGTTACCGAGCGCCCACCGATCGTAATCGTTATTATCTTGATAGATGCGACTCTCTTGTTAGCGCTAGTCCGATGTATTCGCGGTTGGAACTTTACGAGCTGTAAAATAATTTAGCGGCGTATATACGTATGGCGGTCGGTGCACGTGCAGCGTGTTGCGTGCTGGCGCAACGTACCGTTAGAATTCGAGATACGGCGCGTATCCCTGGTGTCTCGGCATAGAGAAAGGATATTTACCGCGTGCCGCGGTAAGAAGACGAAGAAATTCCGTGAAATTCACCGCGGCGAGAGGAAACAACGAGGATCGAGCGAACGACGCTCCTTTGGCCCGACACTTATCGGTGGGAGACAGGAAGAGGCACCTTTTCCACAGCTCCAAGACGCGACCAGCATTGACACTTAAGCCGATCGTAAGTCATCGTTAGGTTCGAGTTCGCTTGGATCGTGCGCGCCGCTGGAATATTCCGGTAATCTGACATCTCTCGCTCCGCGAGTGATACCGTTAGGGTGCGTTTACATTGTTCCATGATTTTCGTCTAAATTCCTTTAGAATATTCGCTACGTGTTCTTTGTACCATCAAAATGTTTTTTCGAAGAAGAATTCAAATATTCGTTATTGATTTTGATGACGAGAGTTGGCTACGCTTGCTGATACGATATGCACGTACGTATTAGGTTGTCCGAAAAGTTTCTTTCCGAAATATCCGAAGAATGTCCGAAACGTTTACGAGAGAAAGATACTTTTCGGACAACCTAATACATATGCATATTTATATGGTGCGAGGTTTTTCGTAAAAAATTTTTTAGAATACTCGAGCGAAATGCGAGTTTGGAGAGAAACGAATTATCGATCTTGATATTATCGTTAAGCCAAGCATTTACATTTTTTGGAGATAAAATTCCATTGTAATCTTCCGTGATGTCTTTACGTACCATTGTACTATCTTCGGGTCGATTAAATATTATTTTGTATGCATCGATGTTAGATTAATATGGAAAATTTGGTAAAATTCGTCGCTCTCTATACGAGTAAAGTCAATTTGAAATCCTCCGCGCAAGATTGTTGTACTTTCTTCTTAAAATCTGAACGCAGCAGTGCGAACACACCATAACGTGCACGAGAGTCATGAATTATTTCACGGAACCGTTCCACGACAATTCGCGTTCTAAGCTCGTAACGATCTTCGAATCTAACTCGCGGTTCACGTATACCCGATAATAAGGCAAACAATACGACGAATAAAATGCGAGGTAACGTGACTATAGAAATAAGATACGGGTAAACCATGGTGCAAGAATTTACAGCGTATAGATAAATGGCAAATACAGCTACGATTTACATCAAAAGGGTATTAACTAGCTCGTAGTTTTTATACTTTAACAGAGCAGTTAACCATTTAGCATATTTTCGACCAACCCTATTCAATATAGGATACGTTAACGAAGATCGCGCAACTATAATAATCTAGCAAAGATAGACTATACTGGAAAATGTGTCGTTCGAATAAAATCGTATCTCGGCAACCGACTTAGAAACATTCTGTGCGCAGCTTTTGGAATATACCGTGGCTTAATATACGAAACGATTACGTTACAGGTAAAGTAATCGAATTATAGCACCAGGCAGCGTGACAACGCATAAATTTGAATCGAAAGTAGCGAACATTCAACGAACCGCGAGTTCCACGTACGAAGGTACGGTAAACCGTTGCCGGTAACAGAAGAACGGTATCAATCGCAAGAAGAAGAACGGTACGAATCCCGGCGCCGGAGGCCAGGCGCGTTCGAGCACACCTATGCCTCGTCCCTATAAAAGACGCACATTTGCGTCGAGCAGTTACACGCTAATGCACTTATACAAAACCTATGATTAAACCTGCCGAATGAGCGCGGCCTGTAGGAAGGAAAACGCGATCCACCGCGTGCACGCACGGTGTATGCGCGGTATACACCCGGCAACAAAGGAGACAGCATCGCGACTCGGTGCGCCGCTGCGAGTATAACGCACATGGAAAAGTCGGGGTTCGTCGGTACGCGGAGAGTTTCAAATATAACCACATGGAAACAGTCGCGTCCTCGTCGGTGTGCATGCGTGGCCGACATCGTCATCGATCATCCGGCGTCACGGTAGGGTGCGTACGACCGTAGGTATATCAACAGGGGATCGCATCTTTCTTCCTCATTTTTTGCCAGTCGACCATGCTACCTCCCTTTTCTCTCCCTCTCCTCGCCTCTTCACTCCTCTCCTCTCCTCTCGTCCCACAGCCTGGTCGTTTCTTCTTTCGGCTCCCGCTGCCACCGCGCACGGTTTCCGGTTA